>NC_139969.1:17162986-17762986 GCF_963993115.1 Abramis brama | reverse complement strand
AAATAAACATTTCATACCTGGCTGTTGTGTTAGAAGGTGACTCTAAGAGAGAAAAAAAACCGTGAAAAGTTCATGCTTCTTGTGCGTCACTGTGGTTAAACCTCAGACCTTAAAAGCTTCTGCAAAACAGACGTTTTCCAGACGGCGCCAAAAACAACGTGAAAGTGATCATAGTGATCGGGAAGGCAGCAGACAGCAGCTCATCTCTATTACTAGTCCCTTTTTTCTCCAAGATAGTAAAGTAAGTACTACCTATACATCAATAGAGTTTTTAGAGTATGTAAAGGAACAGGTTGCTAATGCTTAATTTGATAAACAGACCAAATTCAAAAGACTGATTAATAATGATATGCACTCTTTTTTGGGGGGGGGGGGTTGTGGATATCTGTGAATTTAATATTTAGTGTACTTAAGTGAAATATAAGTGAATCTTTGTTAATGAGGTTTTTTTTATATTTAAACTTTTTTAAGAACAGAGATCAACGATGAACATAACCGAGCTTGTGACGCCATTCGCTGACAATATGACGTCAGAATATGTAAGTGATATCTGAATATTTACATTAAGTGCATGCTGACAACTCTATGTCTCATTATGTCAATGTCACTTTTATTTCTATATATAGCACTATTAAAACAACACATGTTGACCAATGTGCTTTACATCATCTCAGTAAAATATACAAAAAATGATGACTGGTGTTTGTCTGCAACTTTAACGTCAACAAAGTGTTGTTTAAATGCACATTATCGGGGTTAATAAACTAAAAACTAAGTAAGACACATGCTTTGCTATATTTCACAGGATAATGATGAATTTTCCACAACTATGAGTGATTATGAGGATGGGGTGTGTGACAGATCGGCGGTGCGACAGTTTCGAAGCTACTATGAACCTGCTTTCTATTGGATAATTGTCATTCTGGGAGCCATTGGCAACTTTCTGGTGGTCTGGATATACACACACTTCGCAAACCGCTTGAAGTCAATGACGGACGTTTATCTACTGAACCTGGCTCTGGCAGATATGTTCTTCCTCTGCACTCTGCCCTTCTGGGCCGCCGATTCCTTCAACGGCTGGACCTTTGGCTTGGCTCTCTGCAAAATCGTCTCTGCCGTTTACAAAATCAACTTCTTCAGCAGCATGTTTCTACTTACCTGCATCAGCGTCGACCGCTACATTGTAATTGTAAAGACTGCCCAGGCGCAAAACTCCAAGAGGGTTCGTCTCTTGTACAGCAAGCTCATTTGTGTGTTAGTCTGGATCCTGGCGGCCTTGTTGTCCATTCCAGAGTTTCTCTTTGCCCGTTCGAAAGAAGATGACGAGGGCAATCACTTTTGCACCATGGTCTACTGGAACAATGAAAACAACCGTACTAAAATACTGGTCCTGGTTCTCCAGATCTGCATGGGCTTTTGCATCCCTCTCATAGTGATGATCTTCTGCTATACCAACATCATCCGCACCTTGCTCAAGACGAGAAACTTCCAGAAGCACAAGGCCCTGCGGGTCATCATGGCAATTGTGGCGGTGTTTGTTATCTCTCAGCTCCCGTACAATGGCATGTTGGTCTTGGAAGCCACTCAGGCAGCCAATACGACAATTACAAACTGCGAAGAGGTCCAGCGCTTTGACATCGCCGGCCAAGTTCTGAAGAGCCTCGCCTACATGCACAGCTGCCTAAACCCGTTGCTTTACGCCTTCGTTGGAGTGCGTTTCCGAAAAGATGTGATTCGAATTTTCCGAAGACTTGGCTGTTGTCCAACCCCGAAGAACTCCAAGGCGTTGTTGGGAAGCCATCCGCGCCCATCTGTTATGTCGGACACAGACACCACCAATGCGCTGTCATTGTGAACCGGGTCAGATCACTCTCAGTGAGGCTTGCTTAGCAAAAGCTTCTGTTTTGCTGCAGGTGCTTGGCATCTGAGTTTCAAAACAGAAGTTCGAGGTTCCATGAGAGTTCTTTGCATGCTTGAATACATGCTGTCTGGAGGAGGGCTGAAGTAACCTGCTCACCACAATGAGATGGCTACAACTTTGAATATTGCATAACAAGAGTTCTCTCTGTTTGACTGGGCCATTAATATGAAAGTAAAATCCTGATCAAATAATTGTGTACTGTATGAATACAGTATAAACAGTGTTGCGGCAGGGACTGATTTGCCCATTTAACTGTTACAATATTTTCCATCTATTGTTCAGCATTAATTTTTAAGTTTATCAAATGTTGTATAACAAGTGTTTTTTTCTAAAAAATGTTTATGAATGTTATTTTATGATGCAATTTTTTGGGGGGTATTTGAATTGCTGCAAAAGTATAACTGTGAAAGTTTTGTACAGTCAGGGTTTTGTATCTGTGTTGTTTTCATTTCACACCAAACATAATGTGTATAAATATTTGCTGCTCATTTTGTAAAATTTCAAACAGTATATTAAATAAAAAATGTTAATAAACCTGATATACAGACTTTTTAATTGTAGTCTTATTCCCTTTCACTTATACAAACACATATGCATAAACACACATTTTCTCCATCATACACTGATATCACTGGGGAAGTATACCATCAGAAAAAAAAGTGATTTTTTTTTTAACTTTAGGGCCAGAACAGCTTATCACTGGGGCACTTTCCATAAAATGCACCTTTTATAGGTAAATAAGGTACAAAAATGTAACTTTGAGGATACTGCCTCAGTGACAAGGCCAAGGTTTGCACACAAGCGTACTTCTATTAATAAAAACATGAGAGTATCTAAGATGTTTTAATTGTGATACTCGAATCTGGCAGATTGCCACAAGTGCGTACTGTGGTGCAAACCGTTGGGACTGTGACGTACACTATGTTTCTGGTTTACTCAGTGTGGTCTTGTGGGGAGACAGAGACACTCACCAGACACGTGACTGCACACACACACCTTACCCAAGCATTTCAAAAATCAACACACAATGCGCTCAAAAAGTACCTTGAATTCAACAGACCTACAGGATGGGGCACAGAAAATCACATAAATTTCCACATAGGCCTATCTGCTTATTAAAATGAAAAATGATTCAAAAAGGGTTCTTCTGTAACTTTCACAGCGCTTAAACATTCTTTAAAAAAACAAACAAAAAATTCCCTACCGTATCTACTAATTTAAAAAACAAACAAAAAACACTGGTGAATAAAATATAGGCCATATGAAGTATAGGCTTTTTTATGGTGATTAAAAAAAGGAATCATTGCAGTACATGCTCAAGATCAAAATGTTCTGTTTCTCTGCTCTTAAATATATTAGTGAAGTGCATAGGGTCAGATAACCACACAGTACAAGCACACCCCTGTCTCTGCTAAACTTACGACAGGAAGTGGCAGACAAGCCAGCCAACATATGTTATTTTCAAAGTGACAGACTGTCTGTCAATCAACAATACAATACAAGGTGAAATATATCACTAAAAAAATACACTACCGTTCAAAAGTGTTTTTAAAATAAGTATCTTCTGCTCACCAAGGCTGCATTTATTTGATTAAAAAATAAAAAATAAATAATATTGTGAAATATTATGACAATTTAAAATGACTGTTTTCTATTTTAATATATTTTAAACTGTAATTTATTCCTGTGATCAAAGCTGAATTTTCAGCATCATTACTCCAGTCTTCAGTGTCACATGATCCTTCAGAAATCATTCTAATATGATGATTTGATGCTCAAGAAACATTATTATTATCAATGTTGAAAACAGTTGTGTACAAATTTTTTTCAAAATTCTTTGATGAATAGAAAGTTCAAAAGAACAGCATTTATTTAAAATAGAATATTTTCTAACATTATAAATGTCTTTACTGTAACTTTTGATAAGTTTAACTCATCCTTGACGAATAAAAGTATTGATTTATTTTATTTATTTCCCCCAAAAAATAAAAATAAAATACTTACTGACCCCAAACTTTTGAACGATAGTGTATATTAAAACACATATAATAAAAACTATAAACACTAGGCTATATGCACATTGTGGCGTAGCCAATTTAAAAATTAAAAATTATTGTTTATTTAAATATTTTGATCAGATTATCGTTTGTTTTTATCTATATGACTCCCCCTAGTGGACATGGACATTTTTTTCCATTTTGGAACAGATGTTCAAAATAGGCCTATATCCTGCGTTGTCAAGTCATCTTCATTTATATAGTGTTCCAAAGCAGATTTACAATGATAATAGGAAATTAAAGTAAAGTGTTTTGGCTTTATAGCAGCTCTAGAATAAAGTTATTGTCCAGCTAAAGTTAGTCTGATTGATTCACTTCCGTCGCAACGATCATTAGTAATTAACTTAGGGGCCGCTAACACGACACCGTTTTAACAGAAAACTCTAAGTTCTTTCTGCGCAAACTTCAAAAACGCGAACCAGTGAGAACGCCGACGGCGTGCACATGCGCACCACGAGTTCAGTCCACAGGTGCGCGCCCGAACACACGTGCGCATTTTTACATTTTTGAAAAATTATATTAAAATAAAAAAGACATGAATAGGCAAAAACAATGTTTTAAAAAATCTAAAAATAATTCACCAATCAATTTATAGGTTTCATTTTTTTATAGCAAACTTTGTATAAAGATGATTCTCAACTATACTATGAAAGATAGTAGGCCTAGGTTATAACAGAATGATTTGATATACCATTTTGCTTTATGCAATATGTGGGTAAAATGGCCATAAGCAAGTTTTCCCATTATATACAATGTATATACACTGTATCTAATTTGCATATTAATGAGTTCTTGGGGCAACATGTAGCCTAATGAAAAAAGAAGTGTACTAATAAGAGTAGGCTAATAATAGGCAACATTTTCATAATAAAAATGTTGCCAAGGTTGCAAAGCCGACCCCGTGTTATAAATATATTAGAACTATCACTTCTGCCACTATATTGCTTTATTAATAATATTCCTGATCAGTTTCATCTCCTCAGCATCCCAGATAGCTTAGAAGAACTCGATATCGCAAGAAACGTTTGACTCTCTCTTTTCCAGCACTTTAGACACAGTTGCTCCTTTGCGTTTAAAGAAGATTCAAGAAAATAGTCCAACGCCGTGGTACAACGAGCACACTCGGGCCCTTAAGAGAGCAGCCAGAAAAATGGAGCGCAACTGGAAGAAAACAAAACTAGACGTTTTTCGAATTTCTGCGTACAGAAAAGCCTTAAAAACTGCTAGATCTGCTTATTTTTTGACTCTCTTAGAAGAAAACAAACAAAACCCTAGGTATTTATATGACACAGTGGCTAAATTAACAAGAAATAAAGCTTCTACTTCTGAAGTTTCCAAAGAGCACAGCAGTAATGACTTTATGAACTTCTTTACTTACAAGATTGATAATATTAGAGAGAAAATGTAACTATGCAACCATCTACTACAGTATCGCATCAGGCAGTGCACCTGCAGATGGAGGACCTGCACCTTGACACGACCACAACGCATCCCTGAAGTGTCAGCAGAGATTGTGTCAACTAGACTCTCCCCTGAGAAGGCCTCATCGACACGACAGCCATCGGCACTGATCCTCAACAAACCCATCTCCATCCCGGTGTGATGACTCTGATCTTAAACCAGATATAGAACTGGATAATATTCTGATTGTTCCAAACCAATCTGACTTCTGACCTATAATGTTGCCTGAATCATAATCATACACTGTTCGTTCATTGGCCAGAGGAGAACTGGCCCCCCGACTGAGCCTGGGTTCTCCAAAGGTTTTTTTCTCCATTCTGCCACCTGATGGAGTTTTTGTTCCTTGCCACTGTCGCCTTTTTCCACCTTTGTTGCCATTGGCTTGGCTTGCTTAGTTGGGGACATTAAATTTAACATTTAATTTAAAATTCAACAGTAATATTGATCTGCCTGCATTGCCACTATTATACAAGAACTGAACTGAGCTGGACGATGACATCACGGTTTACTCCAGAGCGGCTATATATATATATATATAAATTAACTAAATTAATAACTTTTTTTAAAACAAAAATGAAACATCACTGTGACGCTATTTTCTTCTGGAAACAAACTTTTTTGCATTATTTTCCTGTTATCTCTGTAAAGCTGCTTTGAAACAATCTGTATTGTAAAAAAAGCTATATAAATAAATGTGACTTGACTTGACTAATAATATCTAATTATTATCCTATTTCATAGGAATAGCCTATTGAAATATAATTTCTTATTGTTTCTTATTTCTATTCTTAATGTCTCCAAACATGCCTGATGAACATTATTTAAGTCCTTGTGTCCTCTACAGTGGACATGTATGAAATCGATATCCTGTTTCGTAACAGAAAGTCATATTTTAATTAAAAACCCCATAACATTTGCTGAGATGTTGATTTATTAAAAAAAAAAGTCAGATTTAAATGATAATTACCAAATATTATCACATTTCCACAAGAGTGTTAAATTTGATCGCTAAATTAATGTCAGTTACTTTTAAAGAACAAGGAGAGGCAGTTTTCACAGTGAAAGCCCTGAATGTGCTCTTTACAAGCTCTTTACTTTATAACTGTGACATGTAGGCTATGGTGTCAGAGAAATTCACTGAAATATAATGTCCAATACAGAGGACAATAAGGGTTTTAGGAGGATTCCTGGGTCCCAGGAGGATATGAAAAAAATAAAGTTAAATAGATGTAAATGAGGAAACAATCTCAATCTAATATGTAAATAGAAGACATAAAAACCAATCACATTTAAGTATGCAAATATTGGCGTGGCGTCATGATGATTTACCTGCCAAGCGTTCAGAAAGTATCAGTGGGGTACTTTCTGATTTCTTGAAAACCTTACAGAAATTATCTTCAAATCCAAAGTTTGAATGGTGTCTTCGTGGAGCATAACTGACTAGAGGACTATCTTTACTTGTCCAGTGAATGTGGCTAATGTATCATTTTAGTGTAACCGGCGGGTCCATTCGGGAAGATCGCACATCACCACTTGGAGGTGAGTGCACGTCTACGATACACTTTTCATAGTTGCACTGCAGACTTGAAGGGATGTTTTATCTAGACAAATTGTCTTTGTGCCTCTTCGTCGGAAGAGTAATATAAGGTAAGGAGTTTATTCTTATATTGGACCCAAAACCTTTGTGGAGCCTATATCGTATCATAGTCATCAACTGGAGTGTTGCAAATGTCTTGATTTTGTTTTAAACTTAGAAACTTCACTACCAACAACGAGTTTCAATTATTAATAAACAAATATCTCTGCAAGGTAAATATTTTCATATTACATATTACTACGGTGTCTAGAGAGGTAACTTTAGATGACATATCCTTTTTCTATTGACACTCTTGTCTGAATATTCTGTGTTCACAGGACGTCTACATTACTGTTAGGACATCAACTGGAAAGTCTGCACATGTCTATGGTAGTGAACGCACAACAGGTATCATGATAGTGTTTCTGCTGCTTATGAAGTTACATGAGCTGCCAGTGTAACATGAGTATTATTCTGTTTATATCATTTTTGGAAAAAAATGTTTTAGATTATGCCTGAACAGTGGCTCCAAAATGTATTTAATATATTTGGACACTTAAGCCACACTTAAAAGTGGCTGAATGTCATTGCATTAAATGACAAGGTAGCAAACCAAGTGGCATTTCTTTTAACAAAAATAAATAAAATAATAATAAATAAAAGCACACATTTCAAGAATATTTCACAGAAAGGCATGCGTTTCATTTTAAATTATGAAACAATAGAAATATTGTTCAAAATGAATAACAAAAAATGTCTGGACACTTTATGGTTGTCAAGCTTTAGTGGAAGATGTGGATAGTTAATGTGATGTTTGCCATCCATTCAAATTTACCTCGAGACCAACTGGTTAAAAATACTTAATAAAAAGTGAAGTTAGTTTTAAAGTTTTGTGACATTCAGTAACAATTATATTTGTAAATAATTTGTATGTAAATAATTAAAAGTACACTATGTAACTTTTGGCCCTCTGGATAGATAGTGTATCAGGGTTGGAAAAAAGCGTGTTTTGGAAGAAGCATTGAATGTGTATTGACTATTGGATTATTTAAATTTAGTTAATTTTGAACAAAAAAGTTACATAGTGTACCTTTTTAAAAGCTTTAACTTGACTGACTGCTTTATTTCCATGTTAAGCCATTGTATATTTAAATGCATTTTGCAGGTATCTTTAACAGCCTGCATTTCCAATGCCTGTATGGCACAGGAACCAACCACCTGTTGCAGCCAAACAAAATCATCCCAGGTGTAAGTAGATACTGACTTCTTACTAACCCATCTGGTATTGCCAGCCAGATATACTCATCTGAGTGTTTTGGAAAATCAATCAATTCAGTAATTAGTAATTACCCTGGCAGTGGCAGTATTAATGCTATGGATTCTCTATTACCTACAGATATGTTTAACACTTTGCGTTTAAAATCTAGGCCTAAGAAAAATGAGTACCGGACCGGTATATTAGAAATGTAGATCAGGACTTGGCACAGAGGCTTGCTGTGTTTGCCAGGAATCTTAACCTTTTGTTGAACTGAACTGAATGTTGCTTTGTTTCATGCTGCAACACTAGACTGCTCACATTTTGGCAACCTGGAACTGATACTCCATGCGACAATGCTTGGATATCAATTGAAGAGGTTAAATGGCATCTAGAGAAATATTTATTTTATAATTGCTTTTGTACAAATTATTTTCTTCAGCTTGAAGCAACATCATAAAACACAGTTAAGGATGCTGTCACACAGATGGCAGAGGCTTGGTCTTCAGCCTCCAATCTTCTGGGACACACAAGAACACATTTCTGAACATAGCCCTGAGGTAGAAACCAGACCAGCACTGGAAATTCACCCCATACAGGTCAGCTGCATTGTTTCTTCTAGGGACGAAGGACCAGATGAGATCAAGGCAATCAGCGATTATCACTGTAGGAGTTGCAGTAATGAACCTCTTGAAGCAAATGCATCTAAACAGCCCTCCAGCCAGGTGTCGGTTGAGTCTGAAAACAGTGACCTCTCTGAACAAGAGAAAGACAATATCCCTGTACTAAAATGGGAAACTCCAGTAGAATTGGACCTGAGGCCGAACTCATTTGATAGAGATCTAGAATCTACAGAGAGTGGAGAAGGAGAGCAAGTGTATCCTGAGGTTCTCCCATTTCCACTCAAAGACCTCGACTTTAGTCAGCTGCTATCCAGAGCAGATGATTTGGAGAGCCAGCACAACGTTTGTTTAACCGACCATTGTCTTGCAGCTATGGCGGCACGCATGATAAAGATGGAGAAACTTCAGACTGCGACCATACAGAAAGAACAAGGAAAGGCAGTCAGATCTCGTCCAGCAACTGCTTTGGTGCGAAGCGACAATCGTCTGAGACAGGTGGAAAGCCCTTATGCTCAGACAGAACACTTGAGGACTAAAGGCAGTAATTCAATTTTAAAAGAAGTAACAAAACTCACACTTTCTTCAAGTTCTCATTTAAAGTCTATGCATCGAAATCGTCCCTCGCCAAATGCTGGGAAGGTGTGGATTAGATTTCAGCAACCACCGGCTTTACCCAAGAAGCCACACTCTGGTGAGGTCAAATTAAAGAAGACTGATGCCCTTGTTCATGATCATAACGTTAATTCGAGTATGTCACCAAAATGCAATAGTCCAAATAGCTTCAAGAGATGCAAACCCACAAAGAAAGGCATGCCAAAGCCTCAGAAGACTTCCTCTGAATAGACTAGTGTTCCTGTTAAAGCTCCTTGTAGGAAGACATGATATAATTATCTTGAAAGGGTTTTAAGCTTGAAGATTGACAGTGTGTTAGTAACTGTGCATGTCACTGTATTTAATGTTCCAAATTAAATACAAGTTAAGCTCCATCAACAACATATGTGGCATGCTGTCAGTTACCACAGAACCTTGAATAACCTTGAATTTTCTCTCAGTTAAAAAACAGCAGCAGAACTAACTACTACAGTGTTATCAATATATCAAAATGCTACGTAAAAATGAATTGAAACTATACAAGTCATTTTAAAATTCACTATTTATTAATATTCAGACAATATTGGCTATATAATGTGACAAAACGAACACATTGTTTTGCTGTGCACGGATGTAGATCATTTCCCCCAAGGGTGGATGAGGAGATGAGCTCTTGAAAGGCACTTCAATAATAGAGTAGGAAAGCAGCTGGCCATCAGGATCTTTCACACACTTGGAGTCACATTGACAGTAGGGAAAACTTTAACACTTACCCTGAAAATAGAATTGAAAATGGTTAGTTGTGGTTTAAAGTAAAGGTCACTTTTGTGGGTGACATGCAAACATGCATTTCATAAAAAGGAAAAGCATTACCTTTTGGTTGATAAATTTAGAATGTGTAATACCAAATTGAAACTTATGTTTGTTGAGCCAATAATTTAATTTGTGAGAGAGAAATAAATAAATAAATAAATAAATAAATACACTCAAATATAAATTGCTTATAATTTGCAAATGTAGATATAAAAGTGTTATATTGCATAAATACATTTGGATGTGGCCAAATGATTTGAGAAAACTAACAACAGTATCTGTAACTTTGTCAAATTGTTTAAAGGCTAATACTGTAGTCAACTTAAAATCAACATCTTAATTCTCATTAAGAGCTCTCGCTAAAACAGAAACCTTTTTCCAGATGAGATTTCCTTAAAGAGTCTTCTTTATCAGACAGCACCTACAATACAGAGAATAAATATAGCAGTATCTTGGGACATTACATAATGCACACGTTCTTGAAATATCCTGGGGAAATACACAATTATCAGCTGACACACAAAGTGACTAAATTAGTCAATTTAGGTCTTGGATTAAAAAAAATTCCAGGAACAAACCTCTGTGGTTCACACCGAACTAAAGTGAATGCAAGGTTTTCATGAAGCTGAATATGGACAGTTTATTCTGTGATCAGAACAATAATAATGCTGGCAGATAGAATTGATAAAAGTACAGAAAAATGTGTTATAAAATGTGATTTTATTTTAGGGCTGTCAAAATTAACTTGGAATATTTGGACTAAACTTGGGTAATTACTAGTGGATGTATATATATACAGTCATGTGAAAAAGAAAGTACACCCTTTTGAATTCTATGATTTTACATCAGGACATAATAATTTAAAAAAAAATCATCTGGCCGTTGGCAGGTCTTAAAATTAGGTAAATACAACCTCAGATTAACCACCGTCATGGTTTATTTAACAAAAACTAGGCCAAAATGGAGACGCCATGTGTGACAAATAAGCAGTACTGCTTTCATAGGAATTAAGAGGCTAAGTAGCAGTCAGGCGCTGCTAATCAAATGTCTTTGATTAATTGATCATCTACAAGCATGACCAAATTCACACCAAGGTCAGAACGTGCATGCAACAGGACAATGATGCCAAGGAAACCAGCAAATCTACAACAGAATGGCTGAAAAAGAAAAGAATCAAAGGTGTTGTACTGGCCCAAACCTCAACCCAATTGAAATGCTGATTTCCCAACAGATGCCCACAAACCTCAATGAACTGAAGCAACGTTGTAAAGAAGAACGGGCCAAAATTCCTCCACAATGATATGAGAGACTGAAAGTCATTTAGAAAATTACTACAAGTTATTACTGCTAAAGGTGGTTCTACAAGCAATTAAATCATAGGGTGTACTTAGTTTGTCACACATGGCTTCACCTTTTTGGCTTCATTTCTGTTAAATAAATAATGACACAGTGTAATATGTCGTTTAGGACACAGGTTATTTTAAGACCGGCTAATGACCAGATGATTATTTATGTCCTGATACGTAAAACCATAGAATTCAAACGGGTGTACTTTCTTTTTCACCTGACTGTATAGTATGTTTTCATTATCACATCACATTTCATTTCACATGCAATATACAAGGGGTTTAATACATGAAAATATATAGCTGCCTCTATATTTTAGAAAGGGGCCCTTATTATCATATTTGTGGTCCTTGACAGAAATTATCACTGTACAGATCTACAGCTCAAGCCAAAAAAGATGGATTTTATAAAAATATTAATAAAAAAGAGATTTAGTGATGCTACAGATGAGATGGGCACATAAATCCCGTACGCATCAGCTCTGAACTAGCCGTTTATTTCTAATCAGAGCTTTGCTTTGTGTTGGATCTAAACATGCCTTTAGGAATGACCTGGATAAAGGGCCTTGAAGAGGTCTCGTCCCTTTGAAAGCAGAGGCAGGCAGGAGGATGATGGACAGACGTGTCTCCATTGGCCAGAGAATATACTCGAACACAAAGAAACAATGGGAGAATAAGCACAAACAGCAGTTAGTGTCGATGAAACAAAACCCACCATAAGGTTCCTAAGACGCTGAATTATGTTCTTACAGCGTTAAGATTAACTTGAAAGACAGACAACTTGTGGGAAGTATAAATTTGCGTTTTTTGCTCCACAAAACATCTTTATTTTATGTTGTTTAATGACAAATAATGTGAATTTACAATAAATTCAAATTATTCCATTTTCATGCAGGACAGACAAAAGATAACAGGTAATTCTTCCAGCATAAGCTATACTTTATGGCCGGTGTATCTTAAAGGAATTGAGATATGAATAAAGAAGCAATTACCGCTTGTAACAAGCAGATTCATAGATCAGAGCAGGAAAACCCCTGTATCAAAAGACAACATGGTCACAAACACGAGAACAGTCACAGAAAAAGACATCTAAATTGTCTACACATAGCGAAAAACACACCAGAGGGGTTGTACAGTAGTGCATTGGAAACCATACATATTCTCATGCATATTGAAAAGCACTCAATAGGTTATACAAAAACTATGACAAGTGTGACAACTCTGAAAAAGGTGAGGTATGTCTATCGGAGGCAGTACACTGAAGGTGCTTGGTCCATTGCAAATACTTGGATTCACTCTTACCCTCAATGTCAACCATAAACGGTGCCAACCATTTTTGAGACAGCAACTGCCAGTCTTTTCATTCATTCAGACTGTTTTGTCTCTGTGAGAAACCACAACAGAAGCTCCGTTTCAAAACCTATTTTAGGCAGCAGCCTAGCGGTCATATTTGGGGTAAAATAGTCAGTTTTTAAATTATTTTACACTTTTTTTTAATTGATCAATAGTATGGGGTCAGTATTTTTTTATTATACATTTTTTCTTATTATAAATTTTTTTAAATTCTTTTCTTCCAACTGATCGAAAGTGACAGTTAAGACATTTATAAAGTTCTGAAATATTTATATTTCAAATAAATGCTGTTCTTTTGAACTTTATATTCATCAAGAATCTATAAAAAGGTTTCTACAAAGAAATATTAAGCAGCACAACTGCTTTTTATTTTAAAATGTAGTAATTCACAATATTACAGTTTTTAACTGTATTTTTGATCAAATGCTCGAATGCTTATTAAAAAATAAAAATGTATTCCAACCCCAAACATTTGAATGGTAATAAATTGCATATCTACGATGCCTCACTAGGCTTTGGAACAGAGCATCAGGGAGACAAAAGGTTTTAATAGGCATCCATTTCTCCAAATTACTTTTTTTTTAAAGCAGAAGAAGCCAAAAGGGCCCGATGACGCTTTATTTTGGGCTTGAAAAGAGTGCAAAATGATGCCGTTTGTTTTGGAAGGGTTAGCTTACCTTCAGTGTACCAATAGAGGTGTACAACCTGCCTTTACAGAGGAGGCTTTCCCTGCAGACCAGGTCAAGCAGGACCCAAGACCTCAGATTCAGCAGAAACACACCTAGGGCAAGGGGCATGCCGGGCCTGCACGCCAGGTTGCGTTCTCACTCTCACACCTAAGGGAGGGTGGATATAGACAGCATTTATGCTGGCCTGACTCATGTCACACTCTAAACAGTCCTTGGTGGTTGAGTAATATTTGGTTTACATCAAATTCTAGAATTATACAAAATATAAGGTGTGCAAACTTAGCACAAAGATGGATATTCTTACATTCTGAACCTTGATCGTAATATCAAATATATCTGGCAATATCATTTTAGCTGCTACAAGAAGCTGTGTATGAAGCATGAAATCGGAACAATATAGATTATCTTGAAAGAATTTACTCTTTACATTTTATGGGGTGCATTGTAGGTCATCTAAAATAATAATAAAAAAATAATCAAAGTAAATATTGAGTGTGTCCTGCGCTAAAAATGACTATGAATCAGAAATGAAATTAAATCGCATGGCAATAAAATATGCAAATGTCTTTTGTTATCTGAGTCATATCTGCAGATACAAAACCATCATGAGTCTCTGAGGTATGCTGCTGATCATATCCTCTCCTGGATGAAAGGATGCTGTAATGCCTGGTTGATGGTGATCCGCTTGGCAGGGTCCAGCATCAGGATCTGGTCCAACAGATCTTTGAGCTGAAAGACCTTCTTTCGCTGGTCCTCTGGTAGTGCCTGGCGACCCACCATGTCAATCGACAGGTCCTTAGTTGGGTTAATGGTGCTCATGATCGTGATCTTTTCCTGCACAATTAATTGGAATTAAACTGAATTCACAAAATGGCTTAGTGAGATTATCAAATTGAAAAGGCTACAATTTAATGAAATAATAATATGCACTGTGTTTTTCAGAGTAAAGCACAGTCATTTTCATTTACACTACGGCAGATGTTCCACACACACTCGTCTCTGCATATAATATGCATTTGTGAGCACATGTGTCAACCATCTTGCCAAAATTCTAATTAGAAGTGCTTATAAATGGTATGTTGTCAACAAAACGGGAGCTAAAAATAAAATAAAAAACTTTCAGTAAAATTGCAATATGATTTTTTTCCCCCAAATCATGAAGCCCTAGTTATTAGGTCAAAAACAAAACAAAATGAATGTGAATGGAATATATAACACTTACCCTCTCAGTGACCTTATCAACCTCAGTGTACAAAAAGTTCAAGTTTTGGTCAAAGTGCTGGTCCTTGAACAGACCCTTCCTGATCATCTGTGAATATTAAATAATGTTTTGGTCAGTTTTTAGTATGTTTGGTTCTAATTTTCCTTAATTCCTAATATTATATGTACTGTAAATTAATTCTTACTTTATTAGGCAATTTTCCTTTCAGGTCCATGGCAAGTTTTAGCATGTGGTTATTTGTCTTTCCAGGAAAAAGGATTTTTCCTGTGTAAAGCTCATATAGAGTACAGCCTACAGACCACATATCGATTCCATAATCGTATGAATTTCCAATTACTGCAAAAAGAGGAAGAAAAACGCTTTAAAACTCTAAAAAACAGATTCACATTCAATGCACTAAGATGGTTTAATTTCATTTAAGTTTGTTTTAATTAGGTACAGTTGCTTTCTTAGTTCAATTCACAGCACACTTACCGATCTCAGGTGCCCTGTAGAAACGGCTGACCAGATATGGTGTTATGTCATTGTCAGAAACGTGAGACGCTGAGCCAAAGTCGCACAACTTGAGGATGGTCTTGGATTCGTTCACCTTCAGGGAGAGTCAAATACATTCATCTTATAAGACAGAAATGAAAGCTAGAGTCCAATATTTACAGAAAGAGAATGTGACCCACCAGAATGTTGTCAGGTTTGATGTCAGCATGCAGAATGTAGCAGCGTTTGAGGAGTTTGAGGGCCAGGAAAAGCTGCTGGCTATACGAGCGCACAGCCTTGATGTGAAGCCCAACGTCCTTGCCATACTTCCTCAACACCTCCCTCAGGTTCATGCTAAAGCAAGCAAACAAGAAAGTTGCTTTAATAAAATAACTCAAGCTGCCTTGATAGATTCACATGCATAGATTCTTGTTGACTAATGTACCTGAGTGGTTCAAACACCAGACACAGATGTTGCTTGTGATAAAAGTGTCTAAAAAGCCGCAAGCAGTGGAACTTATCATCTGCATCGGCGTCGTTCAGTTTTTTCAGAAACTCCAACTCTTTGAGGCCCGTCTTTTGCCTGTGGGACAAACCAAGGGCTTCGGTCACATGAAGACCAAATCCACATCTATTCTAAATCTAATTTCTTGTCTAAATAAATCTTTACAACACAATTAGACATATCAAATCGCAATGGATGGTGTTGGTTAAGAAATCCAACTGTACCAGACAGAAATGTTTAAAGGCTAAGCATTCAGCTTTTAAGGGAAGTGTCTTACATCATCTCATTGTTGCGTATTATTTTCACTGCCACTTCCTGATTGGCTCGGGGCAAGTCTCTGGCTCGGATAACATTACTAAAGACACCCTGTCCAGTGTAGCCATACACCCCGTACCGTTTGTCCAACACCTCGCCAATGTTCACACCTGAATACATTAAAAGAACAATTACGTTTTTGATTTTCTCTTTTAAGATGGATTCTACAGATTTAAATACAGCATTTGCTACAAGACAAACTCACGGTAATAGCCCTCTGCATCTGTCCAGTTATCTCTCAGACTTGGGTTCTCCTTAAAGTCCTTTCCAATGCCTGCGGCTCGTAACCTGGCACTCTGCGGAGAGAGATTAGATGTGGAATTGTCAGTCAACACAACTGAATTCAGAGAGTTGATTAAAACATTCATTCATGAATGAGTGACTGACACCGTAAGAGACCATTTCAAAGTCTGAGAGGCCTCGAGATCCAGTGAGCACCGCAGAGTCAGATTACCCACTTCAAAAAAAAAAGCTTTGAACAAAGTTTCCAGAACAGAAACAACAGCTTGCACAGGACTATGCAACTCTACCTGTAGAGATCCCCTTACATGGACAAATTCAATCAAATTCTGGGGCTTGCAAAGCCACTGACCTATACAATGGAAAGCAGGAACTTGGCTACTCACGTCAAAGTAAGCAGCGAACATGTCATCTGACTCTGTGAACATATCAGGGGCTGCTGGCTTTTTCAGATTAGCACCTAAAGAAAAAGAACAATGATGCAATGAAAGGAACGTAAAATAACACTAATAATGTATCAGACCACCTTGCATTACATCACAGTGAATGTTTCATGTCTCATATTTTAATGACCATTTCCTCTTCTTCCTAAACAACTAATATGAGAGCGGTTTTGGACTTTATACTGAAGGGGTGGATTCTGGAATCCACTGCTGCTTCAATATATATCTAATGAGTGATTATAATCAACGTATTAATCAATATATTTCCTTCTAAATATCACATGAGTTGAATGACTTCTCTAGGCTTATGAGATTTTACTTTGTTATAGAAGTTACCAGTGTGATTGCTGAAATGTTCTTTTCATGTATTCTTTAAAGGAACACGCCGACTTTTTGGGACTTTAGCTTATTCACCGTCTCCCCCAGAGTTAGATAAGTCCCTACATACCCTTTTCATCTTGGTGCGTGCCGTAACTCTGTCTGACGCACCCACCGCTAGCCTAGCTTAGCACAATACTAGAGGTAAACGGCTCCATCTAGCATACTGCTCCCAATAAGTGACAAAATAACGCCATTTTCCTATTTACATGTTGTGATTTGTATAGTCACAGCGTGTACAAATAACAAGGTCACATGAGACACAGCCATCTTCTAACCGTATACATTCTGGGAACTATATTCTCAGAAGGCGAAGCACTGCTACTTGGGCGGAGTGATTTGCTACCAGAACCTGAGAAGCCCCGTGGTGAGGAGCAGAGAGTTCGCTCAGAGTTGGAGTAAATCACTCCACAGAAGTAGCAATCCATTCAGTCTTTTATTTAATTCTAACGCAATATTTTTTGTTTATAATGAAAATAATGGACTAAACCACTGATTTGACTGAAGTCTTTATCTCATATGAGTGTACATCATTTTAAACGTTTGTCAATCAATATCAACTTCTTTGTTGTGTAAAAAAATTTTAAGTGGAAAGGACATGTGTAATGTGTAATTAAAGGTTATTTTGCAGATGACATACCTGTTTTTTCTTGAGGGACAAGACTATGCTTCGCCTTCACATTATCCTCAAATGTGTCCAGGTTCTCTTGCTCATAGGCTTTGACATCAGCAGCCACACGCTCAAGGATGTCATCAGGTGACGGCGATCGGCTGCGAGTGCTACTCTGAGGACTGCCGTGATCTGAGAGTCCTGACATGTTACTGTCCTCATTCTCTGGCTTATATTTCTGTACAGGATATATTACAAATACAATCACATTATATACTACAAACGTTTGGAGTCGGTAAGATATTTCAAAAAATAAAATAATTAAAAAGACATCTTATGCTCACCAATGCTAAATTTAATAAAAAATACAGTAAAAACAGCAATATTGTGAAATTATACAACAATTTAAAAAAACAGTTTTCTATTTTAATACATCCCTGTGATGGAAAAACTGAAAAAAACAGACACACACGGAGCAGTGGGCAATTGGGGGTTAGGTGCCTTGCTCAGGGGCACCTCAGTCATCTCCTGCCAATATTGAGAATCGAACCAACAACCTTTGGTTTACCAGTCTGACTCTCTAACAATTAAGTCACGACTGAAAGGAAATTTCTCTCCCCTCAAAAAAATCTTATTGACCCCAAACATTAGTGTACATCTAAAACAAAGTAAAAGCCATAGCATAAATTAAAAATATTCTGACCTGCATGATGGCCAAACGCTGAAGCCTCCTCTGCTCTATCAAAGCCTCCTCGTCCTCTTCATCAACGTCATAATCCTCAATCCTAGACACAGATTGTAGTATTCGTATTTAAACCAAATATGATCAACAACATTGAAGCAAAACATAATTTTCCTTAATACTCACACTTCATCATCTGAGTCCTCCTGCTCAGCCTTCATTCCTTCAGACAGACTGCCCTTAAACATGTCCTCTCTTTCCCTGCTCCTTCTCCTCCGCCTTTCCTGTGATCCTGAACGCACCTGCTGTCTGCGCTCCATCCTGTCACGCTCCCTAGATCCACACAGTATTAATGCAGTTTTAATGGTACAGAGAGATTAAAAAGGACATAACAGAAAGAAACACACAAGTTTGGGGCTTAATCACAGTAGGGGTAAATCATCTGCTTTACACATTCTGTGTAAAACTAATCCATTTGAATCGAGCGGTCCAGATTTTCTGAAGAGACTTGATCCCCTTTATATGATGAACAGATTTAATTTAGGCTTTTATTCACATATAAACATTAATCAGCAAACATAAACAGAAGCTCAACCGAACCTGCTTGATGCACGAGAACAAACCTCTTGAGGAAGCTCAAACGTGCTGTGTAACACATAATGAACCTAATTTTGGTTCAAGCGAACATGCTTGAGCTTCCATTAACCACAATTGATGTCTGAGTTTATGAGTGTTTATATATATTTTATGTGAATAAAATCTGCTTATCATATAAAGCAATTGTGTCTCTTCAGAAAATTTGGTAATAAACTGCTCAATTCATATGGATTAGTTTTATGATCTCTTATGAACTTCTTGTAGCGTCAAAGTGGAAGTTGTGTAGCTGTCAATGGAGGGACAGAAAGCTCTCAGATTTTCAGCTCACCGAAATTTGTAAGCCTCTTGGATAGTTGTATCCTCTAAATGAGGAGTTGCAGATTTAAAAGCTACAGTACACAATTCACCTGTATCTGAAAGGAGACCTGCTGCTTCGTCTTCTGGGAGAACGGGACCTTCGTCTGAGAGGCGAGTGGTTTAACCTTCGTCTGGAGCTCAGGCAAGGACTCTCCTCTCTATGGCCCCCTACCTCATTACGAGATCGCATCCTGTGAGTATAACAAAAAAGTATGAAAACGAGTATAAAAAAAAAAAAAAAAGATAACAATAGCAATGTGTTTATAAACTAATATATATCATTTATTATTATTTTTTTATTTAAATACTATTACAGTATTTATTCATTACTTATTAATTTATATTAATATTTTTTTAATCTAATATTTAGATTTGATTGCAAATTTTTAATTAACAAAAATATTTTTAATAGTTATAGATTTAGTTTTATTAAACAATAACAACACTGATTGAATACAGACGCAATTACAAAAAATGTATGGTGGAATTCTAGTCAGCTTAAAAAGTTAGAGCGATGACACAATCGTTTTAAATGAACAGAGCAAGAAAGAAAAATAACCTGTCATTGGGGAGTCTCTGACGCTCTTCTTCTCTCCGTCTCCGCTCAACCGACCGAGATCGCCCTCTCCTTGGAGGAGATCTGTTTTGGCATGAAGATCTATCCTGTCTGGATGCCCGGTCTGTGCTCTGCACAACAGGGAAGCGTTCCGGTGAGCGGAGGCCTCTGGGACGCACAGACGGGCTGTGCTGTTCTGGACCTTGTTTTCTGCTAGGAGATCGATTCTCTTTTCCTGATGAGGCCTCTTTTAAGGGTGCCTTTTCTGATTTCTTGTCTCTCTCCCTGTCAGCTTCTAGCAAGTTGGTGTTTCTTTCTTTAGATCTAGATTTGCTCCTTCTCGCTGAGGATCTGTGGTCTACAATTTGCTCTTCGGGTCGTGTAGCTGATTTTTTGTTGGTTGATGGCAATCCCTTGGACTTCACAGGAGATTTGGACCTCTGACCACCGTCTTTGGATCTCTCAATGCTTCGGGATCGTCTCTGCTCCCTCGCCTGGCTGGGACCACTAGGCCTCTCACAGATATTAACATCTAACCCAGTCTTACTAACTCTAATTTCTGATTTATGAGCCTGGACTGACATCTCGTCAGACGTGCTTCTGCCTTCCAGCAGAGAATAAAAATTTTCATCATCTATGCAATCCTGTCGAGATCTTTCAGCATGTCCCTTAGCCATTACATAGTCATTGAGAACTTGTCTCTGTTGTTCACCATTTTGCACAGCCTCCTGTACCTCGCCATCCTCCTCTGAATCGGAGTTATAACCCTGTAATATCAGTCCCATACCTGATTGCACAGCCCCTTCCATTAGCTCATTATCAAGCTCTGCTTGAATCATGGCCCTCTGTTTCTCCAGATCCTCCAGAGCAGCAATGTCATCAAATCTGGATCGCTTTGGAGAGATGACAGCACCTTCATAGCCAGCAGAACAGTTTTTATCGTCATGGAATGAGTCTCTGTGTTTCCGCTTATGTTTGTGTTTGTACTTGTGTTTGTGGTCCTTCTCATCTGGTGAGGGATATTTATGTTTTCTGTGCTTGCTTCGATGTTTGTGTTTCTTTCTCCTGTGTCTTTCCACCCTAGCGAAGTCCATGTTATTTGCTTTTCTAGCTCCATCTTCACCGGATACATGTTCATTTTCATCCACGCTGTCAGAGCTCTCCATATCATCCCTGGAAAAGAGTAGAGAATAGTGATATGATATTAATCTACTTTCCAACAAGCACAACAAAGATATAGCCTGGTTTTCTAGGATGTATTATGATAAATGTCTACAATTAGAAGGTATTCAAGACTAATGTTTCATAGTTGTTGGCTTAAACGTTAAAGTATATAGAAAAACACAGCTGGTTTACGTCGACCAGAGACGGACAGTAGTGTTAACAGATATTGACTAAAAACTGCATGTCAAACCAGTTGTACGGAAACGTTTTCATGTTCAATACATATAACTTTTATTTAAATATCTAAATACCAAAATAATGCGATATAAAGTCCGTAATGGTGTAACTTACACATAATCCTTCGCTATTGTTTTGGCTAATGCGTCCGTGTTCGCCATCTTGATATATCCTGCTGTGCTGAGTGAGTTGTTTGGAAAAAAAAGAGTCGATTCATAATTCAGTCTGGCTTTGATACCATTTATAACTTTAAAATAAACAATCAACTTGTCTTCCAAATATTAATTTAAAATGGTTTTAACATTTTCCTCTCACTATACATTATAAAGTGGCTATCCGCAAAGGGAAATTTTAACTGAACTGACTGAATCACTGAATCGACACACTAATCGGTTAAGTTCATTGGGTCATTCTTTACCAAACACCGCATGCGCAGTGTGTATTAAACGCTGACGAACGAAGGGATCTTAGAAAATGTCTCGTCTACGAACAGTTGTCATCGATTTAGTGTTCACTATTTTGCCTACACACTTAAAGTAGTTGTAAATTAGGGTCGAGCACGAAAACAACGTTTAATTTTGTCAGTACAGAGAAAAATATAGCAAATGTCACATTTTATGCTGTGGATTGTAATTACGCCGTGGTCCCTAAACCGCACGTTTGCTTCCGTAGCACAAGCTACGTCATTTAAAGACACCACTCTTTTGATGCAGGTACGTACATAATTTACACATCCTTTACACATATAACCGGACACTTTATTAGGTACACCTGTTCGCAAATATCTAATCAGAACCTTTTAAATTAATATTTGGAAGACAGTTTGATTGTTTATTTTGAAGTTAGTACTGGTATCACAGTCAGACATTGTGAATCTAACGTACTATCTTCGTCAAACAATTCAGCACAGCAGGATCTTTCAAAAATAACAGAAACATCAGAATGGGAGAAAGGTAATTTAATTGATTTTGAACGGGAAAATGAAAGACCTGTTTCTATTTGTCACTCTCACTTGGTGCAATAATTTGGCCACAACCACGATTTAAGCATCTTAATCTTCATTTAACATTAATTGTTAATTAAAAAACAATACATATTCGTATTTAGGATAATTTACAAGACCGTATAATGACTAACTGATCTATTTTCTTCTTCTAATGTTTCCTAGAATGGGTGGGTTTAAAGATGCATATCAAGACGTTCAAACAGTAACCCTTCGAATTGCAGAAGAAAATGTCACTTCCAGTCTCTACTGCAGCTCAGCCGAAGGCATTGAAGCTCATGTGTCCTCTTTAGTGGAAGCTTTCTTAGTTGAAGTATACCGATGTAGAGTCTGTCAATTTACCAGCAACCAAAAAGCCAAGATTAGCCATCATGTCATGGAAAGACATGATCCAGTGTCCCCATGCCCCCATCTGCCATGCCTGGAGAAAGAGGATGAGGAGAGTTTGGGCGTAGGAATGAGGGTTGTTGATGAAGATGAGGTCGACCATAACAGCTCTCCATACGACCTAGAGAGCGACCTCCATTCTGGCTCAAAAAGCAATGAGGATCAGATGGACATGGAGCGTATGTCTTTCCTCCTCCCGATGTACGGCATGTTTCAAAACATCAGCCCACGGTTATGTGACATTGGCCTGGGCTCCAACTCTGATGGCAACTTGCATGTGGCACAAACTTGTGAGGTGACTATAAAGATTCCTGCAGTGTTAAAGGGATAGTCCATCCAAAAATGAAAATTCTGTCATAATTTACTCACCCTCATGTTGTTCCAAACCTGTGTGATGGACTTTCTTCTGTGGAACATAAAAGAAGATCCTTTTAAGAATATTGGTAACCAAAGAGTTTCAGTTCAATGGGAACCAAAACTGTTTGGTTACCAACATTCTTCAAAACATTTTCTTTTATGTTCCACAAAAGAAAGTCATACAGGTTTGGAACAAGAAGTAAATGATGATAGAATTCACATTTTAGGGTGGACTATTCCTTTAATTTAGTTTGAAATATTAGATAATTTACATGTAAACTTTTGTTTTATGAAGGTGAGCACACTCTTTGAGGAGGGTAGGCATGATGAGATTGAGGACAGCGAGGAGGAAACTGTGTTTCAGCTAGAGGATACTGGCACAGATCTGGCTGTTCCTTTGAACAGTGGAATGGACACAGAAGTTCAGGATGAGGAAATGGCCCAGTCAGCTCATCTCATGACTCTTGGGTTGTGCAGAATCTCAAGCACTAAGTGTCCACCTCAGTCTGCAAATTCAACAAAAAGCCTATCCCATCCAGAAGGTGAGCAGGATGCTGGAGATGCCTGCATGGATGCTGAAATGCAGAAGCCGTCTGAGGAGGAGGATGGCGGATTGGCCTGTATCCTCTGCCAGACAGTTGCATCCAGTCGTAGCATGCTAGAGGTGCACCTAAAATGCCATAATGGAGACCAAGGCTTCAGATGCCCTCGCTGCGGTTGCGAATCAGAGGAGTGGGTTGATATGGAGCAACACTGGAGGGGACATGGAAAAAGAAAAGGCTCAAAGAGGCATAAATGTAGTGTTTGCCCCAGGACATTTAGGAGAGCTGATTCTTGTGAAGCACATGAAGAAAGGCATAATCAGCGGCATCACTGTCGATCTGAGTCTGGAGGGCTGGTGCAGTGTTCTCTGTGCCTGGAATGGTGTCACTCAGGGAAGGAGTGGGAAATACACCAACAATGTCATTTTCAAGAAGGATTTAAATGCTTACACTGTGATTTCAAAGGTACAAATTATTTACGGTATGTTATACAGGTGTGACAAGCTATAGCCTATGTTGGAGTGCACATTTTGAAAGACTTGACCCCAGTACAAGAATTGTAAGTTTTGAACTAGTATTTTATTAGTATGTGTATTGGCAGGATGTACAGATCAGAATCGTCGTTGCTGAATTGATGGGCTAGATTTACCCTAAAAGTTGGTTGTGATCCAAAGCATAATCACAATAGCAGTGTTTGTTCTTTTTAACATGCGTTTTTAATATTTATTTTATCCAGACCCGTAACATTCAATTAGAAATGTATTTTTAATTCAATATTGGATAAAGTCTTTTTCGTCTCAGACACCGAAAATCATAAACTTTAAAATGTTTAATAATTTGAAACATTTCATAGCTATTTTCTTTGTCTTGCTCTGTATTTCTGTTGAGTTTTGCTGTTTCTTATATCTTTTTATTTTTTTATTTTACTTTTTAGAGAAGTCATGGAAGAAAACACTGAAGCATATTCACACTCAACACAAACAGGCTGATCAAGAAAAACAGATTGCTCACAGTATGTAAGTATCTTGTGTTATCATCGGGTAGAAATAAAAATGTATAAAATATTAATCTCATCCATAATCTTTAATAAATATTTTTTTTAAATATTAACCTCATCCTTAATCTTTATTAAGTAAACCACAAATTAATGAAAAGAAAATCATACAAATTCATTGGTTAACAAGAGTGGGAACTTCTGAAATCCTGAAATTTACAGAAACAATGAGTATCCGTAGATTTAATATATTCAAAAATGATTGTAGACGACAGGGGTCTCGGAGTCAAAAAGGTTGAGAACCACTGCTTTAAAGAGTATTTGGTGAGACTGTCAGACTGCTGAAACCGACTTCTTTGCCTGTACTCAGAGAAAACCAGCAACTTAACTCATCCACCAAATACCCAGAATGCCTCAGAGGAATGAAGCCAGAGTCATGGTCCCAGGTTAGGAAGAAGAGGTTGAAAAACATGGTTGCGGGAAGGGAAAAGAGCAAAGAAGGAGGAAAGGACAGACTGGTTCACCTGAAGGGTGAGACATCTGTTGGACTCACTGTTTCCAGACGGAAAGAGTTCTGCTGCAACCTCTGTGACAAGTACGAGAATCATTTCTTTCCTTGCTATATTATTTTGACTTAATGTGGTTGTATATTATAGTACATACACTACTGTTCAAAGGATTGTTATTATGTGATAAATAAAAGGTTCAAAAGAACAGCATTTATTTGAAATGGAAATCTTTTGTAACATTATAAATGTCACTTTTGATCAAGTTAATGTGTCCTTGCTGAATAAAAGTATGAATAAAATCTTACTGGCCCCAAACATTAATAAAAAAAAGAATAATCATGCTTAACATGCCTTTCCTTTTCTTTTGTGATAACTTTTGATTGTCAGTTTTCTATAATTTACCTCTGTCTATCTCTGTACAGGAAGTTTTCTACCAAGTTGACCATGCGGCGTCACATGGGCATTCATCAAGGAGATAAGCCATTTAAGTGCCCACACTGCCACTACTGCACTCGTCTCAAAGCCTCACTCAAACAGCACCTGCGCGTCCACACAGGTGCAGTTTCAAGCACATTGTAGATATCATCTTTTAATAAACACTTTTTAATATATATATATATATATATATATATATATATATATATATATATATATATATATATATATATATATATATATATATATATATGAATCTTGCAGTGACAATAGATCATTGTTTTCGGAATGACAGTGAAACATCTTGTCCATCTCTCCTTTATTATTCCTGGTCACTAAACAGAAATTATTATTATCAGAGCCAGGCCATTAAATGACTTTCCCACGCTACTTTAATTAGAAATGGAGCAAATATATGGAGAAAGACGGCTCATGGTGACATGCAGAGATTTAAAGCTTAATGGAATTCCTTTCAAAAGACTGGTTCTCATAGAACAGTTGCCATGACATTGCACTGCCTGAGTGTGAGAATTCTAGTGATTTGTTTTTCTTTTTGCTTTAGGTGAGAAGCCATACAAGTGTTCACAGTGTTCCTATGCTTCTATTGACAGAAGCTCTCTGCGCCGACACTCAAGGACGCACACACAAGAAAAGCCTTACTGCTGCCAGTACTGTCCATACAGCAGGTACATGTACTCGCCTGTCATAAAGTCGACAGACTACACTTGTTTCATACAACATCTCTAGCTAAGAATAGTCCTCTGCGTTTTGCTTCAGCATCCAGAAGAAGAGCTTAGACCTCCATTCACGGCGTCATCACACAGGAGAGTCATTCCCTTGTCACCTGTGCCAGTATTCCACACCAGACCGCCAGCTGCTGGTGCGACACATGAGGAAACATCACAGTGCCGAACAAACCGCCGCACTGGGGCAGAGGAACAGCTCTGGTTCTGGCTCCCAAACCGCACCTTCTCAAAGAGCACGGACATCCAAGTGATATTTATGATTTGTAAATAAAATGTATTTTTTTATATACATTTTTAATTCCTTTGCCTTGGGAGTTTTCTCTTTCCAGTCACTTATTTTATTCCAGTCAGTTATTTTATAATGACAGAGCAAAGTATTGTTTTCTTATGCAAACAAAGTAAATCAGTAAATTCCATATACCATTGCTACTGGAATATTATGTTGATCACCTCAGCATTGACACAGTTATTAAAGTCATAGGTGAATGTAATTTACTCTATTTCATTGGGTGGTTAATTATAGATTTAAAATAGTAAGCGATGAAAGGATTGACCAATGCCATGATAAAGCAAGTGTAATACTGCGCTTAAAACTACAAGCAAATCCCACTAGCAATCCAATAGAAACTGGATTATCCAACCTGTTGCTCAGTGCACCATCAGCCAAATTTCACTTTAACAGAGGGCTACAAGCTTTATGTAGGCGTTTTTAAATGTTTGTTTTAATTAAACGTTTTAAGGATGCATTTCCTTTCCTTTCCTCTACATTTACTTTGGGAGTAATGAGAAGGAAACTGGGTAAAAGTAGTTTACTTTTAATTACTGTTTTTTTTTTTCTTTTTCACCATCACCTCGAGCTCAACTCTATGCATTATGCAAACGAGCAGCGGCGGCAACCAATGACATTGCCGTTAGTGACCTGCCGCCTGATACAATTGGATACTGCGACAGAATAGGAACGCCCACTAGCACCCGACAGGAATAACAGACTCGATGGCCTTTAACAGTTGTAGTCGATGTGTGAACTTGAGAAATTCATGATTTTGGATGGGAATTCACAGGGACTGCGCACAAATGGGGCGTTTAGAGGTCACTATCTGCAGGCGAAGAGGAAAGCGGAGGAGTTTGAAGTTTGTACAACTTGTGTCAGAAGATTTGCGTATCCCACGAAAGTAATCCCACGATTTGCTTTCTAATTGTGATGGATATTTAGCCGGTTTTCGATTTTGAAGCGGAATGCATCTTCTCTTTACTTATTTCTTTATATCAAATTTAATTTCGAGATAATTTCTATTTAATGTGTTTATGACACGATTCAGTTATGGCAGGTGTTGATACGGATTTCTTGCCTCACCTGAGCGTAAATGACTGCTGGGTCGTTGGGCTCGACCGCTTCGCTGTTGGTCCTGCTGGAGAAGAAGACGAGTTTTTCGAGATTAGGACTGAATGGTCTGAAAAAAGCATAACATATCTGCGAAGGCGATATCACGATTTAGTGAAACTTGTTAAGAATTTGAGCAAATCATTTCCAGACGACAGAGGACGTTTATTGATGCTTGATGGTATGACATTTATGTGCATTTATGACATTTGAAATAAGTGGCGATTTAACTGATTGGAAACTTAATTGTTGTATGTGTTCATGTTTTTCAGCACTACAGAGGATAAAGGAAGCAGAAGAAAATAATAATGTTGAAACCAGGTTGGATGAAGTGGAAAAATTATTGAGAAATATAATCAAAATGCCACAAAAGGTAATTCTAAAGACTAGCCTGCCCATCCCCTATGTCAATAATAATTGAATTGATGCCCTATTGTATAGGTTCAATAATTATGCAAGTAATTTACTTTACAGTTCTCTCAGTCTGAGGCAGTTCTTACATTTTTCAAGACTTCACCTGTTGACTATGCCTTGAAAACCATGTATGAACCAATCCAGCCTTTCAACAAGAGTCCTGTCACTGTAGCTGGTTTGTATTCATGAATTCTTCTATTTTCTTGATCTTACAGAGAACTGATTTTGGATTTTAATCAAGTTTTTTAGCTAATATAATATGATGCTTTTCTACAGATGTCAGAAGGGCCAATGGGTTTTGTTTGGCCAATACAGAAACAGTTATTTTTGATGCGTATTTACTAGCAGAAGGAGCAGCAGAGCCATCTTCAAAGTAAATATCTGACACATCCTAATAGTCACTCTTCTATTTCTTCTATTGATATATTGCTCATGTGAGTTATGTGGAATCAGCATGTATGGAATCAAAATGTATGTCTTGTTTCGTCACATCCAGCTCTGAGATTGAGTCCCAGATATGGAACAGAACGAGAATTCAACATGGAATCCGATGTGTCAAGGAAACTGTACACAAACCTGGAAAGGGCTTCATGACTCCTGGTACCACTGAAAGTAAAGATACAGACTATCAACCTAAAAAATCACAAATTACCACTAGCAACTTGACCTACCTCCACCAACAAGCCAGTGAAACAGACATCCTTGAATGACATAATGCACTTGACTGTGTAATTACATCTTTCTATTTTAAAAGTCTACAGATATTGTCATTTTTAAAGTTTTGTCTTTTAAAGTTTTTTTTTAAAACAAAATAATACACTTCTAAATGATTTGCAAAGATTTATAAAAAAAATTATTATAAGATTTATATGATTAATATTTTCTATGTTAAGATGAACTGTAATATTAATAAAAAAAAAAAGTTAAGCAGGTCTGATTAATGTTTTTTTTCCCCTCTCTGTTCATTTTATGGCATTTACAAATCATCATATAATCATATAAATCATATAAAATGTTTAGTTGATAGCTTTAATAGTTCATTTATTGTGAATGAAGGTTGTTTTACACTATATACAGACACACACACACACAACCTATATCCTTAGGTTGTTTTACACTATATATCCAAAAGTATGCTGATACTCAAACACCACACTTTATATACTTGTTGAGCATTTAATATCAAAACCTTTGGCATTAATGGTTTTCACTCTCCTTGTAAGTCATCAAACATGGCTATGGGGATATGCTCCCAAATTTGATGTCAGTGTCCGGTGATGAATGATGGGATCGTTGCAGTCAAGTTTATTCCACAGGTGTGGAAACATTTGTTTAGGCCTGTCAAGTTCTTCAGTAAATCATTAATTTATGGGCCTTGCTTTGTGGCCAAAGGAGGCATTGTCATGTTGTAAGACAAAAAAAGCCCTCTTGTCAAAAATTTGGAAACGCATTCTAAAGAATGCCATTGTATTTTAGATTTTTGTTCCCGGGAATTAAAGGGCCTAGCCAAATAGTTTGCCCATTAATTAGAAGCTTGCGGTGCTCACATATGTTTTTCCATGTAGTGCTGTGTTATAGTACTAAGGGTACAATCATTTTTGATTCACTCAAACACAATTAAAGGTCAAAATAAAACTATATTCAGTTTTAATAACAACTGCTGGGATAAATACATATATATTTTTTTCTTTCTCAAGTAGGTCAAGTCACTAACCTGAAACAGACTGAAGGCTAGTATAGGCTGATCATTATTTAGCTGGAACATGGAGAATCGTTTCAGACCACATTCAGGTCACTGAGCAGTTCTCACGATGAGGGATGTTAATCAGTCCTTATTGAAACTGTCATTATGCTCCATTTTCACATTGTATAGATTGATCTGACTCACTGCATCCACTCAGACAATCCATACACCCTTAGTTTTGGGTCAAAAAGAGTTGTTTCCATCAACATCTGGCCTAATTTACTACTCTAAACAACAAACAAAGGACGCATTTTTGTAGTTAATGAGTTCTAAGAATCGAAACAGCTCTCTACATTTCTTCCTGGTGACCTCTTTACCGCTCACATGCTTGTCCAACTCACTGCTGGGGTGCTTGCCAACATTTCAAATAATTACACATTCAAACTTCAAATGATATTATGAAAAAAGATCTATTCATGTGGAAGGGGACATCTTTCTCTGTGTCATTGCCATGTATTATCAAACACAATAAAGAAAACAAAGCATATGAAAAGTCTACATACAATGTTATCTCTAAAGTCTCAAAAAAAAAAAAATTTTCATCTTTTGTAATGCACATTAATTTAATATTTTTTATTATTGTAAAATGGGTTCTTATTTGAAAGGTGCTATACAAATAAAATTATATATATATTATTGTTTTGTTATATATTATTATTTCAATATGTTTGATAATTTAATATAATTCATAAATTGTTAATGCTCTAATATATATTTTACTTTAATTTCAGATATATAAGGCAGTATTATCTTATAATGGGTAAATGTGATAATAAAGCAAAATAGTCCAGAAATAGTTCAACATGATTTTAACAAGGTCAACATTTTGAGTGTTTTTGTTTACCATTGCCATAGGCCAAGTGACACTTTTTGACCATTACAACAAGCCAAGTTGTGAACTACTTAGTGATCAGTAATCACTTGGTGGTGCATTGATTAGTATATAAAAAGCTAATGTAGGGAGCCACCATTCACAGACTGACACAAAGAGGAGAACAGCACTGTTTATTTAAAACAAGAATGTGACCTTTTTTTCCCAATTATTTTAACAGAATTTCCTTCAGTTTTGTATAAAAAATAAATTTAGGACTGAGACATCAAGCCACACATCATGAGCCATCACTCTTCATGGAGAGGGCATCATTGTGCCCCTGGAGACAACAACTGCACTGCAGGCTTTAAGGAGTCCCTGGGCAGCAAGAACTACAAGTTACTCCATGTGCCTTTCCATGGGCCGACCCACAGCCACCACCATGAGCCTCCACACCCGTTTCCCACCGTGGATGTTCCTGATCATGCTCACTACATCATCGGCGCTGTCATTCTAATAGTTGGCATCACCGGAGTGATTGGAAACGCACTGGTGATCTACGTGTTCTGCCGGAGCCGTACTCTTCGCACTGCAGGGAACATGTTTGTGGTGAACCTGGCTGTGGCTGATTTCTTCATGTCCCTCACTCAGTCGCCCGTGTTCTTTGCAGCCAGCCTGCACAGGCGCTGGATCTTTGGTGAGCGCATTTGTGAGCTCTACGCCTTTTGTGGTGCCCTTTTTGGGATCTGTTCCATGATGACTTTGACTGCCATTGCTGCTGATCGTTGCCTAGCCATAACTCAGCCTCTTGCCTTGGTGGACAACGTTAGCCGACGCAAAGCAGGCGCGGTGTTGGCCGTTGTGTGGCTCTACTCCCTGGGCTGGAGCCTTCCGCCTTTCTTTGGCTGGAGCGCTTATGTTCCAGAGGGTCTTCAAACTTCCTGTTCTTGGGACTATATGACCTTCACTCCATCAGTTCGAGCGTACACCATCTTGCTCTTCATTTTTGTGTTCTTCATCCCACTAGGCATTATTGTCAGCTGCTACTTTGGAATCTTCCAAGCTATCCGAGCAATGGGAAAGGAAATTAGAGAGTTGGATTGTGGGGAAACGCAGAAGGTGTATGAACGCATTCAGAACGAATGGAAGATGGCGAAAATCGCCCTCCTGGTCATTTTGCTTTTTGTAATATCCTGGTCGCCCTACTCTGTGGTAGCCCTCACCGCCACGGCTGGCTATTCCCATCTCCTGACCCCCTACATGAATTCAGTACCCGCTGTGATTGCCAAGGCCTCAGCCATCCATAATCCCATCATCTACGCAATTACGCATCCAAAGTATCGGGCGGCTATTGCCCGTCACATTCCAGTACTTCGCACCATCTTACGCGTGAAAGAGAAGGAGCTCCGTTCCTCTTTTAGTTCCGGCAGTGTTAGTTCCCGTCGTCCAACCCTCTCCAGCCAGTGCTCCCTGGGAGTTAGCATCGGCAATGCAGCACGAGCTAACGGCCGCTGGGGGAAGAAACGCTTGTCTTCTGCTTCAGATAGTGATTCTTGCTGGACTGAGAGTGAGGCTGATGGTTCCAGCGTCAGTTCCTTGACGTTTGGTCGTCGTGTGTCCACCGAGATCTCTACAGATACTGTCATTCTTTCACCAGGGTCAAGTAATAGCACTGCCAGTGGGCAGAAATCAGAGAAGGCCCACAAAGTTGTAAGTGTACTGGTGCCGTCAATTACTTTTGAAACAGATGCAGCAGATGAGTCCCTGTCTGATGGAAAGGCTTTGCTCCTCGGAGGGAACTAAGGGAATGACGCAGCTATAGGGTACTAGTAACTTTAGTAGCTTTGACCTATTATTTTTTATTAAGAATAGATGTCCTTATTTACTCTTTGCATGTCGTGAACAACCCTTGTCTTGTTAGTTTTGTGAACTTTGTTTTTGAAATGAAATGATTTCCAGGTTATGTGTGAACTTAGAAAATGTATTATTATTTAAATAATAAAACCGGAATAATAACCATCTTGTTTTTTTCTGGTGTGATCAAGATATTGTGGCATGTAGTGTGAGTAAATGTATGTTTACATATAGCCTATATAATGTTATTAAATGAATATAATGTTTGGCATAATTTTTATTTAAATAAAACAGCATTTACAGTTATCATCAGTAGTCCTGCTTATTCTGACATTGTGTATTTATATTCTAATGTTATTTAATTCTAATTTTATTTCAAATTTCAGTGAAGCCACAATACAACAAATTCAGAAAAACGTGGTGGCCTGTTTCATAGGGTCAATACCAAACTTTTACTACAACTAAAAATGTACAAAAAACATTTTGTTCATTGTACATTTTGTTCATTGTACATTCCTAAACCTGCTCTAAAAATGAAGACACTTCAAGCACACTTAAAATGTATGAATTTCATTGCATCAGAAACAGAATATAAAACAATGCATCTTTTCTCAGAACTAAAGGGGTCATATTAATTTTAAACAGCATATCTATTGGTTTTAATGTCATTTTTATTATCAACTATTAATCTTTTGGTAAAACGGTTTGCTTGAAAAGTGACTTTTATTTTGAATTTTTGACTGTGACTTGTGAATTGTGACCCGGATGTTCTATGAAACAATGACACGCTGATGTTGCCGGCTTCACTCGTGTTGTATTATCTTCTTCAATCGCCAATGTATGTGACTGTCCGCTCCGCCGCACGAGAGCTGTGAAACGCAACACTCATTTGAAGCGAAATATTAATGGCAGACAGAAGATTTAGGAAATAACTGTCAATATGGGGGATGATGGTATAGACTACAACATAGTTTTTCCAGAGGCACTTATCTCAGGTAAGTGTTGTTCTGAGGCTGACAGCCGCACTGGGTTGTTTGTTTGATTAATTCTTTGTTGATATGTTCAGTCTATTCAGCGCAAATGCATGGAAGCCTGCAACCTGTGTTTATAACCGTATAGGCGATAAATTAGAGAGCTTTAATAATAATAGGGATTTCATGTCAACCACTAGGTGTGTGTATCATTGAATCCGTGTTGTATGGATACGTTATTCTTGTGTTGACAGAGAAACACTGGCGCGGATCAAAGGAGCCAGTCGTTATTCTCCTTGGCTGGGCAGGCAGCAGAGACAAACATCTCGCCAAATACAGCTCCATTTATAACGAACAGGTGACACATTTTCCTAAAGGCCTTGAAAACATACATATGTTGGAGTTTCTTTAATAATGGACACTTTTGGCCCTGTAAAGTTTCAAAAAAAAAACACACACACTTTAGCTAGTTTGTTTTCTACTAACATACATGCACCACAGAGTCTTTTTTCCCAGTCACAAACATTTCCATTACACACAATGTCATTTTCACAACATCTGATATGATGTGTAGTCTTTAAAACCATTCTGTACATTAAATCAGGCATAATATTTTGTGTATCATGAATACCCCCATTCAGTCTTACTAATACAATATAAATTTATTTTTTTTATTTATTGTATTCATGCATAGCCAATGTCTTATATTTAATATCAAGCATGATAACTTGCATAACCTTTCAGAACTTTTTATTAAATGTATAATAGTTTGTTGTGAAAATTAAAAAAAAGTATATAAAAAAGTAATCTATAAATAATTTTTACACAATATATATATATATATATATATATATATATTGAATGTTTTATTTTCTTTGATTATCATAGGCCTAATATATATTTTTTGTAATATTTTAGTATTTTTTTAATCAAAAGTTTTAATGTGACCTTTATATATATATATATATATATATATATATATATATATATATATATATATATATATATATATATATATAAAAAGAAAATCATTGGAGACTTAGATTGAAGTTACACCCATGTATAATGTTCTTACAACAGCTTCTCATTTATTTGCAGGGATGTGTGACTCTACGCTACACGGCTCCTTTGAAGACTGTTTTTATTTCAGAACCGTTGGGCTATAAGGAACTAAGAAGCACTGCGCACAAATTACTTGAACTTCTGTATGACTACGAGGTGGAGAACAACCCAATTTTCTTCCACGTGTTCAGCAATGGGGGCTTCATGCTTTACCGCTACATGGTCGAGTTATTGCTTAGTCACAAGCAGTTCAGCACTCTGTATGTGGTGGGCACAGTTGTGGACAGTGCACCGGGCAGCCAAAACATTATAGGGGCGCTCAGAGCGCTCAAAAGCACTTTAGGGCCTAAAGTCAATGTGCTACTGCAGTACTTCCTCCTGGCACTGTTTGCTGTGGCGGTTTTCCTTCTCAGGATTGTTTTGTATCCTGTGACCAAGTACTTTCACAAGAACCACTATGATGCCATGACGGATCACCCGGCGCCCTGGCCTCAGATGTACCTCTATTCCAGAGCAGACCGGGTGATCAGGTACAGGGATGTGGAGAAGATGGTTAAAGTGTTGCGGGAGAAAGGGTTGACAGTTGAAAGTTTTGATTTCATCACCCCTGCCCATGTGAGCCTGTACAGAGACTGTCCAGAGGACTATTCCAACAGGTGCAGGACGTTTCTGACCTGCTGCATGACTACTTCAGAGACCCTGGCGAAAAAGCGCCTCCAAGTGCATCACTGATTATACAGTTCTTGATCGTCTATATAATATACACAATGTACATTTATATGTGCTCATCCTATTTGTGAAATAAAAGCACTGCTGTTTAATAAATTAAACAAACTGATCTTAAGCCCTACATGAAGTTTAACAGGGTTAAATTTGTACCCAAATCTCTGATGTATTTGTCTTATGCTGTGAATTAAATTGTAATTTATGGAGTTATTGACTTGTCACAATATTGAGACTTTTAGACATTGTGAATGAGTACATTTGTGTATCTAGACATTGTGAATGAATAATGTATTAATGTATTTGACTAATGTGCCTTCCTTAAATAAAAGCTTCTGTTAACTAAACTTGATTATTGTCAACCTTTCCAAATGGAAGTTTGTGGTACTGGTAAGGTTGTGGAAAACCTGCTTAGACTAATCTTACAAGTTTGTCAAATCATTTTTACAAACAATGACTAATTGCTGGCTGTGGCCAGTTTTCTAAACTGCTTGGACTAGTCTTACAAGTTAGTCATCTAATGCTTTTCTCTTAAGACTGGACCTTAGTAAAAAAAGACTGATTAGGTTCACTGCTGGTTGCTTGGTTTATAGCATCTGGCCTTTGCTGTTCTGGCTAGTTCTTAAGATTGTGTCTTAAACAGCAACTGGCCCCAAATATAAGGGAAAGTAACACAATTTAAAAGGTTTATAGTGATTATACATTTGTGATGGGAAAATGAGACTTCAAAACTGCAAATCAATTGAATCACTTGAAACTGTGCACACAAAGCACATCTGGTGGAAAATGTGGTGTAAAAACAATGAGAATGCAGCAAGGAAATCAGGTTTGATTTAAGATGGTTTTCATATTTAAAAAAAATCATCATCAATCACAAACGAAAGGATGGGTCATGGAAATTCATTGTTCATCCCTGAAACTGGAACTAGACTGGTCACAGCAACAAACACGTCCATTGTATAACTTCTATGCTTCTTTGTATTCATATTGTGAATTTGCCCAGTATTTAACCAGATTCTTTGGCTCAGCTGGCTGGAATTGTGTCATCACGAGCCTACATTCATACTACATCCTATCCGATTCCTGTATACCAACATATAGAATATTTTCAAGTGTGCAGTACGTTCACTAGGCTACACTCAAATTTTTCATAGAGAGATATTTCACTCCAGGCAGGTAAAATTGGCCTTTGTCAGTCTTGACAGTCAGCCAGTTTGTGATCAGGGGGGCTTCAAATTGGTCAGGCAGAGGTTCTCATGGCATGTCTCCGACTGTCACGTCTGACATTTCAGAGCGAGTCACTGGCATTTGTCTCTCTGGAAAAGCCGTCTGTGGCACTTCATATATCATTTCGCGCCACTGATAGGAAAGAGAGAAAGAGAGGAGTTTATTTATATGTTTAGACAGATGAACATCGCTTATTGGACTGCATTATGAACGAACTGCTTTCTGCCTGGTTGGTCAAGCTGCTTGCGTTGCTTGTTATGTGCTTGCTTGAAAAAGTTAAATGGTTACGAATGATTGAATGGTTGTATGATTCATTCATTCATTCATTCATTCATTCATTCATTCATTCAATCAATCTTTATTAAGGACACAGAATCCCGGTCCATAGTGTTAAAAGAAAACAAAAAGGAAAATAATAATAATGAAAGCAAAAAAAATAAAATAAAAAATAACAAAAGTATGACTTTTAGTTTAACCAATTTCAATCAAATAATATAGTTGTCTTATCCTAACTAGTTATTTTCTATTTTAAATGATTTTTATTCGGATTATTTTCATGTATTATTGTGGAAGAACATGCTTTTCTTTTGCTTCTTCATGCCTTAGTTCATTAGTAATGGTAACAGTTCTGTCTGTATTCAGCTGTAGCACATTCGTTTCAGTAGAGGTCAGTATTTCTCCATGATTCACCTATTGTGCTTTTAACAAAGCCACCTTCTCTCCGTTCCTTTTCCTTTGAGTGTTTTGTGTTGACCACTGTCCTTTTTCACTGACCCAGTTGTTTCGAGGCTCAAACTATAGGCTACTTTCTATTATGCTATGGTACATGTCTATGCCAAATAATTAAGCACAAGATGTAAACTGAGCTAATATTATTCTTCACATCTAATATGTCACTCAGACCAGGATTAAGAAACATTCAATCTGAGGTTAAGAGGAGAAGACGACCTTTTGGCTTTCAGAGAACTTTTATCATTGGATTTCTTTTAAGCAGCAGGCATGTGTAATTGACAGCACACTGTATAATGGCGACGCCTGGAAAAAGTCCTGAAATTGCCCTGAGAGTTAATGAAGTCGCACAGTGTGATGAGGGAAGATTGTGGTGGTGGAAAGGGGTCAACAGGCCTCTTCAGCCCTCTCGTCCATGGAAAATGGCTGCTGTCAGCCGCCGAACATTATGGGAATCTGAATGCCCACACAGCACACTTGCCCAGAGATTAATGATTTAAAATAGAGGCGTTTGGCAGACAAGCCTAATTTTCAATGTAGGGAAACAGTGAGTTAGAAAACGGTTGTGTAATTAAGTGCATTAAAAAAAAAATTATAATAATTACATTACACATTTTTTCCAGTTATGTATCTACATAAAACACTGGCTACATTCAGAATGGAATATAGCTTACGACCAAATACTGCTACGTGTATCCTGCACACTATTTTGTTAAATAACAGAATTAGTTGGCATTGTTCCAATATTATTCAATAACTGTTTTGAACATTAGTGTGCTTCATTGTTGTCACATGACCTCATCACATTGCATGTACAAAATTGCTGTCCAGTAATCCACCTCTAAAAATGGTAATTTTGCTATTTTAATCCAATTTTGTGCAAACATGTTTTTTTTCTAATCAAATAATGAATAAAGAAAGAGATTAATGAAATTCCTTCTGTTCATTCAATGCATTAGAAATTGATGGTCAAGATAAGTGCGTTGCATTTTGGGATATAGTAGCTTACCCCAAGCAATAAGCTCTGCTGTATGCAGCACATTTTGGGAAATGTAGGCTAGTAGGTTCATCCATGTATTCAATAGAGAAAATATACATACAGTATACATTGTATGTACATACTATGCAGCAATAGTAAGAGTATTATGGTAGTATGCTATTACGAACACATCCATATAAGACTTACCTTGTTTCCGTGCTGTAGGTCTGGGTGTAATGTCCAATCTTGAACAACAGATGGCAGTATCGGCCAAAGCATTGTTTTTTTTAAAGATAAGAGCCTAAAAAAATGAGCAAAACAGTTGGCCAAAATCACAGAGAAATGTCTAATTTTGTGTCTAACAAACCCGCTTAGAATGCACTTTCCTTAGCACATAAAAGCGAAAGTCCTGTGGCTCGACTTTTACTTCTCTTATATTTATTCAATGCAGTTACGGTCAGATATCTGTTTAGCTGTTTGCAAACGAGAGATGAAGCTCAGAACAAAATAAATTATTAAACAGACCCATTCACATTAGGTTATCACATGCACAGTGATTTCAGATTTTTTTTATTAATGATAGCATGTTACAATTTTTAGTAGTGGCACTTTCTTTTTGCTGGTGCTGATGGACAGCTGGTAATGTTCTTGACAATATAAAACAGGAGCATACCTTGAAATTAAAGATAACCTGCAGCATTGGCATTTACAGTCAATGGCCATCAAACACAGAGGGGGATGTCTGTGAATTTTCTAAATCTGTTTTTGGATTTTGTGACTGTCACTCTCTTTTACTTTGAGTTTAATGTCAAATCGTACATCTGTTTTTACATGCATTGCCCTTTGGATAACTGAGACAGACTGCTTGTGAAGATATACTGCCATATCCAATCACCATGCACTCATTGCTCCATTTCTGAAGAGCAATATCTGATATGATATTGTTGCTCTTATCCAAAGGGAAATGGGTAAATCTGTCATGACTGCAAGTTATTTGATAGCCCCTGAAGAAGTTTTGATCAAACTACATACCTTCTGAAGAATCAGAAAATTGATGATATAAATAAAATAAAACAAAATAAAAACAGAACAAAATAAATTTTTTTTTTAAATGGAACTGGATACTTTAAAAAAAGCAACATGCCTAAATATGCCTAAAGGTGAATTTTTTAATAATTCTTAAAGGGACACTTCCCCCCAAAAATTTTTTAATTTCCCCCCAAATATCTGCTTTGACATGAGGGTGAGTAAATGAATACAGAATTAGCATTTTTGATTGAACTATCCTTCTAATAAACTGTCTCATCATGAAATCTCTGCTGAGATGTTTTTGAACTGAAGATACTTCCAGCCCAGTCAATTCTAAAGCCTTGTTGCCCATGCCTGGGTTATGACCTGTCTTTCCTGAAGTTGGTTGTGTCAACACTGTTGTATTTTATGCGGCGTCTCAGGTTTAGAGGTTAACCATAAGCCGATGTCTCCGTCTGCTGCTTCCTCTTCCATCAGCTGTATATGTGTCATCTTTTGTTTTGCAGCTTTGGATGTCTGGTGTCAGGAAACAGACACATCACATCAGCCCATGTTTGTCCTTCCGTCTCCTTCACTCCCCCGCTTTTTTGGCACAGCGACCAGCGGCGCTTACAGTAAGCCTGCAGGGGCCATTCCGGCCCGCTGGCCTTTTCCTCCACACCTGTTTCAGAGGAGACATGTTGTGTTGGAGCTTCAAGTCCCTTCCACTAATGAGCAAAGCGTCCCACTGAAAGGAACATCGAGAGTCGGCCCCCCTCCCACTCGGGATGAAAGCGTAAGAGAGACATGACCAAAGTCGTCTTCGCTTTGACAAACATGAAAAGCTTCCCTGGTGTGTAACTTGAGGAATTAGACACTCAGAGAAAAGAGAAGGGCTTCCAGTCGGACTAGGCTTGCAACCGACCTCTCCAACCCCCCTTGCAAGTTTCCACTTATGAGAAAGAGGAGAAATGCAGAAGAAAGGGTGAAGGAAGAGAGAGGGGCCCTCGGCGTGCGAACAGCACCTCTCGGAGCGTGGGCTGCGCAATATTGTTCAAAGTGACTGCGCTTCACAGAGCCCCTTCAAGAGAACATCTCCGGCTCTTCACAGCCATCGCATCTGACAAGCAGCGGGCTCCTGTTAAAAGCACTGTCGAATTAGATCTACAAAACAAACCCATGCTATACACTAGAGGTGGACTTGGTTCGAGAGCACGTGTGTGCCTCAACGGCGCAGAGTTTGAAAGATTGAAAGTGTAAAAGTCCGACGACACCGGTCCCCGAGCACACGGGGTGTGTTTAATTTGACTGATATAGGGCGCCGCAGACGGAAGTATGTCTAATGAAGGGGAGAGATGTACTCTTGTGTGACAGCCCTCCAGAAGCAAGGGCTCACAAAAGCTCTACAGAGGCACAGAAACAAAGCAGCAGGCTTTTGATTCTGCCGTACAGCCGACACTTCAGCTTCTCTTGTTCTCTACGGCAAAAGTCCCTTTGTTATATGTTCTGTGTTATTGGATTTTCAAGTAGGCCTATATAATACTCAGATATAAGAGCAAAGAAATATAGAGTGGCCCTAAAAAGTATCTGGACACTCATTTAAAAATATATGAATGTCATGTGCATTGCATTTCAAACCCAGTAGCATGTATTTTAAAGAAAAATACAGCATTAAATTATTAATAACAGAGAGATTGTCCTAGGTTAGGGCAAAAGCATTTGAACACGTTCTGTCCATATTTAAATTAATACACAAATATATGTAGGACTTTAATCCTCCCATTAGGTATAACACTTTTAGGTCATACTTCTATTTATATATTTGTATTAGCCTGTATAACTGCGTATATATATATTTTATTATTAATTTTTAATTTTAAATACATTTTATTTAATTAATTTAATTTCATGTGCATCAATTACTTGAATTCAGTAATATCTGAAAAATATCTGAACAACATGTCCAGATCCTCTGGCAGAAAATTAGGCCCACAGCATTAAAGACACAGCAGAGTATTTCATTTTACACATGGGGTACTTTTTTATCCCTAGTATGAACCAAACCCATCTTAAGTGTTTGCTGCCAAAAAGTTTCATCTTGTCCATAGAACGTTTGAAAAGTAACTGACACTACTGGAGCTACGGGACGGGTTCTATGGTAAAAAAAAAAGAAGCTTTTTTGGCAGCAAACACTTAAGATGGGTTTGGTTCATACAGGGATAAAAAAGTACCCCATGTGTAAAATGAAATACTCTGCTCTGTCTTTAATGCTGTGGGCCTAATTTTCTGCCAGAGGATCTGGACATCTTGTTCAGATAAATGGCATCATGGATTCGATCAAATACCAACAGATACAAAATCAAAACCTGACAACCTGTGCTAGAAATCTTATAATGGGCCATGTTTGGATCTTCTAACAGGACAGTGATCCAAAAAACAAACATCAAAATCAAAACAAAAATGTGTCACTGAGCACAAAACCAAGCATCTGCAATGGCCATCCCAGTCCCTGACCTGAACCCTATAGAAAATGAGTGGGCTGAACTGAAGAGAAGAAGCACCAACATGGATCTGGGAATCTGAAGGAACTGGAGAGGTTCTGTATGGAGGAAAGGTTAGATTTTTGCTCATTTTTTTAATAAAATATCAAAAGGATTAACAATGCAGATTTATTTTTTATAGCCATCTTTGATCATATTTACCAAGGGGGCAAATAATTCTGACCAGCACTGTATACATACATACACACACATATATATTTAAATAAACAGTACTGTGCAAAAGTCTTAGGCACGTTAGTATTTTCACACAAAAAAAAGGTTTTAAACCAGTTATTTATATCTTTTGCTGTAGTGTGTCAGTAGGAAATATCAGTTTACATGTCCAGACATTCCTTTTGCCATTAATTGTAATAATCCAGTGAGATTTTGGTATGCACAAGGAGTCTGACAACAACCGGTGCTCCACACGGAGATCTGATCTCACCATCATCGAGTCCAACTGGGATTACATGAAGAAACTGAGACTACATGCAGAAGAACTGCGGCAACGTCCCCGAGACGCTTGAAGAAACCTGCGTGCAAAGCTACCTGAAAAATGATGTGCAAGTTACCTAGGACAAAAGCTGTTTTAAACACAAAGGGTGGTCACAGCAAATATTGATTTGATTTAGTTAATAGAAGTTGATTGATAAAATCCATTTATGACATTATTTTTTTAAAGCATCCTCACTTTTCACAGTACTGTAGCTTTGCAGGCAGGTTTCTTCAAGCGTCTTGGAGACGTTGCCACAGTTCTTCTGGATTTAGTCTCCCTCAGTTTCTTCATGTAATCCCAGATGGACTCGATGATGGTGAGATCAGATCATAAGCATACCGGCTGTTGTCAGACTCATGCAAAAATCTCACTGGATTATACAATTAATGGCAAAAGGAATGTTTGGAAATGTAAACTGATTTCCTACTCATACACTACAGCAAGAGATATAAATAACTGGCTTAAAACCATTTTTTGGGGTGAAAATACTATCATGCCTAAGACTTTTGCACAGTATGCATGTGTGTGTGTGTATTTGACAGCACTAATATATATATATATATATATATATCATTTTTGAGTAAAAAAAAAAAAAATTGTTCTCTTGGATTTGTTTCAGACTAGGCTCTGCTCTCTTGTCTAATGAGAGGCCCTTCAGCATTGCATTAGTCTGAGTGGGCATTCTGACATTTTCCCACTATTACAGATCTGGACTGACTGAGGCTGAGCAGTGGTCTCTGTCTCTGCAGTGTCAGGGAGCTGAGCCAAGAGAAAACCTTGACATTTTGTTCAGTGACTCATCTGAACCATGGATTATTATGTTTTATTTTTTTGCCATAATGTTTTTCATCTTTTAATTAGTGTATTACGCTGTTATTTTCAACAACGGTGTGCACTGCATAGCCAATGTGTTATGTTCTGAGGAATACCTGTATATCAATCCTGAATGAAAAATCTATATTTAAAAGCATACATTTATTTCAATTATAAAGAATTATTTTAAAAATGATCTGTTGCCATCTTACAAATGACATGTTTTTTTTTTATTTAATGGGTTATATTCCTGCGAAAACACCTCATGTAAATAACAGAGGCTCCTGTGGAGCAACAACCTTGACATCATTATAATAATCTTCTTTGTGTGCTTAAGAGGGTAGGACTGTGTTTAGCTTTGGTCCCATTAGTAAAAATCTTATGATTTATGCAGTTGCCGGTAGACTAATATCTTTAAAATTTTGCCTGGGACAACGATTCATCTTTAAGAATGATGAGAGGAGGTTGCTCTCTATGCAAAACGCATTAAGGCTAAATGAGGAGTCTATTACTCAAATCTGGCTGATAATCTGTTAGACCTCGCCAACTAAGGAGATTTAGATATGTCACCGCGATGATGGGCCCCACCTCCTCAGAACATCACACCAGCCTGATGTTTAAAAAGAAACCTCTACATTTCCCCTGGACACACATCACTTATCAGCATATCTGTTATCGTACCACAATTAATCTGTTCTTCCACTCCCACACACCCCATGAGGGGTTCATCGTGTGCGTGAAACACTCAGGAGACCCATGGCAACAGCCACATGTGTGTGGGAAAAGCCTGTTTATCATTGGGTTAATTAACACGCAGGGGTTTATTCCTTCACCGCACACGTGACTAGCTGTTCAGTGCAGCAGAAATGATCACGTGTCTCCCTGCTGCTCTTTTGTCTCAGTCATATAAATTTAATTAATAACAATAAACCCTTGCTGTGTTTACTGGTAATTATATTTAGGCCTACTGTATACAGTTGGTTCAAAAGTCTGAATGCACTAGTGGAAATGCTCACTTTTGTCTAATAGCCTAATAGTTTTTTTTTTTTTTTTTTTTTTTTAAACCTACAGATTATATTATCAGCATCACAAATTAAGTAAAAAAAATAATAATAATTAATTGAAAAAATGTACATGAATTTCAGAATGTCTTAGTATTTGGTCTGTCCTCTTTTTAGCACTTCCACCAACATGAACTCCACATGGCTGATGCCACAAATTTGCTTCTTAAAATCTTAAATAGGCTATTTCTTCTTTATTTTAACAAATACATTTTGTTTATAATTTTTCCAAATAATGTATTAAAAAAATCTGTGTATTTTCTAGTGGCCTCAGAAATTTGGACCTCATCATATGAAAAAAAGAGAAAGAGTGTGTTCTGTGCTAATGTCTCGACGGTTACAGACCTCCGTACTCCAGGGGGCGATAGCCGATAGCGTCACTTTCAGATGCTCTATTAAGATAGACGTGTTATTATTAATTTAGGCAAAGAACTTTGATTTAGGTATTAACTGTTGTTTCCCCAATGAGGGTAGTTTACCTAAAAGAGAAAACCGACCATAAAAAAATACATATACACGTATCCCCACTGAGCTTACGTAGCTAACGTCTGCGTTTAAGAAATTGCGTCGAAAGTTAACGCTTAGGGCCTACAGCTAATACCTTTTACAGTCTATGGCTAATACCAGAGAATGTCTAATAAGGCGCTCTTTTCACTCGAGGCATGGACAACACAGCTGACACAGGTAAATACACGTGCTAGAAGAGTTTTTGTTTTGTTTGTTTCTGGTCCCGCTTCGGATGCCACGATGCCATCAAGCGGTATCTCTGGTCGTAATCAGTCCTTCACTGACCAATCAGCGTTCATTAGCAGAATGCTAGCGTGTTATGGGCAACAACAACTCAACTTGTAAGAAATCGAAAGGACATAAGTACTCGTTCATTCAACTTTCGACCTATAACCCATGTTGAACTTGCAAAACTTAGAATCAAATCTGAGAATTCTCAACGGCAATCGGATGAAAGAGACAAATTTAGCCGTCTAGCCCCATAGACTCCCATTCATTTTGCACTCATGGGCGATCGCCCCCAGTGGATCTCTGGTGGAGCTACAACCAAAAGTCGGTACAATAGGACTTAATAGGGAGTGGGCAGGCTCTCCGTAGACGGGCTCTGCTAATACCAAACAAAATGCAGACTATGTTTCCATGTTGCGCAGTAGTTAGTGCTACTACTGCAAAAGATACTTACGAGAGACATGATCTCTATTGAGCCGGAGTGTTTGGCGGACAGCAAGAGGTAATGTGCGATTTCCTGGCATTGAAATTCAGACCAATTAAACACAACGAATCACATCTTTATTATGAAAATGACGTAAGATAGGATAGAGTGGGGGGAAATGCCCCCCTTAAGGACTGTGTATTTTTCCCCCTTGTGAAACAAAAGGTAAATGTGTCTAGATTCAGTTATCCTAGTTTTCAGTGACAATGACATAAATTATAAACCAAGTGTGAAAAATGTCCAGCGTTTTCATATTATTAGATTTTTAACACCCACAGGTGTAGTAAAATGCCCCCATTCTGAAAAAAGCAATTTGCTTTATACATTTACAGCAAATTCAGAGTACAAGCAGTTTTGGCTTAAAATTAAAAAGACAAGCCAAAATAACAATAGATAAATATTAATATTTATGAATGAAACATGCTGAAAATCAGCCTATTTTAAAAATGTCTTTAGCTGATGCTAACTGGCTAGCTGATGCTAACGAGGTAATTTTAAAAAATAAAGTCCAAATATTTTTATTCAACCACCTAGTTAGATTATATTTGATGGGAAAATATAAGGATGTGATGTTCAGACCATGGTAACTACAGTAATTATGGTAGTAGGAAGCCATGCTCCCTCTGGGGGCGTTTTACCCCATAGACGAGGTTTGAAAAAAAATAAAAAATAAATGTCATTCTAAAATATAATTATATTTTCGTTAAATAACATGTACTCCCTAACTACAGGCCTTACTATTCTCATATCATATATAATGGTGATGTTCTGCAAAACAACAAGCTTTTTTCCCCCAAAACAACACTTTTTTTTTCTTACTGCTGAAAATTAGATCACTTACTATGAAATTTTCTCTCAGGTACGTCACCGGCATAAGCTTCACAGTGAATACTTCTACATCACTCTTGTCAACTTTTCCCCCACTCTACCCTATATCAGTTTGGTTCTCATTCTGAGAGAAAGCAGCATTTTGTCTGTCCTGTGATATTAATTTCGGCTGCTGTCAAGCTTTTTTCTTGTTTAAATGGACAGTTTGACATTTCTTGGGAAAATGAATCATAACCGGGGTTGAAGTAGTAGGCTACAGTGTGGAATTACCACATTTGGAATTACCATATTAATTACTCACCCTCATGCCGTTCCAAACCCGTAAGACATTCATTCGTGTGTTCGAATGTGCGTCGGAGATTAATATTTTGTAAATAAATTGGTAAATTATGTTTTTTTGCACAAACAAAGCACTCGTGTCACTTAAAAAACATAAAATTGAGGTTAAACTCCCTGGGTTACATGGATTACTTTTATGATGTCTTTACTACCTTTCTGGGGCTTGAAATTGGTAGTTGCGTAGGCTGTCCATGGAGGGACAGAAAACTCTAAGATTTCATTAAAAAGATCTTAATTTGTGTTCCCAAGATGAGTAATTAATGACAGAATTTTCATTTTACTTTTCATTTACTTTTCACACACACACACACACACACACACACACACACACACACACACACACACACACACACACACACACAATAAATTATTCTTATAAAACATTCATATTCAACATTCTGTCTTTTGGTAGCCCTTTTTCAACTTACAATATGATTGATGTTTTCTTTGTTTGTTTTTAAGGAGCTGCCAAATGGATTCTTTTGGACGATCCCATAGACCAGTACTGTCATGGGAGTCTCAGGTAAGAGCAAGCTTAAGTGATAGCTGAAAGTGATATCTCGGGTCTTGTATGTTGAGGTCTGTACTCAGAATAGACGTTTAAAGGAGCACTCAGTACTTTTTGTCCTTATTAAATTGTTTTACATATGAATTATACTTTTTGAAATATGAATATTCAGCAGATTCACCCACACCCACACCAACAACAACAACTAAGCGTGTCTTTAAATGTTATTGGCAACTTTAGTAAGAAACCCACAGGAACTGCAAAGCGATATACATTTATGATTTTTTTTGTAATTGTTTTGTATCAGTGCTGTCCAAAACTTTGTTGAAATTAATTTTTTTACTGTCAAAGTGCTTGGCAGGTGACGGAGGTAAAACCGCAGCCTCTCAAACCTAGGAAAATGGGCGACCTGTACAAGGCAGATCTTGTTTTGAACGGCCGTTTGTTACTAATTAATGGACTGCGGCCCATTCCTGGCCTGAAGTTAAACATAAGCGGCGTGAATTAAACATGGGCATTCCTCATCTTGGCACTACTTAAACTCTACGAGACAAAACCCAATGGAACGACTGTGACCGCGCCTGCCATTGGGCACTAAATGCATGCTGATGTGCACTTCACTTCACCCCACCCCCTGTGCATAAATTGCCACCTTCAGCGGCTGCCAATAGCATTAGCACCCAACAAGATCACCTCGACTGACAATAGTTAATTTGCGCTAATGATGCTTTATTCCTCCCATTACATTAAATCATTTCCCTTCACTGCTCAACCTTTCCGTGTGCCAGTGTGATTCCCTCCCTTGCACAATGTCATTTAAATAATAGAAACATGATCTACAAAATATTACCAGCACATTATGTGATCTGAACAGTATTTACCTGACCCCTGGCTGGGAAGAAGCAATCGGCACATTAAAGCGCTCATTTCACATCCTCATGCCGTCTTTGATGATGCTTTTAGGCTTCTCTAGAGGAACATTTTTCTAAACTTTTGCCACTCTTGGGAAAAGTAAAAGTTTTATTTCACTCGAATTTCACACTGTCAGAAAATAGACTACATCCGAGTCTCAGTAATAGAATGAGACTGGTCAGCCCTGCAGCACTGGGTGTCTTTCATTTAAATGACACTACTCTGAAAGGATAGGCATAAGTACTGCGGAGGGATGGCATTTTCAGCACTGTTACATCACTTTTAATCGGATAGATGTGTGTAATTGGTACCGTATAAGCATGAATAAGTTTTAAGAATATTACACCAGAACAGAGAGAGTGTACTCTAATATTGCTTTAAGATAAAGTACACCAATGGGGGAACATTAACTTTTTTATGCTAATTTGTACCACTTGTCTTACTGGGAATTATCTTCTTGTACTACTTTTATCCTGTATTTAATAAAGTTTACTAAAAAGAGTTAGGCGATGAAAACTACCAGAAGGATTTACAGAGGTTTCTTACTGCACTTATTCAGATGTAGTACTTTCTTTTCTTGGTTTGTTTTGCATTATTTTAGTTTACTGTTTTAGCTGATTGTTTAAATAAAATAGAGCCGGATAGAAAGTCTCTCCATAGAGCTGTGCCTTTGCTAATGTCTGAAAAGCTGTTGTTCCTGCATTAGTTCTAATGCGATATTTTCCTTTTATAACTTTTTACGTTATATTGTAGTCGATTTTTGTTGGATATCTTGATGCTTACTGGAGTTATCACAAAAATGAAGCAATTGTTGACATTGTGTGTGTTTTGTTGCATTCTTGAATTTATGTATTCATTCTCTTTTACTCGACTGTAGAGCCTGTGTAAATGAAAAACGTTTCTTTGTGAAAATGGCTATCACAACCTGAGTGAGCAGGACTTAGCCCTGGTCAACAGTAAGGCTTCAATCTCATTAGCAGTTGATTAATGAAAGAGACTGTAACATCATATTAAACGTAGCAGCACATTCGCAAAGAGGCAATTTTACAATTGGTCTAGAGTTATGGGTGCATATGTGGAGGGATCAGTTTGAATAAGGCATTGCTCATTCGTTATCTTTAATTGTTCCTGAGGAAGCTTTTAGTCTGGGTGAAATATGATTCTATTAGAAAACGATGCTTTCCCATTTAGAGCAAACAGACATGAATTATCTCATTTGGACCCTTTTCAGGACTGTGCTGCTGTGTTATATTGTGAGGGTTTAAGAGCCTTACAGTTTCATGCTTCCGTTTGAATAGAAGCGATTGTTCCTCTGCAGTGGAAATGGAAAGGAAATCTGAAGGACAGAACTGAAATATGTTTTATTTGTGAACTCTGTGAAGTGCAGAAACTCTCCGATTTCTGCATGGTATAATAAAGTGTGCTTCATAATTTTACGTTTCAATTTGTAGGTATATAGGCAATGTCTGAAAAGTTTTGTGAAAGTGTTGTAGCATTGATGTATTACTTTTGAATATATATTTTTTGTAGCTCATGTTGAACCTCATCTGCAATTAGAAAATAATGTAAAAATAAGACAAAATACTGTATATGTAGAGTCGATATGCAGTTCCATGTTAGGCCATTTTTTGTTCCTCTCTGTGAATTCTTGTATTAAGAACTGAATTTTAGATCTCTGGCATAATTGACTCACATACAACTGTCAGACCGAAAAACACGAAACTGCAAAATGAATGATAAATCCATCAATTTTCCCTGACTTGTCATTACCCAGCGCTGAATGACATACTGGGCCTAATATTTTATTTTTGCGTATCTGACAGTTGTCCATGTATGGATTTGATATTATCTGATGGTCTACGCTTTGCTTCAACTCTGCAGTAATAAATATCAAGACATATAGAATGGTCAAGCTCTAATTTCTCTTGATATTTTTTTTATCCTCTCTTCCGACACACGGATTTACTTTGCGCGCCTCAAATGTACTTCACATATACACACACAATTATGTTCAAAGGTGCCATTAAATTTGCTCGACCAGTCATTCGCACTTACCTGTGAGTCAGAGTAGCCCTCATGTAAAATCCTTGTCTCTTCATTCCATTTACCGATATATCAAATGATTTACCCTCGAATGGGACAGTGTTACAGTAACGATTAACCATTAACATTATCGCTTGTAAGACTCTTGACACCCAAGGAGTTAAGTAGCTTTTTGCATGGGTGACATGTGAGTGAAACATAATAAAGGTAATTTACTGCAAGGCAAATTCCATAGCTAAAGGGTTCCCATGTTAAATAGCTCAGTGACCTTTAGCGGCTGATTACATAAAGGAGGCACAATCAGATTAGAGCAGGGAGGGAAAGGTCAAGCGCATTCGCAGTGGTGGCCATTTCGGTCTACCTGGAGAGGCATCGTCTCAGAGCGCCGTCCGAAAAAGCAGCCGTCGGCTGGGGGCGAGGAGGTAGTTAGCCTTTGTGCCCCAAGAGCCGTTTACGTAAAGGCCACCATCTGACATGCTCATGCGTCCCCTTGCTTTTATGTCCCAACGGATGGCACTGTATGTGAGAGCGTCTTCAACCTGAATGATCTGCAGAAGGACCTGTGCTTCAGGATGTTGAGTTTTGTTGTAGTGAAGTCATGTGAAAATCTGAATGTCAAGCGTCTGAATTCAGTAGAGTGATTTGGGATGTTTTTTTATTTTTTTTTTATTGGCCTGTCATTCTCTCTGAGCTGATGCTCTCAGCTTATACCATTGATAGCTGATATTGTTAACTTGTTCAGGTACCAAATCACGTTAGCACAAAAATCTATAAACTAATCAGCACAAATACAGTTACCCTTATGCATGTAGGGACCACATACATAATTCACTCAAACATTTTAATGATTTTGTTTGAGTGGTATTGTACAAACTTAGTTTTGACTACTAGATGCAATGAAGAATGAGGTGGACTGAGCGATATTTGAGCCTGTGTCTCAACACTTGCAACACAGTGTCTCAGATCACATGCACTGACTATAAATTTCTAAAGACGTTTCTCATTTTTAGCACAATAAATTACTTCATAACCATTATATGTTCTTAGTAAATTTTTTACAAAACATTGTTTGATAGTTAGTTGACATTGATTTTCTTTTCTGGCATACACTAAGAAAGAAAGAAAGAATTGTCTGTGTATGTGTGTAATATAATAATAATAATATATGTTGCATTAGCTAATTTTTTAATCATCTAAATTGAACAAGCAGCAAAATTATTTTTTTGGGTGTTGATCCTGTATGAACTCTGCCATTACTGTATTAATATTCTACTGTATATTGCCATTAGATCATGGTTGGGCATTATTATTTCCGAAAAGCTTTAATAGTATAACTTTGTGTTTTCCCTGTTCAGATCTCATCTGAAGTTATGCTTAACCTTGAAGGAGGCACTTTGTCTTATTTGATCCAGCATGCATCCAATACATAGACAGGACCAATATGTGAAATGTGTGCTTGCTTTGGAGTTCACCTTGCAAAACGAGGCCTTCCAAGGTACAAGCAACTAATTTGCATAACCACAGTGTAGGTTTCAGTCATCTAGGACCAATCCATTTGATTTTTCATAACACTTGTGTGCATACACAAGTGCATACCACTTACATGAAGTGTAAAACAAACAAATACCAAGAGTGTCTACGTTTCAATAGTATAATTATATTGACTACTGTACCATTCAGTTAGAGAACGGCTTTGTAACACCGAACTCATTGTATATAAAAAAAATGGAAAAGCAGTGTGTGTTCACAAAAAAATGCCAGAGTTTCATAGAGATGATAGAGTAATATTTTGCACAGTGCAGTTACAGACCCAGTGGAGGGTCAGTGAATGGTAGAAAAATGGCAGCTTAGAAAAAGCGGCGTTATCAAGTGGCTTTTCTCCACTTGTTGACAGGAGAATGGATCTGGGTGGCCGTGTTTTTGTTATTATAATCTCTTAGCACAACCTCCATCGCACTAGTGAGTCTGGCAGGCTGGGGAGATGGCAAGTGATGAGACATTATTTGTGTGTGTGGCTGTGTGTATTTGAGCTAACTAGACTGTGTCTACAGTATGTGTGTGTGGGCAAGTGTATGTGTGCGCGGAGGGCGGGAAGGCAGTTTGTCTTAGGCGCAGATCGACGCTGGCTGGCCTGTCAGCTGGTTTTATGGCGGGCCCATTAAGGGGCTGACATGGTTAATGCTGATTGCGGCAGGCGCAGCGAGGACCTGACAGTAACGGTGTGCTGAGTGACGCAGATGATGTTAACAAGCCGGGGGAAGCGACTGGGGCCCGTGTTTACAATGTGGGGGTGCTAAAGCTGTCTATGCGATAACCACCAACCTCCTCGGCACAAACACACACACACACACACACACACACACATGCCGAGGCTGGCACAAACTACACCAGTGGATAATTAGGCAGCCTGGCTTCATTCCTTACCCTTCCTTACAGTGGAGAGCTGCAGTGGCCCGTCACTTACCTCTGTATCTCAGACTATTTCAAGCTTGCTGTTCAACCACAGACGTTTCATCTTGACTGCTCTATCCAGTTCGTCTTTGATTCATTTGTATATAAACTGTGGCAAGATAACGCTGGCACACTCACCAAAAATGTGCTTACCAAAAAATACAATGGCTCAACAATACGTTTTTTTTTTTACTGTTGGGCCAGTAGTTTAGATTTTTATTTGCATTCACTGATCCCACCCACTGATCTATATATAGATCAGTGGTCCCACCTCAAAAGGTTGATCAATTTGTATTCTTAGCAATGTATTATATTTCCTAAAAGTGTTTTTTAGTAATAATAAAAGAGAAAATTCTAAACTAATGTGTGTGTGTGTGTATGTGTATGTGTGTGTATATATATATATACACATATATATATATATGTGTAAAGAAACATTTTCTGTTGACTAAACTTTATTATTATTATTATTATTTTTATTTTTATTTTTATTTTTATTTCATTTCATTTCATTTCATTTCATTTCATTTCATTTCATTTCATTTCATTTCATTTCATTTCATTTCATTTCATTTCATTTCATTTCATTTCATTTCATTTCATTTTATTCTGGCCCAAACTTTCATACCGGCCCTGGTCCTATGACGTCAGTTAAATTCATACATATAAATTTAGCATGGTGATACAACGTTTGTGGCCAGAGATCATGATAATAACTTGGAGTACAATGTAAATAATATGGTATTTGAGTATTACAATCATTTATTGCCATCAAATGCATGAACGCACCACCAAAGTACCCTCTATTTCATTATAGTGTTGATTTGATTGAACACGCACAGCTACTGAGGATGAAGACCCTTCTTTTGCTCATTTTTTTCATGTTTATGTATCCCATCTTGCGCATTTGAATGTCAATTGAATTAAAGAAACATTCTGATATTAGATTTGATGTGTGCAGTCTGTATTGCCCGCAGTCGTCTTCCGCAGCTGCCAAAATGACACGATTTCTTCAATGATCTAAAGAAACATGCTCAAAAACAATTAGTGTTGAGAACTCACATTTCAAATTAAGCTGTGGGGCCATTGCATATATAAGTCCTCTTGTCAGCTCGGTGAAGTGACAGCTAATGAGCTTCATTAATATGCTAAACAGGCCTTTTTTCCCCTCATTTTGCTCATGCTCTGTCCACTGCAAAGTGACCAGCTCTGGAATATTTCTAATTGCAAGTCAATTATGTCATTGAGCCCATTTAGAACTTCATTTGTATGCAAATTCGGGGTTGTGGGGCTGAGAAGAGGGTTCAGCACTTGACAACAGTAAGTGTATAAATAGTACATGATCTTAGTCTGGGCCCACTAAAGCTGTTTTGCGCTGATGCAGACTTGGACTTAAAGCCTAGCTAAAACAAATCCAGTTTGTTTGTGATATTTCCAATCACACCTCTTGCAGATAAAAAAACACAAGCTGCTCGACTCATGGAATGATCATTAATTGAACTTAGAAGGGAGAGTTGCACCCAGTAAATGATTTCTCAATGCATCATCTGTCTTTGATCTCTATGTAGTCAATGGGTTTAGTGGGGTGTAAAACACCCATCAATAAAGGCTGATGAAGACATACTGTAAGTAAATGATTAAGGGAAGTTGGTGCCTCCTGCAGTGACAGTTGTGGGTCCGTGGAGTTGTGTATCATCTGCTGTGAACTTAATAGGCTGCTGTGATTGTGTGTGTGTGTGTGTGTGTGTGCGAGAGAGAGAGAGCAGACAGCGAGATGGCTGCCCGCTATGGAAATGACAGTGAGTGTCTCTCTCTTCCCAGAGTGCAACCTGCCTTTCTGTCAACTACTGCAGCTGTAGAGAGTAAACCTACACACGAGAACACACATAAGCTGGTAATAGGCGCATCCACATTTTGTGTACACACCTGACCTGTTAGTTTTGGAGCCGGTGTTGTGCTCGTGGGTTTGGTACAGGCAGACGAAGCCATGCCTGCTGTCCGACAGGCCCCTTAACGATTATCAAGCTCCATTTTATTAGTGCAGACTAGGGCTCTGCACAAGAGGCAAGGTTGTAAATTAGCTGCCAGGCCGGCATCAATACTAGAGAAAATCCAGTGACATTGTGAAGTCTGCCACCCATCAGCAGTTAATGAATGGATGAAGTGAAGACCATTTTTAGTAAATTCATTACTGTATTGGACTTGACAGGGCAGATTAATAATTGGTTTGTCACATTTTTTTTCTCCTAAATGATTAATATGCCTATTGATTAGCGACCTGGGAGGTGTGCAGATGATATGGAGAAAAATGCACGCACAAGCATTTGGATGCAGAAATCCAATGGGTGCTGAAAGACTGACCAGGAGTCAAAAACACTGCATCCAACTTAATCAAATCCTCCTACAGATATCTGTCCACATGCCACTGCAGAAACAAGCGATTGGTCAGAGGGTTTGCTGCAGTCACAATATCAACTCTGCTTAATCAGAGTGCACAATATTATTTTTGGCCTTTTGCCACTTTTATTTATAGGGACAGTGAGAGGACAGGAAATAATGGGTGAGAAGAGGGGGGAACAGGATTATGAAATGTCACAAGTTAGATTTGAAACTTGTATCGCCTGCATGAGTTTAAAGAGCATGTATTTGAACCACTGGGCCATGGTTCTGACCACTTGACAATTATAAAAAATAAATAAAGGTATAGATCACTCCTAAAGTAAATTCTGCCATATTTTACTCACCTTCATGTTGTTACAAAGTTGTATGACCTTCTTTCTTCTGTGGAGCACAAACAAATATATTTTGAACAATGTCTTTTTGTTTTTTTTTATACAATAAAAGTCAGTGGGGTTCAGCGTTGTTTTGGTGAGTAAATGATGTCAGAATTTAAATTTTTGTAAAGTAAACATTTCATTCTTTACTTCAGAGTGAAACAGAAAATTCAATGAGAAAAATGTGGGGTGGGATTTTATTCATTCTGTATAGAGATTGTATTATGAAAGTGGATATTACCAGAATGCAGACAGACCGAATAGTGATAGTTGCTAAATCAGTGTCTCAAGTGACTTACTGTAATATACAGTATAATTGCTTCATGACATTTCAATTAAGTATTATGAAGACTAACTACTGTATGTATATTTTTAATGACATCGATGAATCTTTCAAAATAAGATGAGACCTTAATGTGCATTAAGAAAGTAAGTAAATAGAGTATTTTTTTATAGTATATTTTTTCAATTAATTTAAATTCTGTGATTTCAGTTTTTTTGTCTTAAACATTAAGCAGCTATTTTTACAACACAACCTTTTTAATTTCTGCAAAATATGTTGTGATTGTCATTTTGATGCATAATTTAGCTTAGCTTTAAGCTTGTACTGTGGTATTTAGTGCTGAACATTAAAAGAGGTAGAATTAAGATGGCAGCATTATACTGTACAGCAGTCAAAATCATTTTGAAAAAAGCCATATTGGACAGATCATGGATGAATAGACAGAGCCAGTTATTGAAACTCAGTGTTATTAGTCATGATCATACAATGAATAGTCTGACATTTATGCATTGCACAATATATTACAAGGATTTGAATCTGATAATATGTGCTCAGTTATACATTGTTGATGGATTTAAGAAAAACATGATGTGACACTATAATCCCTGATGGACGGCCCTTTAAAATCTTTTTTTTTTTTTTTTGGTTGCAAGATCCTTCATCTCTTCAAATACTGGAATTCATACTGTAGATAAAAAAACACACCAAAAGAGTCACAGATTGAGTTATCATTTTACTTCTCAGATTTCCACCGGAAATAATCCATGTTCTACAAAACGCGTCTAATTCGGAACACATGCTTTGTGGCTTCTCCTGCCGCATCATTGCAGCACATGATAAAGCGCTTGGCTCAATTTCACTACAGCTGAGATTAGGAAAACCATGCGCTGCTTGCGACAATGGGGCATTACCATATGAATATGACCATCGCATCTCAGTCTCTTTAGCCCATCAATCTCTGCTGGCTCTTGTAGGGGAGTCAGATAACCTCCAGGAGATCCCTCTTAACCTCAATTCTGCAGGATGGATTAAGAAATACCCGTGAGCGGAGTGTTTGAGGAGAATGCCGGCCCTGCCATTATTCTTCCCTGAAACGAGTTATAATACAATTAATCTTGTCCAGGAGGAAAAATATGGCACCTAAGTGAATTTTACATGAAGACCCTCCCACTGCTTATCGCCGGGGCCCCTTTCCTGGACGTGGAGTAATTGTGTTCTGACGGAGACAATGACTGTAGGTGAACTTCAGTGGAGAGTGGAGACAGCTTTCAGAAGACTTGTCACATGCACACAGAGACACAGGGTCTATATATATATATATTTTGCAAGTTCTCCCACTTGGAAATCATGGAGGGGTCTGAAATTGTCATCGTAGGTGCATGTCCACTGTGAGAGACATAATCTAAAAAAAAAAATCCAGAAATCACAATATATGATTTTTTAACTATTTATTTGTATGATACAGCTGCAAATAAGTATTTGAACACCTGTCTATCAGCTAGAATTCTGACCCTCAAAGACCTGTTAGTCTGCCTTTAAAATGTCCACCTCCACTCCATTTATTATCCTAAATTAGATGCACCTGTTTGAGGTCGTTAGCTGCATAAAGACACCTGTCCACCCCATACAATCAGTAAGAATCCAACTACTAACATGGCCAAGACCAAAGAGCTGTCCAAAGACACTAGAGACAAAATTGTACACTTCCACAAGGCTGGAAAGGGCTACGGGGAAATTGCCAAGCAGCTTGGTGAAAAAAGGTCCACTGTTGGAGCAATCATTAGAAAATGGAAGAAGCTAAACATGACTGTCAATCTCCCTCGGACTGGGGCTCCATGCACGATCTCACCTCGTGGGGTCTCAATGATCCTAAGAAAGGTGAGAAATCAGCCCAGAACTACACGGGAGGAGCTGGTCAATGACCTGAAAAGAGCTGGGACCACCGTTTCCAAGGTTACTGTTGGTAATACACTAAGACGTCATGGTTTGAAATCATGCATGGCACGGAAGGTTCCCCTGCTTAAACCAGCACATGTCAAGGCCCGTCTTAAGTTTGCCAATGACCATTTGGATGATCCAGAGGAGTCATGGGAGAAAGTCATGTGGTCAGATGAGACCAAAATAGAACTTTTTGGTCATAATTCCACTAAACGTGTTTGGAGGAAGAAGAATGATGAGTACCATCCCAAGAACACCGTCCCTACTGTGAAGCATGGGGGTGGTAGCATCATGCTTTTTTCTGCACATGGGACAGGGCGACTGGAGAGGATGACCGGGGCCATGTATTGCGAGATTTTGGGGAACAACCTCCTTCCCTCAGTTAGAGCATTGAAGATGGGTCGAGGCTGGGTCTTCCAACATGACAATGACCCGAAGCACACAGCCAGGATAACCAAGGAGTGGCTCTGTAAGAAGCATATCAAGGTTCTGGCGTGGCCTAGCCAGTCTCCAGACCTAAACCCAATAGAGAATCTTTGGAGGGAGCTCAAACTCCATGTTTCTCAGCGACAGCCCAGAAACCTGACTGATCTAGAGAAGATCTGTGTGGAGGAGTGGGCCAAAATCCCTCCTGCAGTGTGTGCAAACCTGGTGAAAAACTACAGGAAACGTTTGACCTCTGTAATTGCAAACAAAGGCTACTGTACCAAATATTAACATTGATTTTCTCAGGTGTTCAAATACTTATTTGCATCTGTATCATACAAATAAATAGTTAAAAAATCATACATTGTGATTTCTGGATTTTTTTTCAGATTATGTCTCTCACAGTGGACATGCACCTACGATGACAATTTCAGACCCCTCCATGATTTCTAAGTGGGAGAACTTGCAAAATAGCAGGGTGTTCAAATACTTATTTTCCTCACTGTATATATATATATATATTTGTATATGTATATATATATTTGTATATGTATGTATATGTATGTGTGTTTATGAAAGAAGTCCCATATACTCACCAAGGCTGCATTATTTGATCAAGTAAAAACAGTAATATTGTGAAAAATTTAAACCCTTAAAATAACTTTTTTAAAAATAAATAAATTGTTTTCTAATTTAATTTATATTAAAATATAGTTTATTTCTCCATCCATCCATCCATCTTCCTCCGCTTATCCGGGGCCGGGTCGCGGGGGCAGCAGTCTAAGCAGAGATGCCCAGACTTCCCTCTCCCTGGACACTTCCTCCAGCTCTTCCGAGGGGACACCGAGGCGTTCCCAGGCCAGCCGGGAGACATAAGCCCTATTCGCACGGGATTAGTATTACCTAGGGACCTCCGGTAATTTGTAATAATCGCAGAGGTCGTCTGTGATTTTTATCCCGTGCGAATCTGCCATGTCTGTAAAAATGTCTGTAGAAATTCCCCCGAAAATTACCTACCATATTTCGGCCAACACAGGGGTCCTCTGATAATACCAGTCCCGTGCGAATCCCCATGTCTGTGATTTGGGCTGTTTTTCTGTGAGCCTATCGTTTCCTAAAGAACGTAATAACCATTATGGGCCGTTTAACAGTCCATTTTACGTCTGTATTAAAACTGTATTAACAATAAAATCTCTCGATATGCTCTACTCCAATCCGATTATAGTTTTTCTCCAATAAAAACTATGAATTGCTGCAAAAGAGAAAACAAACTAACGTTACAGTAAAGACGTGATCCGGAAGCTCAACTCGGACCGTTGTCATGGAAACATTAAATTAAGTATTTTGGCGCAACATGGAAGCTCTTTTGGAAAGTTTGGACGCTTTTTGTGGTAGTGTAATTTAGTAGTCTGTATCGTGGAGCATTTCTTTGTCTCACACGGCCTCTAAAGACGTCCATCCTGTAAGTATCTCAAGAAATCAAAGTGTGAAAGAGTAAAAATGATATAAAATGAAATAAACCAAATAAAATGAATAGAAAAACAAGCCTATCGCGACGTTTCGGTATTTATAATACATTCTTCAGGCAGGCTTGTTGTAAATATGGACAAAGAACAAAAGAAAAAGATATATTATATATTTATACAATAATATGATATTCTATAATATATATATAATATATTTCTCTAATAAATTGGTTTTAAATAAGTTATTTTTTTGAATTGCAATACTGCAGCGCGATCTTCGTTTCAGCGCGTTCAGCTAGTGAAGTGTGAATGGGTGGGCGCACGCTGTAAAGTCCGTAAACTCGAGGGAATTACGAACATTTATTTGCCCGTGTGAATGAGCCACCAAAAACACAGACGTCAGGGGGTAATTTCTTAATTACAGAGGTCCAGGGGTAATACTAATCCCGTGCGAATAGGGCTATAGTCTCTCCAGCGTGACCTAGGTCTTCCCCGGGGTCTCCTCCCAGTGGGACGCGCCCGGAACACCTTCCCGGGAAGGCGTCCAGGAGGCATCCGAAACAGATGCCCGAGCCACCTCAGCTGACCCCTCTCGGTGTGGAGGAGCAGCGGCTCTACTCTGAGCTCCTCCCGAGTGACCGAGCTTCTCACCCTATCTCTAAGGGATCGCCCAGCCACCCTGCGGAGAAAGCTCATTTCGGCCGCCTGTATCTGGGATCTTGTCCTTTCGGTCATGACCCAAAGCTCATGACCATAGGTGAGAGTAGGAACGTAGGAGAAGTTTCTTCACCACGACAGATCGGTACATCGACCGCATTACTGCAGAAGCTGCACCGATCCGTCTGTCAATCTCCCGTTCCATCCTTCCCTCACTCGTGAACAAAACCCCAAGATACTTAAACTCCTCCACTTGAGGCAGGAACTCTTCACCAACCTGAAGTGAGCAAGCCACCCTTTTCCGACTGAGGACCATGGCCTCGGATTTGGAGGTGCTGATTCTCATCCCAGCCGCTTCACACTCGGCTGCAAACCGTCCCAGTGCATGCTGAAGGTCCTGATTTGATGAGGCCAACACGACAACATCATCCGCAAAGAGCAGAGATGAAATCGTGTTGTCACCAAACCTGACACCCTCCGGCCCCTGGCTGCGCCTAGAAATTCTGTCCATAAAAATTATGAACAGAACCGGCGACAAAGGGCAGCCCTGCCGGAGTCCAACATGCACCGGGAACAAGTCTGACTTACTGCCGGCAATGCGAACCAAGCTCCTGCTTCGGTCGTACAGGGACCGGACAGCCCTTAGCAAAGGACCCCGGACCCCATACTCCCGGAGCACCCTCCACAGGCTGCCGCGAGGGACACAGTCGAATGCCTTCTCCAAATCCACAAAGCACATGTGGACTGGTTGGGCAAACTCCCATGAACCCTCCAACACCCTGTAGAGGGTATAGAGCTGGTCCAGTGTTCCACGGCCCGGACGAAAACTACACTGTTCCTCCTGAATCCGAGGTTCTACTATCGGCCGTATTCTCCTCTCCAGTACCCTGGCATAGACTTTCCCAGGGAGGCTGAGAAGTGTGATCCCCCTGTAGTTGGAACACACCCTCCGGTCCCCCTTCTTAAAAAGAGGGACCACCACCCCGGTCTGCCATCCCAGAGGTACTGTCCCCGACCGCCACGCGATGCTGCAAAGACGTGTCAGCCAAGACAGCCCCACAACATCCAGAGACTTGAGGTACTCGGGGCGGATCTCATCCACCCCCGGTGCCTTGCCACCGAGGAGTTTCTTGACTACCTCGGTGACTTCAGCCCGGAGTTGTTTATTTCTGTGATGACAAATCTGAATTTTCTGCAGTCTTCGGTTTTTTATGACACTTCAGAAATAATTCTAATATACTGATTTGGTGCTCAAGAAGCATTTCTTTTAATTATCAATGTTGAAAATGATCAATGTCCAGAAAACACAGTGATGGTTGTTTTAATTATTGTTAGTTCATACACATTTTGACCCCGATTAATACTACACATTGCATAGATGTTATTATTTCATATGGAAATATGATATTCAACTTAAAACATTCAGTTGACGGTATTTTTGCTGTATTTTATACAGCAATAAAAAAAAGAAAGTCTGTTCCCTCAACTATGCAGAAAAATCAAGTTTCTGTATTGTCTGTCAGCCAGTGAAGAACAGAACGCAGTTCACACCGAACATCCGCTGTATATATTTCTTAGCAAAACGGAAGTGGGCTTGAGTCACTTCCTGCTGTCCAGGTGCAGAACGCACAGCTGTGTAAGCATCTCTTGCTGCTCGTGTGAATATTAAAGCACTATCACATGTCATAAAGTCCACCGCCTCATACACAAAAAACCATGAGAATAATCCTGCTATCACAACAAGCACGTTCTCCCCTGAAAATGTCTGGATATGTGCTGGGAGTGTCGTAATTAACTTTCTCACTGGGAATATGCATATGACGCTGCATGTTAGCCTATTTATAAACAATATACTGTGCTTATGCAAATTGTGCTTATATTTGAAAGATTGAGACTTATATTTATTGATTGATAGTTTTTGCTTCATTTAATTTTTGTACGTTTGCTTTGTTGGATATTCTCATAATACTGGAATTTAGTGTCCCATGACGTCCTGGTAAAAGGATAAAAAGCAGATTTTTACAGAGCCAGCTAGCATGATTTATTTAAATAAGTCAATTTAATATACTTATATCTTACACACGCTCGACATTCGTAATGGAGGTGTATTGGACAGCATGTGGATAACGGAAAGACATAAACCATGGTCTGATCCATGGGTCCGGCCGTTGGTGTGAGGAGAGAGGGGGGAGAGAACACAGGTGAAATTGATTCTTGGTGTCTATATTTCATGTTGAAAATTGGCTCGTACATCCAGTGGTTTGATCTATGGGGGCCGTCGTCCTAAGAAAAAACCTTAGTAAATGTGTAATTTCTCCCTTGATGGAACACGGGCGAAAGGCGATCCTTCTTATTCCTCTGCCTCTTTCTCTCTCTCTTTCTCACTCCCCTGTTCTTTTCCCTGTTCCGTTCCTGCAGGATTACTGCCCCCTCCCCTCTTTTTCTCTCGTCCTCTCTTTTCATGCTCCTTGATGTCTCCATTTCATTATGGCCCCTCCATTTATCAACTCTTTTCGGGTGAGGAGTGACTATGCGCCTGTTTTTTTGTTTTTTTTTCAGTGTGATTGTATATGCGTATCTATTCCGTGGTAGTGGGGTTCATATCTGCGTGGATGACATTGGAGGGTCTCTGCTGACGGAACTGTGTAATATTCTCTGCAGGTGTCTTGTTTGTTTGGCACCAGAGAAGTGGCCCCGGGCAGATGGGCAGCCCTGCGTATGCGCTGATAGATGTGAATAAAGATAGAGTGGTATAGGTATACATAGAAAAGAGAGGTGAAATAAATGGGGCAGACAGGGGAGCAATGCACAGCCGCTGATGTGTAAATGATAAAGAGCCCCTCGGCATCTATCCGAGGCTTGGATGCTACAAAAGAAAGGGATTGAAAGAGAGGAGGAGGAATGGGTCAGTGCATTACAATCAAGGAATGCTAATAATAATAATAATAATGTGAAATTAGTTCTCTCTATCAGTGGCTGAGCGGGCAGGCCTTTTAATCATGGCGTAAAAGGTGCGAATGCGCTTTATCATCATTGAACTGTGTCCGGGGCTAATTGTGGCCATATTTCACTGTCCGGGAGCCCGGGGTGGCCAACGATCTGGCCTGCTGGAGCTGCTCTGTGATTGAACGCAGATAAAGTCCCAGTCAGAGGAGGGCTCAGCTGCGAGCCGGCCCGGGAGACAGACACTAAGTAAAACAGAGAGCTCTCTCATCCTCGACCCACCCACCAGCCCCCCGTGCTTCCATCTCTCTCATCTTTCTCCCCTTGGGCCGTGCTGAAGAACAGGGGGTAGCTCCTGTAGATCGGGGTCCTCAGTTAGGTGAGCTCAGGGAGGTGTAACGTGGTGCCACGTCCTGAGAGTCTGATTCTCAGTTATCATTTGCCAGAGGAAGTGTTAGCAGACAGATGCTTGCTGTCTTATAATCATGACTCTGTGATTTATGATCAGCACTGACATAGTGTTTCAACACTTACTGATAAAAGAATAGTCGAAAGATGTCCTCTACAATGAACCTATATATATATATATATACGTCAAAGTTTATTTTATATGTGTGAATAACGTTATGTAATGTAATATTCATTTTTATTCTATTTTACTGATTATTTTATTTAATGGGTTTGCTCCATTTTGACTAGCGATTCAACTTTCCTTCTTGCTTTTTTCCCTCCGCCACACTTCCATCATTTATTCCCACTTACCTTTTTTTATAATCAGTTTCTTCTCTTTCTCAGTCACCTTGCTGAGGGATGTAGGTCACCTACAGGGAACAAACTTTTAATTAAAGTTAAAGCTTCACCGGCAGAGCAGACTGAGACCTGGGGATGGGGATCGGGGGGTGGGGTTTGCAGGTTTGCCTCTCCCTACACTTCCCAATCCCGGCTTTATGATCATACACGTAAGAAGGCTGGCTTACGAATTCTACCTAATAGACCAAATTTCTTTAATAACAAAAAATGGTCTGACGGCTAAAGTGAAAGTGCCCTTTTCCCCTGCAGCGCACAAACCTTTCTTCTTTTTTATCTGTTAAAGAGTGACAGTATTAACATTATTATAATACATTTGTATTTGTACAATTGTATTACATTTGTTCTTAGAAATGCAGTCAATTCAGAATATTGAGATTATGTTCTTCCCACAGAATCCAGATCTGCCTTTAAAGTTCTAATTCATTGTTAGGTTATGCTGTTTACTTAACATTAATATTTACATCAGAACACAAAGTAAATAATATAAAAAAGTATCCTCAATAAATTCAAATATTAAATTATTGCTATTACAGTGGGTGATGGTGTATTTTCAAGATCAAGATATCAGTGCAGATAGCAGACTGCATGTTCTTGTTACCATGTGTATGTGTCCCCAAATGTATCCCCCACATTTGTGTTGATTTTTTTTTTACTGCAGAGGCGTCCCTGAGGTGGATCTGGTTACGCACACAAACTCCAGCAGAGGCACCTGATATGGGGAACATGCAGTAAACATTGCATCCCAAAGTAAAACGCATAATCCAAAGAGCCCCCTAACACAATTAGGAGTGAGGCCGTCATAGGTGCCGAGCACCAACAAAACGCTCTGAGTGGCAGCGTAAAGTGCCGCAGCTATTTAGAGGGGGGAAAACAGTTTGGAGAGGGGCATCCATCCTTCAGAGGAGTCCAATCTCATTTGGGTGATGGGCGCGTCACTCGAGCAGGAATGGAAGTGCAAATTCTGGCTATAATAGAAGATTGAATCAGAGGCAAATATACAAAAGGGGGGAAATTTTCAAGATTAAAATGGGACAGTTCTAAAATTGTACACCACTCGTCAAATGATAATGCACTTACGTTGTAAATAACTGTTTTTGTTTTTCGTGTTTACCTTGTTTTCCAGTTGAATGCAAGTAAACAACCCTCTAACTTTTTATAAAATCCTATTATTTCAATGTTTTGTAAATCTAATTAAGGACTGGATGGTGAAGTGTCTAATTTCGCTACTGCCTGGTCAAAATGTAATTGTGAAAATAATGATTTTTTTTTAGGTTTCCCTGAACACTCCCCCTGTCTGTCATTGGTCAGACAAACAGATAGTCCTGCCCCCACTAGCCGTTGTTGCTATGTAAGGCTGGTTGGGACGCTCAGTCAAACTGAGCAATGTATTTAATTATTTTAGAAATCAGCTTATGATTAGTTTACTTCCAGAATAAGTAAAAATGTTACGCATTTCCCCTTAATTAAATTTACAAATTAAATTTTGTTTTTGTTTTTGTATGTATTCCAACAAAAAACAATTATTTTACTACACCATTCTTCACTTGTTAGTTTGGTAAATGAATAGTAAAATTGCATATATAGCCTAGATCAGGAAAAAAAACAATAGGTGGCAAGAAGAAAAGAAACACTAGATAGCTAGAGAAAAAGAGAGAAAGCGCCTCTCTCTGGCTCTGGATGCTTTCTATATGGAGATAAATGATGGCACTCTATGTGAAGCATCAACTACCCTATTAACCACGCTCCATAAATGTGACTCATCAACGGGAGCTGTCATAACTCACTTTACAACATTGATTTTAATCATGTGAAATGTAAACATACATATTATCAATATCAATGCCGAAATAACGCTGTAATATGCAATTACAGGCTGGCATTGATTTTTTTTTATTTTTTAAATCCAGCATAATCATACCCAATTGATTTAATAAGGCCGTTATGGGCCAGGCTCAAGGAATATTAGAAACACAATTTTCATAAATTTAATGTGGAAGGAGACAAAATCTGAACAAAGAGGTTCAGGCTTGGCACGAATTAACATGAGCGCTGTTTGCACCTACGGCTAACAAATGTGGCATAAGTGTATGTACATTTTTGAATATGCCCACTATCAGGTTTATTTGAGACTTTTACATTGTTACAAAAAAGTTGAACAATAGTTTAAATTTCTTAAATAAAATAGCTTAAAATCCTGAAAAAAAAATTAGGCCTATGTCGGTTTTCACAATAATTTTGAGCAGTGCAACTGTTTTCAACATTAATAATTCTTGAGCATCAAATCAGCATATTAGAGTGATTTCTGAAGGATCATGTGACTCTGAAGACTGGAGTAATGGCTGCTGAAAATTCAGCTTTATCGTCATATGAAGAAATTACATTTCAAAATATATTAAAATAGTAAAAAGTTATTTGAAGTTGTATAATATTTCACAATAATACTGTTTTTGCTGTATTTTTAAACAAATAATTGAAGCCTTGGTAAGCATAAGAGACTTCTTTCAAAAACATTAAAATATCTTACAGTCCCCAAACATTTGAAGGGTAGTGAACATTTGTTCTGTTCTGAGCTTTGAAGAGAGAGAGAGAGAGAGATAAAAAGTAAGAGAAGATGGAGAGGTGGAAATAAAACACTGTAAAATTTATTGTACGTAACTACTCATAAGATCATCTAAAAAATGAGGTCATGATGACTTCATGATGAATGATAAACTTAACTGTGGAGCTTCCAATTTATCCAGCCTCTTTATTCACTCTGCATTTAGATGAAATATCACAGTGACTTTGCAGTGGCGGCTGTGTGTGTGTGTTGTGTGTGTGTGTGTGTGTGTGTGTGTATGTGTCTGCCTATATGCTCTATATGTTAGTCTTTAAAGTGTCAGCACATTTCTGCTTCAAAATCATCATCACTAGTTTGAGTGCCAACAACATGACTAATTTTTCCCCTCACTTAAACCCTGTTTCCGACCTTCTCCTTTCTTGTGCCACGGAAGCCATCTCTCCTCACACTTCCCCTCGTCATGCCGACAGCAGATTGATTTTCCCCACTCCTCAGCTGTGTTATCAGATTGTGTCGGACACGCGCCTGTGCCACGCTCCCATTCAGAGCCGCTCTAATGAGGACAAACTACCCCCTGAGCCACCATGGATCCTCACTGCATGAAACAAAATGGCTGCATTGAAATGAGAGGACAGAGAGGTCAGCTCACCGTGTCCATTCTCATATTACTGCGATCTCTCTAAATGACTTTTTTGCTATTGTAATTGTATGTTGTGGCCCACCGGCACATAAAAGTCACTGTGTGTCCATCTCTCATACTATCGGGGCTCTAATGTAATCACTTTAATAGCCCGGCCCTGATGGGAAAGAGCCCCATGTATAACATTATAGAAATATTTATTTGCCAGCCGAAATAACTGGATGCTAACTTGATTAAGATATGCAGTTATTCATTTGTAGGAGAAAGCTTTATGTCTGCATTAGCTGGGCTGGGATTGGCGCTGAGTTTTGCCTTGATTCACAGTCTGTACTGTCTCCCGCAACACCAGGGGTCTCTATGAGAAAACTTAAATTCTTCTTTATGCAGGTTCAAATGGGGAAAATGAACCAATAGCTGCATTAATCTTGTTTTGCCATTGTATTTGTGTAAGATATAGCTATACAAAGTCTTTCACAGAAAGGAAAAGTGTGAATGTTCTTTGGGCAAATTCTATCAACCCTGGGTGATAAATTAAGATTGCTATTTAGTGTTTATTTGTATTTGCATGTTGTGGATGGACATAGACAATGCTAATTGTACTTTAGTGCAAATAGTGCTTTTTGGTTGTGTAAATAGTAATATGCTGCTATTTGGATTATCATCCCAAGTTTTAATTGAATAATTAATTAGATAACCAGGGCCTAAAACTAACTTTTTGCCACACCTGCCAATGGCCGGTTACTTAAAGTTTACCGCCCATAAATATTTTTTTACCAGCCTTGAAACTGTTTTTGCAAAAACAGGCAGTTAAAAACTACTATGAGCACAGCTAGAACTACTAGCCTAACTTATATAAATTTGAAACATTATTAAAGACAGGTAAACAGTCAGTAAAAACATAAGAAACAAATAATCAAATTACAAACAATAGCACAAATAGAATCGTTCATTGAACACTGGAGTTTAACAAGATGCTTGTTGTCAGAATATGCAAAATGGAAATACTCGCATGTAACATTTACAGATAAGGATATAACCATAAAAATTAAGTTATGCGCTGAGAAAAACACGTGTCAGAGGCATTAAACGTCACGCACATCTGTCAAAGCAGGGGACAAGACGCGGTAAACGCTTATGCTTTTGTTTGAAGCGCTTATAAATACATTCTCATGTTTCAGACAACTTGGATCATGTACCTTTCCCGCAGCAGCTCACTCTGTCCTCTGCTATTTTTCATATGCGTTTTGTCCCTAGAAATGGGTTATTCAGTATTCACTACTGTAAAGCAACTGGTTTCCGAGCAGAGCGCGCAGACATGACTAATTGATCATCAAATTCGTTGTCGATTATTTTCATTATCGATAATAATTGATTTTATCGATTAGTTGTTGGAGCTCTATAGGATACTGTCACTTTATGACCTAATTCATGGATCAAATAAACTGGTACTGTACATGCATTTTCTTTTTTCAACTGTTTACATTCACTTAAGACATAACCTACTATGTAGGATACCTGTTAAGTCTGGAATGTGTTTTTTTTATTATTATTTTATTTTTTACATAATTTTGTGTGAATTTGTCTGTTCAAGCGTAAGAAGATGTGAAAGACAGACCAATTTAGTATTCATGTGAGATGCAGCTTTCTGGGCGTGTGCGCTTCGGATCCCACACAGTGTGCGAGTAATAAATTGAGTTCCCTTTTGTGTTATCTTTCACTTGAATATTTAAATTGGCAAGGCTTAAACTTTCGTGATAAAGCATTGTCCCTTTGGCCAGATCGTCGATCACGTCATGTTCTCACAACTTTTCACTGTTATAATTCGTAGAAGTGTTATCGGCCAACTGGTAACTGACACTCTTTCTTATACTCGCCAACGCCGATTTTTACTCCCATTTGGGGCTTGGTGAGTGTTAATTTTAGGTCCTGTAGATATCCAAACTACTTAGACAAGCATTTATCAATGTGTGGGCCGCAGACCCCTGATGGGGTGTGTAAAAATTGCTCGGGGCCACATAATACCAAAAAAATATGTGGTATTACTTTTAAAGACATTGAAATTTTGTCATGTATGATGAATAAAAACAAAAGGTAATTCTGACTTTAATTATTTTTACCTTTTTTTATCTGTCTTTATTTATTACTATTGTGGCTTAATTTTTGCTACTTCATATCTCGCAATTTGCAAAATGACTTTGTATCACAATTGCAACTTTAATTGTGAATTTATTTATTGCAATTGCAAATGTATATATTTTTTCAATGTGTTTTTGTTGTTGTCTCGCAATGTGACTTTGTAAATCACAATTGCAATTATTATTTTCAAAATAATATCCTAATCTTAAATCTCATCCTAACCTTTGTCAAGGTTGCCGATAAGCTTTTTTCATGGTAACAATTATGCTTATTATGTTAAATAATTTTTTTGTTGTATGTTTCTGAACATTCTTAACATAATTTAAAATCACCTTTTCCACTGGCTCAGTATTTGAATGTTGAGGCACATTTAAGTTCAGTGTTAACAAGTAGATTGTGTTCAGATTTCTATTCTATTCTATTCTATTCTATTCTATTCTATTCTATTCTATTCTATTCTATTCTATTTAAGACCAACCATTACTGCTGCCATTATCAGAGCTTGTATGCACCAATTGAGTATACATCTTAACATATCACTTTTTTAATTATTAAGTGCATTTCATTACTTCATTTAGTTGAGTAAGCAGGACTCTAGGATGATTTTAAAAGGTCTTCTTTCTCTTTCCAGCTTTTTTTTTCTCTCTCTCTCCAGCTGTTGACCTGTCAGAAATCATAGAGCCATCAGAGGTGCTGGTCGCTGGAAATGTGTTCATTTGCGGCGCGATGGTGCGGCACCTGAGCTCTGCTGGAGGTTAGGACGAGAGGATGAAGGGAGGGAGAGAGGGAGGGAGAGACGGATAGCCAGTCATCCCTGGACCAGCAGGTCCATATTTAAACTGTCCCTGTGTTTTATAGCTGGTGATGTGAACCAGTGGCTTGGTGTTTAGGGACCATACATCAGTGTTAAAATGGCAGATTACTGTTAATGAATGATATTTGTGTTCAGCGGGTATGTCAGAAAGGCGGAGTGACCAGGAAAACAATCCTCCCTTTCCTTTGCGTCTCTCTCGGCACTCTGATGCCCCCCCCCCCCACACACACACACACACACTCACACTCTACCCCCTTCCCAGAGCAAAGAGAAGATCTCATTTAGTGGTTGATATTTAACTGTACTTAATGCAGCTTGGACTGCCTGGGCTTAGGAGAGCTGCATGTGTAATCCACTCACTGCAAGTTCTTATGGAGCCAGACTCCACCGACTGCCTCCCAGGACGCTACTGCTTACGTTAGGGATTAGAACAAATTAGGAAATTTAGTGGCATTATATTGTTCTGAGGGAGAAGTATGCTGATGCTGCTTGTAGCTGCATGATTTAAACACTCATTTTGTATTTATTTACATTTGAACATTAGTAAAAACACAAGTTTTTTTCTTTTTCTTCCAGTGATGAGTGGAAAATTTCAGTTCCCAGATTCCGTTTGGCTAATTTAACAGAAAGATTGTTTTTCTTTGTGACCAATCTGGCCAGTAGTTTAGCTTTTGTTAATGTATTTGTACTGTTATTTTGATAGAAATAATATTGTAGGCCTATATAATAATATATACTTGTATAATATATTTTATTAGCCCTTTGTTTAACCCTTTGTTTAATATAAATAATATATAATTTTTATTATGCATTTTATTTTTAATGTTAATCTTTTCAACAATTTATTTAATAATTTACGGCCAAACTCAGCAAAAAAAATAATAATAATAATGATAATAATTTAATAAATTATTTTAAGTATTTGTCAGAATACTGAATTAAAGATAATTTTGTAAAATCCAAATAAGCTTTGCAGATATTTATTGGAAAGGCTTTAAAAAATATTTTTCATGCTTGTTCAATGAACCATGAATGATTATGCATGCACCTGTAAGATACTAACAGTTCACAGGCAGTAGACAATTAAAGTCACAGTTACAATAATGCAAGACACTAAAGAGACCTTTCAACTGACTGAAAAACACCAGGAGAAAGATGTCCTGAGTCCCTGATCACCTGCATGAACATGCCATAGTCCTGCTGCAGGGAGGCATGAGGACTGCAGATGTGAACAGAGCAATAAACTGCAATGTCTGTAATGTAAGACACCAGTGCAGTGAGACAGGAAGGACAACTGATCGTAACCATGTGTCCCTCCATGCGTGCTTGAGAAGCTTGCAAGTGCCTTGGTGGAAGAGTGGGGTAACATCTCACATCAAGAACTGGTAAATCTGGCTCAGTCCATGAGGATGAGATGCGCTGTAGTAGCCTACTTAAAGCACCTGCTGGACACACCAGATACTGCTTGCTACTTTTGATATTGACTCCCCCTTTGTTCATGGACTCATTTTTCAATTTCTCGTTATCAAATGTCTGTGAAATTTGTTTAGTTTGTGTGTCAGTTGGTGTATCTTTGTATGTTTATACAAATATTTACACGTTAAGACATTTGCTAGAATTAAAAGCAGTTGAAAGTGAGAGAACGCTTCTTTTTTCTTTTTTTTTTTGCTGAGTTTCTAATGCGTTTCATTTTTGTGTTTTAGCATACAACGGAAAACAAGACTGTTTTGTAATTTAACACATTCTTACTGATGCTTTTAAAATGATAACAAATAATTTTTGCTGTTTTGACATAAACCACATCTATGATCCAGCTATAACATTATCAATGACAAATGAGCAGAATTTTCTACAAAAGTATAGAATACAATCACATAAACCATGTTTCAGTTTGTAAGGTATAAAATAATTAAGATCAACGAATGTTACATTTTCTGTGGCAATTCAGCAGTGGCCCTGTCCCGAAACTCATTGGACCCTGTTCAGCGGGTCATCTGCATGGTAAAATGGAGTTGACCTTATCATTCCCACACTTTAACACTAAGTTGATTACATACAGTTGGCGAAATGGTTTTGTTAGCATTGAAGATGCTTTTTGATGCATTGCTTAAGTTAACCACCAGCAGGTGTCACTCATCCATAACTAAATGTGCCAAGCAATCAAGCAGCTCAGCAAACATGGGCCAATGATTTCTGTCAAAAACTGAGAAATTGTTGTGAGGGAGGATCGTGGACTAAAGGAATGGGATATGAATTAACTCCATTAAATGCTGGACCATAAAATGCTAAATATTATTGTTGATCTTCACTGTTGCATCAGCGTTAATTGAACCCGTTGTTGTGCATCCATTGCCTCTGGCCGAGTTCCATAATTTGTTGTTTTGAATCAAGATGACTTGATAAGTGTGATTTGCACCATTTTGAATCACAATAATGTTCTGCCCCAGCCGTTCTCATTATCTATTTTCACTGAGGGGAAATGTTGTGACTTAACTATGAAGTATTTTCCCATGAGGGCATTTTTTAATGAGACGGAGGGGAGATCGAAACTGCCTCCTCACTCACAAACATCCTCCTGCTTCGCGGTCAGAGAGTCAGACAATACGAGCACTGACGCAGAGATATGAAGGCCCATCCCCACCTGCTGCCCTTCCCTGCGTGTTGGAGGCTGTTATTGTAGGCATGATTCCACATGGCCCAAACTGTGGGTGGGCCATGAAGCAGGACACACCGGGCCAGCAGGAAGAGGAAGCCATTACCTAGGCTAACGCTGAGTCACCTCGCTGCACTTTCACCCTTTGACAGTGGGCTGACAATCGACTGGATCCTCCCCTTGTTTTCACCTCCCTGCCAATGAGATCACTCGCCCCAGGTTGGCAATGTTAACTCACAGTTAAAGCTTTGCTCTAGTCAAAGTCCTGGTCAGAAGTGTGACAGTAAACTTGAACGATAGATTTAAATGCACTGAAATGTAAGTGATTGCAAGGCATCAAAAGAATAGGCCTAATTAATATTCTAGGTTCTAGAATTTCACAGTGATGTCCTCACAATTTGTATGCTGAACAGAGATTCAGTGTCAGTAAATAGGAAAATTTCAAACTTTATTTTTACATTTCTTAAAGTAGTTTGTAAAAGTTTACAAAACACATTTGAATGGAGTCCATAAAGCTTTAGTACAGAACAAACCATTACTAGACTATTTAAGAAATATCAACAGCCTATTACAGTGTTAGAGATGTGATCATTCTATTGGCATCTGACCTTTGTGACCTGACAGGTCAGCCTGTTTGCCCGGTTGATTGGTTGTTTGTGCTGCCAGCATGTGGGCGGTGCTGCTGTCTGTTGGTGTGTTGGCCATGAGACCCGGATGCATCTGCCTGATGAGCTTCTGATTGGGGGATCCATGGCTCCAAACACCAACAGATACAAACCTACAGCACCTGCTTCCTCTGGAACATGCTTGTTTATGTTTCTGACTTCCTGCTGTCTTGTACCGACCACGTCCAGCTTAGCAGTGCACTCTCCTCTCCTCTCCTCTCCTCTCCTCTCCTCTCCTCTCCTCTCCTCTCCTCTCCTCTCCTCTCCTCTCCTCTCCTCTCCTCTCCTCTCCTCTCCTCTCCTCTCCTCTCCTCTCCTCTCCTCTCCTCTCCTCTCCTCTCCTCTCCTCTCCTCTCCTCTCCTCCCATTGATCCGATAAGCTTGATCGTTTTAATTGAAAGTCAGAGGAGGGCACTCTTGTGGTTTCATTATTAATTTAAACACTCAGGGTAACTTAAAGTGCAATTTTCACCCACATGTGAAACAAAAAAATCAATGGAAACAACAGCAGTAAGCATCAAGGTTAATTACAGATGCTATAGACACAAGTGTGCAGAATGTTTTCTCACTGTTTCTTTGCTGTCTCACTTAAAGTGTTTCAACGCCGTTTCTCTAACAACAGACCGAGGGTAAACAGTCTTGAATCGGGAATGCTGAAGATTAAAAATTACGCTTGATTGTTATGTGGTTTGACTTTGGGCTGCTCCTCTCTCCACATTTGTAGGGATTACATGGAAGACATATTCCTCTGTAATGAAATCTGTCTGCTGAGGAGAGATGACAAACATGCCCTCTTAACTAAACATAGACGAGATTGTTTAGGAGGACTAGCTGGATCTTAAAGGCACAATATGTACAAAAACCACTAGAACAATGTTATATATTTTGTTGACTTGTGTAGTTACATTGTGACATGGATCATGTCATCTGTCAATGGAGTCATATAAAAATGCTAAAAAAAATAATGTGGAAGTAGTAGTTGTAGCGTCAAAGCTGACGATCTCTGGTTGCGTCTAGCAAGCCACAGTTGTATGTTTTTCCATGATAGACCACAATTATTTATTATTGTTTGCTGCGGATTATGTCGCCAAAGATAACCCCATAAAGCGAAAACGGCTGTGGAGGTGAACACGACAACTCCCATGATTCCACGCTCCATCACTGCGTCATCAAGCTACGTCTTTATTATTGTTTTGAATAAGCGACCTCTAGTGGTGAAACTTACATACTGTGCTTTTAATGAAACCTTAAAAAAGAAAAAGAAATATCTGAAACAATCAGATTGTATTGTATTGTATTGCACAACATATTGTAGGCAAGAAACAATATATTTAATAATATTTGTACCCTACATTTCTATTGTAAATCATTTACGATTGAAATGTTTAAATCTTATTTCTCAAACCATGTCAGTTAGATAGATTTCACAGTAACTTCTAACAGAGCATTTTATGTTGAACAGTTACAGTAATATTTGCAATAATATTTTGTTTTGTCATATTTACGGCATGGACTCTAAATATTTAGGGCACATTTTCAGTTAATTTACATATCTTAAAAAGCTATAGCCCTGCACATATTTCTGTAGTAAGTATCATGATTTCCTCATCACAAACTGAACGGAAGGCAGACAGGATGTCAACAGCATGATCTGCTGAAACACACTAATCAACACAGATGTACAAGCGTGCAAACATGCACACACTCACAAGTGCAGAAAAGGAAGTATAATTAAAAACAAATAAGATCAATGATAATGTTTTGATTATAAATATTGTCACTTATTTCCAATACGATTTGCAATACTATGCAAATGAATACAAATATAAGCGTTTTGCTTTTTCATTTATTGTAAAATTGTAAAATATATTTATATTCCATGTCTTATTACAATTGTGTCTAGAAATGTTTTGCATTAATTAAGTGTTGTCATTGCATTTCTTTTAGTTTTCTGCACTTTTCTTCTATACAGCATGTGCTTCCTTCCATAATGTGTTTTACCAGTAGTGATTGCATGGAATAATGTGTACCAACTAATACACTACAGTATATCATATCCATTTTGCAGTTTACGTTTTGTCCACTCCTTAAGAGAAGAGAGGTAGTGTGTTTACATAAACTCTGGTGGACCACTCTGATTGTAATTACTGCAACATTTCCACCGAGCTATACCCACACTCTCAACCAATTAACGGGCTCTACACCATAATAGAATTATGGAAATGGAAGACACTTATTCAAACAGGTTCTGCATTACCATATTTTGAAATGTTTTACTTAATTATGACCAGCGACTTGGCGAAACAACAGAGGGGCCAAAAATAAAATGGAAAAAAAGAGGCCCGACTTTTAAAGCAGCCTCATAAAGTTGTTATTAAGAGGCCTGAGATGTCCCTAATGATGTGTTTGGAAATTAGGGCGATCAAACATTTAATGCAAAGTCCTGCTGTAGGCAAAAGGCCCCTAAATGAGTCAATTAGACAGCCATTATTCTCACTGCCAGGCCACAAGTGGAAGCTGATATGCATAAAGTGTTTATCAAGACGGACGTCCACTTAAAAGGATCCCTTTAAAATACAAAGACCGTTAACTGCAAGTAGTGTAGCTACTGAGTTTACATTTTTTTTTTTTTTTTTTGTGATTTTGGTGGGGGTAGGGGATTCGCTAGTGGTCTTCAATCAAGAAGTAATTCAGTATTATCTGCATAATGGTGTATCATAAATTAGAATAACCCGATTAACATGCAAAACTCTCAAATTTGCCTAAAATAATGCACACGCATATATTAAGACCTCGCTGCAAATTAGAAGAATTACACTGGTGGAGGATGGAGGAGGTGGTTTTCCAAAATTGCAACAATGACTTTCGTTTAGCTGTCCGTATGTGTTCTCATCAGTAGGAATTAACGGTGGAGTTTACTACACAGCGTTGCCTACAGAGAAGCGGCCTCAGAGCGAGCCTTAATTGAGCCTGTAAAATTTAGGCGACTGTAGCAACGGCGAGACAGCGAAGCTCAGACTGTGGATGAAGTTATCGCTCCATGCTACATTTGCATTAATTAACATGCCGCCCTGCCACGTCTTCATTTCTCCTGCCTGTCCGCTCACTGGCGGAGCACCTTTTCACCCGTCCACATTTGTGTGTGTGTGTGTGTGCGCGCCAGAGGAAGATGCTGGAAGATGGAGACGGGAGGGTTTTTACATGTCTGCCATTTGCAAATGGTTATTAATTGCATGCAGGGATGAGGTGCGGGGTTGTACGCGGGGGTTCGTGGTGGCTGTACGGGGGCGATCGGCCCGGCCAGCGGTGGCGGCCTGCTCTTCTGCGCACATAGCTCTTCATCAAGCCATAGCCGTCACTGCTCCACAGACAATTACAGTCCTCTGATTGCTATCAGACAGGGAGGGGATTTTTACAAATTAGGGGATAAATAGAGTTTTCCACATGCCTAATGGCAGAGGCTGGGGAGCAGTAATGAAAAACTATACATCACAATCAGGCAGACAATCCTATTCATGGCAACGCATTATGCTCACTATTCATAATAATGGTATGCTGACAGAGACAGGCCAGGCCAGGACAGCACAATAGAGTAATGGGGAAGATGCTGCCAGCCCAGGGCACTAGAACCCCATCCCCAGTACGAGCTCTGTCCCGTCGCCCTGTGGAAATGTTACCTCCCTGTTTTTTTCATTATGCTTATATGGAGATGTTTCTATTTGATTCGAGGATGATTTATCATTTTGCAGCTGTATGGCATGTGTAGGCTTCTCAATAATTTATGGGAAAACTCGCCCACCACGTGATTCTGCCGGTTTTATGCAACATACTGTACTAAAAAATGCAGTTGTTTATCATGTGTCTTCATAGCCTTGGGGTTCATGTGCAATTTTAGGTAGCTACGTTCAGAGCATCATGTTTGATACAAATGCATAAGCTTAGTAGCATAAATAGGAATGACTTTATTATTCCGAAATTTCTTTATAAAAGGAAAGGTTAGACTTGAAATTAATTTTGTAATTTTAAAATCAAATGATTTTGACCACACACACACACACACACACACACACACACACACACACACACACACACACACACACACACACACACACACACACACACACACACACACACCAAAGTCACATACGCTTTCATTTACCAACACAATCAAGCTTGCAAGAACCAATTTTCTAGTGATTTAAACCCATAGCAGGTCTAGGGTCTCTTCATCTCTGAGGATCCGAGCAACTCTAAACCAGCACACCAACAATGTCTTACAATTACAGCACAGAACTCAATGTAAACTAAACTGACCTGCACTGAGATACTGACTCAAAAGGCAGGACAAATTAGGCATTAAATGATAATTCCTTTATCAAAAACAAACTATTTATTTTAGCATACACAAACACACACATATATTAACTTATTCATGTATACAATAAGTATGAAAACACACACACATTTATTTTTTAATAATTGTTATATATATATATATATATATATATATATATATATATATATATATATATATATATATATACATATAAATATAAATGTTTTTGGTATTTTAATACATAATGTATATTTAATATGTTTATAATACAAAAAATACTCAAATTAATATGTATTTTATGTAAGAACATAATTTATTGATATTTATTTATTAAAAACTAAATATTTTTATATTGTGTGTGTGTGTATGTGTATATATATATATATATATATATATATATATATATATATATATATATATATACATACACACACAGAGTATATGTGTGTATTTTTACAATGTCAACATTAGTTTGAGTTTTCTGGATAGCAGGAATGAGAGAGAAAGGTAGGTTGAGTTGAGACGAATCTAGTTAGTGTGTTTTGTGAGAATCTCCATGTCAGGTCCATTCTATGATTAAGACAATGTCCTGCTGGGCTGACGATGACTGTCTAACACACTTTTGTGGAAGGGTTTCATTAAGAGACCATCTCTATAATCACTCTCATCGCAGATAAAACCAAGGCATTGAGCGTCTCCCCCAGGGGAAATGAGGGACCTTCCAACGGGCAGCACTGCTAAGAAACACATAGACACACACAGTCATGTGCAAATATACACAAGTGGTTTAGCATCTCTCTCTCTCTCTCTTTTTTTTCCTGACACACCCACACACTCTCACAAGTATGTGCATTGCTGCCTCATTAGTCCAGATGTAGCAGGATTAACAGCAGCTGTGACATTTGCTTGCTTGTAAGGGACCAGTCTATAAAAACAAGCAAACGAGAGGATCTGGAACCCTAACCCCTTCTTCCCCACCTCCTTCTTCCACCTTTCATTTTATCTCATTAAATATGTATATCTCATCTACAAGCCGTTCTTGCACGTCTCGGCTTCATTTGCATGCAGTAAATTCCTGTCGATGACATGGCTGAGGAATGTGTGCGAAGGCTGCACCGGCTTGCTAATGTACCCGCATGACCAGGGAGCTCCACAAACACCACAGTAACTTCCGTTCCGAATCACACATTACATAAAGTTATGCAACATTTAGGAGCTTACTGACCCCAAACTTTTGTACAGTATTGTATGTAATAAGGTTACACTGCACAAAATAATATACATCACTTTGACTGAGTTGTTAGTGCTATGTTGTTGGCTCTTTACTTTTATTCTGCTCTTATAATGTGAAAAAGACAACAAACACTCCCCGCTTGCTATTTGCTCACTCGATTTAATTGATTTATTTTACTGAATTATCTTAATTATCTTGTTTCTCTCATTTCTCTCTCCAAAGAGTGCTCTTTATAATTTTTCTTTCCCCTTTTCACTGCATAATTAAACATTTACTGAGGGGTTTGTAAAAACAAAAACAAAAACAGAAACGACTGAAAGCACTTAAGTAAATGAAGGAAATGTTTCAGTTAACACAACCTCTCACGTATAGGCCTAAATGCATTGGTCGAATTGTCATCAGAATGAACACGTAAATGTGTAAAAACAGAATATAAGAAGCACATGTTAATGCCAAGTGAAAGGGGGGCTTAGAGGAATCTGCAAGTGTCTCAGATGTTCACGGACAACCCGGGGGAGTAGGAAGTGTCAAAGCAAAGGTCTAAAGGTCAACCAGATCAATTTAGTGTGGAGGTGTGTCATTTCCTTTTTTTTGTTTTGTTATTTTCAGCTCTTTTTATTTCCTGAGCTGGCCAGTCCATATAGCACATTTTGCTGTCACACATGGGACAGAATGTACATCTGCTCTCCTCAGACAAACTTCCCCTTCTGTGATCTCACGTAAGCTGCAGTATGTGTGTCGATACTCTGGTCGGACAGGTATTGCTGTGAAGCCAGTAAAGGAGAGAGTTATTAATGGATTGTGCAGTAAGCTGGTGGGTTAACCTACTCAAGCAGCAATCCCAGCAGTCTGATCCCAGTTATAGTACATTAAGCAAAGTGGAGTGCCTGTTAGTGTGTTGCAGTGGAGAGAAGGAAGTGCAGAGCTCTGAGATGCATCCCAGGTGTGATCCAATAAGGAACGCAGGTAACCCCTGTAATTGAGCCTCTGTAGCGGCTTGGCAAAACGCATTGTCCCTTTCTGGCAGGCCTACTTGTCTGCCTTTGTTCACTGGACCCAAAGATCAATCACTTCGTATCAAGTTTAAAGGAAGTGTTGGAGGTGAGCATTAAGACACTTGTGCGCACACTCACACACACACACTTGCATACTGACACCATTATACACACACACACACACACACACACCAAGGTGACGAGCAGCCAGGCGAATCATCGATCGATGGCAGACCAGGGAATCAGCAACAGGGAGATGGAAAAAAAAACAATCACCTATCAGATTGAAACTGACTTCTCCTTGTATCTTTAGGGTCCTGCTACAATAGATTGGACAGGAAATCCAATGGCAAGCAGAAACAAAAAAAAAAAAAAATGTAGAAGAAAAAAGTGATTGCTAATACGCTTCAGCCAGAGCCATTTTAATCTGTGACAGTGGAGGGATCTGGTGAAAGCCATTATCACGTACTCCTGCCTCAGATAAGAAGCCTCTAATCTGTTTGCTGGATGTATTGAACAAATGCATTTGTAGAGCCAAGAAATGAAGGGGTGATGGAAGGAGCATTTGTGTGTGTGTGAGCTAAAGAATGTGGGGATAAAAAAAATTAGATGGGGATGTTGGAAAAATTGCTTCCTCTGAGAGTGAAAGCTGACAGGAGAAAAGACGAGTCCTTCAGCTGATGTATTTCAGAGACTTTTAAGAGGGTTGTTAAATGTGCTCAATTTTGTGAAAGGGCAAAACTCCAGGGATTCTTCACAGGTGCCTCGTTGTCATATTAGGACATTATAAATTAACTTAGAAATGGAGTTTTTCACCAGTACAAATGACATTTAAGGACTGTGTTGAACGTTTAAAGTGAGTATTTTGACTCTTATTCACTTGGTGCAAAAAAAAAAAAAAAAAAAGGAACTAAAATAAGTGGCCATAATATAATAATATATATTAAAGTTATTAGGGGTGTAACGGTTCATAAAATTCACGGTTCAGTTCGATTCGACACAGTGGTGTCATGGTTCGGTACGTTATGCTGGTAAGCACTTTTGTCAACGGCAGTTGTTTTAAATGTGCTTTAGAAATAAAATGTGTATTGTATTGTATTATTGTTTTCGATGTTTTCATACTCAATTGTGACGTTTAAAAAAAAAAAAAAAAAAATATTTTTAAATAAGTGTGAGTTTTCCTACGTCTTGAAACTTTTAGTTTTGTAAATGGGGGTAATCTTTGAAGGATGAACAAATAATGTTCTGGTCATCACTTTAAAAATAACATTTAAATATGTTAATATTTGAGTTTTGAAGTGCTGGAAAAAGATTTGTGGTGTGTGCATATATATATTAATGGATGAATAGAAAATGTATAAAATATATATTTTTTTGTAGCATTATAAATGTCTTTACACTTTTGATCTATTTAAAGCATCCTTGCTGAGTAAAAGTATTACTTCCCTTTAAAAAAATCTTGTGTATGGTGTTCTTCAGGGGTTTTGTTGTCATATTAGGGCATTATACTAGCCTGGGTTTCCCCATGCTGCCTTGCGCGCAGCGCCATTTTTTTTCACGCTGCTAGGCAGCCTGGACACCATGGACCAGATTTTCCCCTCAAAAAGGGAACCAATCACAGAACGGGGAGGGAGCAGCAAGACGATGACGATGTCTATGCAACACACCGAAGCAGTTTGTTTATATCTATGGATCCAACATGGCATCAGACGCGAAGTTACCTTTCGATGCAGCCTTAGATAGTGTTCTAAGTAGTTTAGTCGCTGAACGCCGTCGTGTACACATAAATCTCTGACCCATCGTCTTCTTCCTCGTCAATTTCTGTCGCTCTACATACGTCATCTGGTATAATTGAAACGATTGGCTATGAGCTACTTACAGGCGCATTTGATAGACATTCGTAGTGCCCAATAAACGGCTCTGGGCATTCGTAAACCACGCCTCAAATACGAGAAAATGAACATGTGGTTCCCAGACCACGTCTCGAGACCAGGTCTGACGTTAGCCAGGCTAGCATTATACATGAACTAAGAAATGAAGTTACACCTCAGTGGCAGTGCAAATGATTGTCATTAAAGGACTGTTTTTAGATGTGTTTTGACTCTGTTTACAGACTGCACAGCTTTAGTTCTTTACCGAGGGAATATAATCGAGAACAATGTTGGGCATGGGCACCGAATGTCATAAAAAGAACAACCTCTAATTGATTCACCCCTCATTGCCCCTTACAATCTCCGGCTCTTGACCTCTGCCCCTGAGCACGGACTCAAGCCCCAAACCTCGATCTAGCCATCCTAAGCTACATAGGAAGAGATTTATCTGCCCCCCCTCCCATAACTACAGATCAGTCCGCCTGCATGGTGTAACACTCAAACCCCACCCTGCTTGCTGCACTCCCTCATACCAATTGACTGTTCCATTTGTCACACGGAATTCTGTAGCCCCTGGCTACTAGTTAACCTGCACACGAAAACCCTTCTGTGAAATGCTAAAGATTGCAGAACCGTAAAAGAGGGGCGACATGATGTGCAATATGTCAAACAGAAGGACATTTTCAGTTGTTCTCTCCCTTGCTGCCAGTGCACAGCAGAGGCCCAAGGGCATCATCCACCTCCAGTTGCTAACCCTTGTATAAGTTTCCAATTCCAGCTGGCTGAGATTATGGTGGTTTTTTATTATTTATTTTATTTTATCGTCAAATTATTACAACACTGATAAGATGGAGATGATGATGTCCCAGTGTGTTGGACCTTGACCTCTCTCCTAGTAATGGAGCTCACTGTGGCTACTTCTGTAAAGACACACGTGTGTACGAGTGTGTACACACACACACAATGAAATATATGCTCAAAACTAGGGCTGTCAATTTATCATTAATTGAGTGTGGTAAATGTAAAAAAATGACTGCTTTAATCTTCACATACTGTCTTAAAAATGCGACAATCATAGCACAAGATAACACATTATCTATGTCTGTATGTATATAGGTCAACAATTAAAAAACAGCACTCTGTTACAGACTGCACAGCTTTAGTTCTTTGCCGAGGGAATATAATCGAAAACAATGTTGGGCATGGGCGCCGAATGTCATAAAAAGAACAACCTCTACTTGATTCACCCCTCATTGCCCCTAACAATCTCCGGCTAAATAAAAAAAATAAAAAATAAAAATAATAATGTCGACATGTAATTTTTAAACAATGTTTACATTTTAATCTAATGACAGCCTTACTTAAGACGTACAATTTAAATGTGATCAAAATGATGGTCAACATATCAAACCGATCGTGATCATGGGTGAGCATGAATATATCAAATGTTTTTCTTTTCTTCATGATCCCTCTCTTACCCTTGGGGTCAGAGCTAGCCTTCATAGAGATGGAGATTGGGTTTTAGTTAAATGTCATTGGAGGTTAAAGGATGGCTCAGGGCTAGTTCTCTCTCTGCTGCCTGTGATACTCTTCACTTCAGAGTCAATAAGAAGCTCTAGGGTCAGCATGAGGGTCCTAATGAGTCGAGAGGGACCCCCTCAGTCCAGCTGATCACTGTAATGAAACTTTGATTTTACACGCTGAGAGTTACCATCAATGATTCATCATTCATTTGAACGTTATGTGATTCTCACACATATTAAGCATACGGATGGATATCTTGCCCATCTTTAGTGTGCTAGACCAGAACCCTGCCTGCACCAGCATGTCCATGCGAATGTCTTCACGTATGAATGAATATGAATGACATGGGTTGCCTGTCCATCCCCTGCTGTTTGGCTGTCACTCAGCCTCAGGTGAGAATTCTCTGGCTGGTATCAGGAGCTGCGGTGGGCCTTCTGCTATCAGATCACACGGATCACTAATTCAGAACTGCTGACAGATATGCCCCCTGCAAAAAAGCATGGACGGCCAGTGGAGGATGGCAGGTGCCATTAAACGAGTGCTGACTGAGGGCTGGGCCGCTGGACTGAGGAAAGGTCAGCGTTTTGCATTCCTAACATCCAGCTGAATCATGGACATAAGAAACAGTTTAAACAGAGTCCTGGAGGCTTAGAGAAGCTGAATCTGAGCTGTGGGAGGTCCCGATAGGAGACCGTGGTAAAACTTTACAATAAGGTTCATTTCGTTGACATTACTAATTGCATTAGGTAGATTGATACTGGGGATGGCAGTAACATTTGTAACTTGACAACAGTTGTAACTAGAGCTGCACGATTAATCGGTAAAAGATTGTGATCTTGATTCAAACACCCACACTAATCTAATTCCTAAATGACAATGATTCGGCTATGTCTATTAAACCTTTTGACAAAATCATACCGGTACATTCAAATCTGTGTTCGCGCTGCCGCTGACCCAGAGAGAACAGTTGTTGTGTATAGGTATGAAACAGCCTCACCAACAGTCTTTTTAAACTACACAGAGTAAGTATTGTTATTTCTGTCTTACAATAATTCAAATGATCACAGAAGTATTGGAATAAAAGTTGACAGTTAGGATATAAACACTGATATCTACGGTAGTTATTCTTCAAATATCCATTGTATTGATTATTGATTACATTGTTATGCCACTATTGGTGACATGTGACTGTTAAAAATGTACATTCGTTCAAAAATGCTGATTCATCCAGTAATGAAAAAAGTGAAGTAAGGGTCCTGTCCCAAATGACACACTTCATGTGCACTTGCGCTCTTGTGACTTACAATGGCCACCTCGTGCACGTCCACTTGACCGCTTGTCATTTTAGGATTCGGAAGGGTATATGCGCCCTCAATGCACACTTTTGCCGATCCTGCAAGCCCGCGAGCTCCGCAGCAGACATCTACCTGACAGTCAAAGCGGCATTACATCACGAAAGTGTGGACTCTGAGGAAGATCGCAAGGGCTTAGGGTTCCATTTGGGGCAGGGCCATTTATGAGTGAGTCATTGAATCATTCTTTCAAAAGATTTGTTCAAAAACACTGATACCCCTTTTCCACCAAGGCAGTGCTGGTGCCGGTGCCTACTCGCGAACCAATTCTTTGTGTTTCGACAGCCAAAGAACCGGTTCTCGGCCAGGAAAATTGGTTCCAAAGCGGCACCAACTCTTTGCTGGACTAGAACCGTTCTTTTAACACGTCATGCTTACGTCGGGGGCTGGGGGCGGGGTTATTGTCGAACTTCTTCTCGAACGTAACCTCCGTCTATAGTAATCCAGACGAGCAGCACAAATGTGTTCTAAACGTCTTCTTCTGACCCCAATATAGGATCGCAGAGCCAGGAGAAACATTTGCAGAAAGACGATGTAGTCCAACATTTTAATTGTTATGCTTGAAGTTGGGAAAGCTAAGACGTATGGCAATGTACACAGTGACGAAACGACGTCGTTCGCTGGGCTCTCTAGTCAGTGGGAAAACAAACAGGTTCTGAGAAGGTTCGCAAGTTGAACCAACTTTGAACCAGCACCAGTTCCGAACCAGTTCCTTTTTGGTGGAAAAGGGGTATGATTCATCCAGTACTGAAAAAAGTGAAGTCTTTATGAGTAAGTCATTCAATCATTTATTTAAAACAATTTAGAAAAAAAAATATTCATTCTAATTAATTAAACATTTTTAAATAGACTGCAGCAATTGATATTTTTTCAGAACCTCTAGTAAATTGCATTATTTTTTATTTAGTTTAGATTCGTGGGACAATCGTGATCTCTATTTGAAACAAAAAATCGTGATTCTTTATTTATAATCGTGCAGCTCTAGTTTTAACACTGTCAGCTTAACTAATTGGAAATCATGCACAGGGAAATCACTATCATACATGATCACCCTCCTCTTGAGGTTACAAAATAAATTTGACTGTAATTTACATCACACACAAAAAAAGAAATTTGGTAAAAATTATATATTTTAATATTTTAAATTTTTATATGTTGTAAAATGTATTTGCGATAATGTTAATGTAAATTATAAACCGCATCAGCTGAATCAGCAGTTTTCTTTATTTCATTTAGTAACATTTACTCCTAAATGTTATTTTAAATTTTTAGTAACATTTATATCAAGTCTGAGCAGACGAGGAGGGTTGCACCCCAACCTTTTTTTTATTTTTTATTTTTTTTTATTTACTTTCATTTACTTTTATTGAATTACATAAAAGTTTAAATAAATGGGACAGTATATACCACCCCCATTAAAAACGAAGGGGCTGTTGTGTAAAAATAATTTTGGTAACACATTATTTAGATGGTCCAGATTGTATCTTTGATATAATTTTCTCACATTTTGCTACATATAAAATTTTAAGCTAAATAGTGCAAACAAACAAAACCAACAACATTAAAACAAACAGATGTTACAACCATCCCTGGTCTTAGAATGTTCAGTATTTTTTTATTAGAATTTTAAACTAGTTTAATGACAATTAATGATACAAATGTTAATATATGCAACTTGAAAATATTTTAGCGAATGTAAATATTAACATTAAACAAGATTAATAAATGCTGTTAGGAATTAACTTATGCTAATGTACAGAACCTTATTGGAAAATGTTACCCAGATCATGCTAATTCAGAGTCTTTAATGGTCTTTTGGGGCAAGATGACTTTACATGCTACTTTGGTACATGCATTTTTAAAATTGCAAGTATTCAGCTGACAAATGCTCTCTTTTGGCATCACATCACCTCCACAAGTGGCCTGTTAGAGAGGACAAAAATGAACAGGAATCACACGCACACACTTTATAGTCTCCGTGCTCTTGCCCTCACCACATGGCAGCGAACACTGGGAGAGATAAATGAATATCCCCATACACATAAACAACATCACACAGGGCCCAACTCCACTCCTCCCCACTAATTCCTATTCATTTAACCGCCACATGGGCAGGCCGCACAGCCAGAGAGACATTCATTATTTAGCTGCTTTTGTTTATGAATAGCTTACTGGTGCAGGCCAGAGCCTGCGTGCAACGGGCCTCGTAAATCACAACCGGCGAGTAGTTTTTCCACGAGCTCCGCTCGGTGCTGTGTTTGTGCACGGCAGTTTGTGTGCAGGGCTTGAGGACGGCTTGTCGTCAATTTACCTTTGTGCTTCTCGGCACCCTGTTTAATTAATAATGAGGACAAATATTTGTTTGTTCCGGGGGCGAGAGAATGAGATCGAGGAATAGGTGGGGAAGAGAGAGAGGCTTGTTCCCCCTTTGGACAAAATTAAAGTCAGTGCTCTCTGTCAGGCTTCTCAACTGGCTGTTTCCCACAATTCCTCCCTCCGCAGGGCCATAGCAGAGATAAGGAGGAGGGAGGGTGGGGAAGAGGAGTGATGGAGCAGCCTGAGGTTCAGGGTAAACATGAATGAGCATCAACAACATCCCTGCCCGCAGACCAGCGGTGACTCCCTCCGTCCTTATTTATCACTGCCCGCCAAGAAGAAGATTTAGCCTGGTCGTTTTTTCAAAACGGAGTAAAAGTACACAGAGCAAACCCAGGCTGTTTAACATAGTCTCAGCTATAAATAATATCTCCCCATCTTCATTTGTCAATGTGACACTTTTGCCTTTATTGAGTTACACTCGGGGGATTTGTCTCGCTTCCTCTCCGGTTTGCACGCTCACGTGGTCTCGTCCTGCTGACGGAAGCAGTTGGCCCCGAACAAGCCGAGTCGGGAAACTTCATTTGATTGCACTTGTGTTGTGTGTCCCCCCCCGATCTGTTTCTTAATGAAGAGGAAGGGAAGCTTCTGAAACTACTGCAGCTTCTTCCTTCATCCTCGTTTTAATGACTGCAGCTTTGATGTTTAGATCCTACCTTCAAAGCGCTTTCACCTCCTGTAGCCTAGTATGTGATTAGCCAACTAGTGTAATTGAACCGAGATCAGTCTTAAAGTGGGTGTTTAAGAGACTATCCTATCTGGTCAACATAAACGGGTGGGAATGATGTGCCAGCCATTTTACCATACAGTTGCTGTCCATGGTGCTGAAGGAAACTTTTGTACTAATACTGAAACGATGTCAAGTAAAGTCAAGTCAAGTTTATTTATATAGCGCTTTTCACAATACAGATTGTATCAAAGCAGCTTCACAGTATTAAATTAAAATAATACATCAATGTTTGTTTCTAGTGGAAAACGTCCACGTTTGGTAATGCTGATCAATAGTATTGTTGATTGATTAATTAAATTAAATATCCCCAAATATCCCTGTTGAGAGTAGAGGCGTGCCATACATGTGTGTGTATCTGTTGCATTGAAAAATGATCTATATCTTTATTTGGATAGAACCAGATGGATTGGCTTAAACAGGAAGTTTTAGATGTAAATATTCAATTTAATGTTTCCATTTAGCAAATATGCCTTGTATTATTCATAAAATTATATTTCATGAATTTTATAAATGATATGATATTAAAAATATTTTTTTATTACAACCTTTATTCAATGAAGAATAAAGGTAAAAAATTCAAGTTTTGCATGTATAAAGTTCACACTTAGTCTTATTGACTTTACAGACTTATCATTGCATTGTAATTTTGGATATATTTATTACAAATATTTTAATGAGATATAATATTTTTTTCTAATATAATATAATATTTGTTTGTTAGATAATCAGTCTAATGAATATTTTTCTCTATGGAAATGATCACTCTGCTTGTCCTTGTTGGTTGATTAATCTATAAATATATTATAAGTCTGGTTTCTTTTTAAATTTTTCCAGAATAAAATCATTATTTGTGCATTTTCAAATATGGCTTTAGGCACATCCCTACTGGACAGTCATGCCACAATGACTATAAGTTACGAACTGATAGAGTGTAGAAACAAGATTGATGTTCTCTAGATAGCATGCATTTAATTTGCGTTTATTTGTTTGGATATTATTAACATTTTTAGAAATTTTCTGGACCTTTCACCTGAAAGAAAGTCTTATAACCCTGCACATCTCTATTAGTATCCTCCTGCACTTTTAATCATACTTTACAGCCGAGATCTTATGCATAACCTTTGTGGCATGATGCACAACCCTGAGTCAAACTTCTTGACACAAAGAGGAATATAAAAAGCGCAATTCACGCTTGCTTTTATTCCTTTCAATTTGTTTTGCTTAAAAAAACAAACAGGCCGTGAGCGTGTGAATAAATAAAAGCAGAATGAATGGAGGTGTGCAGTGGGGGGATCTGAGGAGCAGAGGCCTATAGAGGGGGGCATGGTTTGTCTCCAGGCATTGTGTTCATCATGGTGTCTACCCTGGAAAGGGGACCATCCATCAGGCTACATGCATCACGTAACATGGGGGTGGAAAGGCCCCGGCGCTGGGCTGCGGGATCGGTGGGGTTGTTGTATTGTGTTTGACACAGACATGGTCTGATTTATACTATGCTCTGACACTTTTTGGACTGTGAGATTCACCGCTTTTTAAACTGGATTTAGCACAGATCCGAGAACTGAGATGTAAGCACAATGCCAGTCTACTGAAAGTAATTCTGGATTAATCATGTGACTTTTTGCTGGTATGCTTCATCAGATTAAGATTTTTTTGTGTACTGTAATTCAATTGTAGAGGAAATTGAACAGAGCTCTTTCGTGCATGGTTTTATTGTTTTAATGATCTTGAATATGGCTGTTAGTTTGTGTGACATTGACTTATTAATTAAAAAATAAGTTTGAAATGGAAGCCTTGTATACAGGTAGTCAGTGCAGAAAAGTGAGGCATGTCAAAACATCTGGAAGTTATACATAAAGTAAATAGAGCCTGAAAACTGTAAGGGCTTGGTTTTTAGTGGTCCACAAAGTTTAAGTGGGAAATGCACAGTCTGTACACCCTGGCCTGAACCCTCATTACCAGTGTCCCACAAGGGACATCCTCTTCTGTTCTGCTTTATAACTGATCTGTCGGGTCTGTCATCAGATGCACGGCTGGTCCTACCATACTCTGGCACTTAAACTTTGTGGACCACTAAAAATCAAGCCCTTACAGTTTTCAGACTCTATTTACTTTATGTATAACTTCCAGATGTTTTGACATGCCTCACTTTTCTGCACTGACTACCTGTAGCTGAATAATAAAGTTCAAAGCCATCAAGTCTTTATTGTCATTCAATTCTGTGTACATGGGGACAAAATGCTTTTCTCTTACAGGTCCTCAGAAGTGTAAAGTGTACTAAGAAATTCTACTTAAAGTGTTGAATGTAAATTTAGATATTAAATAAGATATTGTGAAGAATCTTAGATTGTATCTGAAATCGCACACTCTCTTGAGTAGACCTCATTTTGAATAAGTACTTGCAAGGGCTAATTATGGTCTATATAGAGTGTGTGTATTCACCATGTTGTCATTAGAATGTGACCTACCAGCATCAGTTGTGTCACTTCATGCCATTCACAAATCCTCTCGCCCTGGCCTATATATTCACTTCAGAATCTCTGCGGAAGTAGTAGGTCATCTACTGAGTACTGTGAATTCGGACATCTTTTGTCAAAAATATATTTATGTTTCACAGGAATGTTACAGGTCCTCAGAAGTGTAAAGTGTATTTAGAAATTCTACTTAAAGTGATAGTCACCCATAAATGTAAATTCTGTTATCATTTACTCACCCTCACATTCCAATTCGGAACACAAAATTAGATATTTTGAAGAAACTTAGTGTTTTTATGTCCATCCATACAATGTTGTTTGGAACCCAATGTCCTTAAAATATGTGACCCTGGATCACAAAACCAGTCACACGGGAATATTTGTGGCAGTAGCCAACAATACATTGTATGGGTCAAAATTATCAATTTTTCTTTTATGCCAAAAATCATCAGGATATTAAGTAAAGATCATGTTCCATGAAGATATTTTGTAAATTTCCTACCGTAAGTATATGAAACATTTATTTTTGTGAGTGAATGCAGCACAATCGCGAACATAAATGGACAACTTTAAAAGCTATTTTCTCAATGTTTCGATTTTTTTGCACCCTCAGATTCCAGATTTTCAAATAGTTGTATCTCGGCCAAATATTGTCCTATCCTAAAAGACCATACATCAATGGAAAGCTTATTTATTCAGAACAAATTCTCTAAAATAATGCCAATAAGTATTATAATGAAGTACAATTAAGCAATTTACACTTCTGTAGGTACTAAAGCTAATTTTACATGAAACTATTTTGAACTTTTTTCAAAGTAGACAGGAAATTAGCTTTCTTTTGTAGTTCGCTTGGCTAAAAAAGCATCTGGGAAGAACATTAAAGTATGTATAAATATATCTTATTACGTTTTTGTTGAGCAGGCGACATAATTGTAGACATCACTTCAGTGAATGCTCCAAGATCCGAAAAAGATGAAGTGTAATGAGAGTGAGAGAAAGAGAGATTTGCAATATACTGGCCACAATAGCTCATACAGTGCCTGTGGCAGCAGAAGCCTCATCCATCTTTCCAGCTTCAGGCACTCAGTGCAAAAGGCATAGTAACATATCACTATGAATAAACACACAAGGCCAATGGCACCAGGCCCCATTATCAATAGCTCTGACTGATTACTCTCAGAGGGAAAATTTTTATAATGCGATCAATTTAGACATCTGTGGATCTGTTTCTGCACTTGCATGGCTCTGAAATGCATCTGTAATTCCAATGAGGTGCTTTGTCTCCAGACCTCTTTATTTGTTAGTTAGGGCACCTCTCATCCCTGTCCCGTCATAACGTTCTGACTCAGGACTTATCTGCAGTCTGTTCACAATCAATACCAAACATTTTTTATGACCAATTGAGAAGAGGTACTGTGGAGTCTGTAGCTAAGTTGTGACCAGGGAATGCAGCTCATATTCAAAAAGCACCTGAGCATGTCTGAAAATCCCAGCAGTCCTTCGGCACCTTGTTCTCTTGTGACAAGCATTGATCAGAGGAGTTTTTCGCTGTGTGGAGGCCCAGGAGGGAGCTCTTAGCACTGGATTATAGAGCGGTGGACAGTGTTGGCCTGGAGAGCCATCCCAATAAAGAAGACATGTTTTATGACAGGCTAAACGTGCCGGCGGCACAATTTAACCGCTCAATACCTCATCTCGCACAAATTACTTTGTGTTGACGAGCAGAAGAGAGCAATAATCAGCACAACACAAATATCTCTCTTACACTGAAGAGGGCAGAGAGGTAGATATGTGGACATCCATTTAGGTTGAGCTGATGTTATGGTCTCAGTGGTAATTGTTGAAGTCTGTTGAAATGAAACAAGCCAAAAGAAGACTTAAGATGATATCAGTGATAATATCAGCTGTGTCTCAATGTCGTCCTTCTGCAGCACAGTACCATACTGAAGCCTGCTTCTGTCTCAGATTCAAAAAATGAAAAAGGATAAAAAAAAAGAGGTAATTGTGAGAAAAAGTTTAAAATAAGAAAAACATCACAATTGTGAGATTTAAATCGCAAATGTGAGATATTAAATAGCATTGTGGAAAAGTAGAAATGGTGAGATATTAATTCAATCTGAGGGGAAGAAAGTTGCAATTCTGAGAAATAAAATGATATTTTGAGAAATAGTTGCAATTGTGAGAAATCATTTTTTTGAGAAATGGAATAGTGAGAAATATTCCCTATATTAATATAATTATATTAATTAATATAAAAAAGTCCCAATTAGACGATTCGCAGTTGGGAGATTTTAAGTCACATTGAGAGAAATAGTAGTTGTAATTGTAAGTGTAAAGAGAAAGAAATTTATGAAAAATAAATCTAGAGATACTGTCACACTGTAGAAATAAAGTTACCATTTTTAGATTAAAGTCACAATGGTGAGATATAAAGTCACACTGAGAGAAATAGTCATAATTTTGTGTAAAATGATATATATTGTCACATTGTGAGATACAAAGTTACAGTTATGGGAAATTAAGTCAAAATTTGTATTTCTGAAACAAGCTTCCTGAATCTTTTACAGGATGGCTTTATTTGAGCAGAGTCGACTGATTATAAACCTGTCTCTGTTTAGTCTGTAATTAAACATTACAGAGAGCTATGGCTTGGGTGACAGCCTTGCAAATGAGGAGTTTGAATAGATCCCGTCCTCTCGCTGTCACAGAGATTTAGATTTTACACAACATGCCATAACAAAGCCAGGATTATTCAACATATAATGTGTGAACTTTTACTGCTCCGTGCTAGCTGACAGGCTGAACAAGTTGCCCTGTTATGCTGTGTGCACAGCTTAAAATGGCTGTTTTACATCGATGGACTAGAGTGTGTGCTTGTATTGTACGAGCACATGTAAAAGCTTACAGTTGTGAGGGAACATGAAGGCCTTTGCCTCTGCAATTAGACCAGTGGTGGTGTTGTGGCCTGCCCTGATGGCTTGGCCGTCTAAAACAACATGCTCCAATTAACACCCCCATAATGCGGCTGCCACAGACCCCTGCCCCTCCCTTGCCCCTTTAGAAGTGCAGAATCAAAGAGCCAGGAGGCGCCCTCGCCAAGGACGTAATTGGGCCGGCCTTTGACCTCCGTACCTTAAATCAGCCCGTTCGATTCCGCACAAACACTCCCCCGTGCTAACTAGCTCTCGCACTAAACCACTCATTAGACACAAATGCACCAACACTGCGCAAGACAGACACACACATACTACATGGCGAGGGTTCATCATCATCTGCTTTTTCATTTGTCCAAAATCAAATAGGATGCTGGGAATCAATAATCATATGTACTTTTTGGGGTTGTTATTTTTTTTTTAACACACAAGTTCGGGGAGATATGCTCCTATTAACGAGTCTTTTCCAGGACAATCGGCCATTAAAATGGGAACTGTGTGGCTGCCATGTGTACTGATTATCATTATATCATCCTATTCCCATGTGGTGGATTCTCCTCCGCTCAGAGACCGGGCTGTGGAGTGGGGCAGAGAACACTGTATCATTAAATTCCAGGACACAGCAGGCACTTATTGAGACTCCCTTATTTGCATCGACAGGAAGTGTGAAAAATAAATAAATACATTTTGATTTCTGTGTTGCTTCTTGCATGGATCTGAGTGAAGAACAAATAGATAAAACTATGCAACTTACAGGCTTTATTTCCCACGTGACAAGAGCAAGCTTAATTTATTTCCTCACCATGCCTAGGAATGGCTCTTCATTTTATGAGAATGACTACCATAAAAAGGATGTAGGTTGGTCTCGGGGGAGGCTGTATGACACACGCGATCATCATTATGTGTCGGTGGAGAGCACATTCATATCGCTGTCATTTACATAGAGTATGATTATTACATCATAGTACAACAAGCATGTGAAAATAAGGGAGTAATAAAACGGCTTTGCTTGTTTTTTTACAGATCTCGCTTCTGATTGGTTAATTCTGAATAAAGTGTAGAGTGAAAATCTCAGAGGGGTGCCGCAACAGAGCCAAAGATCACTTAGCGCTGGTGTCCGCTGCCCAGGAACATGGAGAAGAGCCAGTTCCTGATCCCGCAGGGCCTACACAGTAAGAGGGATTATTTATGGTGACATTTAATTTCCCTGCCTGTACATTTTTGCTGGGAAAGCAGTGAGATAGGGGACCGGTGACAGCATGGGTTTTTTGTGCCCAGCATGGTGGGACCCGAAAGAGGAGGAATTAGCAGAAATGAATTATTCCAAGGCCAGTGAAGTTATCCAAAGTGTAATCGAGCCACGGAGGCTTGGGGAAGCCGAGGGGGCCATGCAAAAGCTCTCCATCAAAAGACTGTGGCAGGTGCTTCACTGCGGCAGGCATGTTAATGAACAGAGCGGCCCTACTTTCGCCGGCCACTTCTTAGCACTGAAGTAGCTCTAGCTAGTGCACTCTTGCGAAATTACCCTAAATGGGCTCACCCTCTCAGTATGAAGTATGAGCACGTATTAACCTCCTACAGGTCACACTTCTTCACCCCTATTCCCTACTCCAGTGCTCCACTTCACCAGTGAGGTCACCCGGATGGGTCACCGGAGTCAGAGTGATGGCCTCGGTGAACAAGGCTCCAAACAGTGGAAGCTCTTCTGCCTGCCATTCTCAGGCTAAAATTAACTAGCGCACTGTCACTTGAGTGGTCCTATGACATCCATTTTGCATGGAAGTTCTGATGAGACTTATGACCTGTTGTGGTTTGACATCAGAAATTGGAGCTGGTTGAAGTTGAAAGGGGCCAGTGGATTGTTGGCTTTATAGATACTCTCTAATCCAAAGTCACCTGAAATCAAGTCAGTTCAGTCGACGGCCATGTTGGTAACACACCCCATGCAGCTATTTTCTGTGATACTGTAGGTATAGAAGTACAGATCCTCTCTACTTGGAGTAAGTTTACAATGTATGATTTTCTATCCACTATTACAGTAATGTTAGATGTATACCTAAAGTGGAACTGTGGTCATTAATAGAATAAAATACTTTTGATTTATCCCTCTCTTTCTGTCTCGACTTTATAAACCAGATGTAAATAGTAAATGTTAAATTTGGTAATTGTTAACTTATTTATTTATGTTGTTTTTTTGTTGTTTTTTTAACACCATAACATTCAAAAGTTTGGAGTCAGGAAGATTTTTTAAATGTTTTTGAAAGGAGCATCTTATGCTCACCAAGGCTGCATTTATTTGATCAAAAATACAGTAAAATCAGAAATATTGTGAAATGTTATTTCAATTTAAATGGCTGTTTTCTGTTTTATTATATTTTAAAATGTAATTTATTCCTTGTGATAGCAGGATAATTTTCTGCAGTCATTACTTCAGTCTTCAGTGTCACATGATCCTTCAGAAATCACTTTAAGATGCTAAATTAGGGCTTAAGAATCATTTCTTATTATTATCATTGTTGAAATCAGCTGTATTGCTTAATATTTCTGTGGAAACCGTGATACATTTTATACATTTTTATTCCACTTTTTAAACCCTTGTCCTGGATTAAACAAACACTTTCAAAACAGTGATTTGACTCTTTTAACTGTTTTGAAAGGCGAATCTTTATTGTCACTGTAGTTACTAGTCATTACAATTTCTCCCATATGAGTGGTCAGTCTCCTCCACCTTCTGATCTAATCTGCCTATATTAGCACATATCTTTTAGCTTCTATGTCTTCGAATTGAAAGATTGAAATGCCGAATATAAGTTCTCTTAAATGACTATGATGAGTAGGAGCAGGGCGGTGTTAACCGATTTCTGCCAGCACTTGTCAAAACAGTCTGACGGGCAGCCATTGCCATGTCAGCTTTACCTAAGACCAGTTAAAGCGTAACTCTCGCCAAAATGCAACCTAGGGTCTTTTTGTGAATCTACCCGAGGCAAACTTTCGTTTAAAAGCCACTTTTAAGTTTGACCGTATTTTCGTTTTCGGTCAAATTGCCTTTTGAATGGGAGTGCTAGGGGCACGACTCAAAATCACTATTTTTAAAACACTAAGAAGGCTCGACACAACATGAAACTTTGCTCGAAGGATCACCAGGGGCTCTACACATGAACTCGAGCATTGAGAACATTGTTTGTGTACACAGAATTTACTAAAAAGAAAGATTTTGAACAAGTCACTCAACTCGCTGTTGTTGTTTCCGTCCACCGGCATTTTGCCAGTCAAAAATAGTCGATCTCCGAATGCGAATGAACTGACTCTGAATTTTAGTATTGTTTCTTATATGAGGATCCTTTTTCAAATACAAGGTCAATGTTGATTTTCACTAACGACAAAACAACAAATTATCCGTGAATTTATAAGCTTTAGGAGCTTTCCATCTTTACTCTCCTCCCCGTTACGTTGCATTCGGAGATCGACTATTTTTGACTGACAAAATGCCGGTGGACGGAAACAACAACCGCTACAGTGAGTTGTTCAAAATCTTTCTTTTTAGTAAATTCTGTGTACACAAACAATGTTCTCAATGCTCAAGGTCATGTGTAGAGCTGTCCCTGGTGATACTTCGAGCAAATAAAAATAGCAGTTTTAAAAATAGCGATTTTGATGCTATCATAGTCGTGCCCCTAGCACTCCCTTTCAAAAGGCAATTTGACCGAAAACGAAAATACGGTCAAACTTAAAAGTGGCGTTTCCATTCTAATTATGCTTTTAAACGAAAATTTTCCTCGGGTAGATTAACAAAAAGACCCTAGGTTGTGTTTTGGCGAGAGTTACGCTTTAAGTGCAAATCCACACACATCAGATTTCCTTTTACTCGAAACCTGACCTTCTCCTTTGGCCCACCACATTTCCTTTCTAACTTAGCCCTTCGTGCACCAGCTTTCCGCCAGAGTGATGCATGAATTTGAAAAGGGCACATCAGAGAAATATTCGTGGAAAGCGGCAGCCATATTCCCCTCATTAATGGAACCATCATATCTATTTTTCGCCCCAGAACCAACTTAGCAGTGATTTTAATTTGACTTTTCCATTATTGTCTTATAGCCCTAGCCTTTATCTTTCCTCACTGACTTTCTCTTTAACCTTGAGTCGACCACCTGAGCCGCTAATGACTCGAGCTTGTTGAATAGGGAGAAAGGGGTGGAAAGGAGGACATGACACATGTACAAATTAAAAGAGAGGGAGAGAGAGGAAAAAGCTTTAAACAGGGTTCAATTGTCTTCTATCTTCAGATTCTGTCCTCTTAATCCTTATGCCCAAGCGCAAATGAATCTGGGAACATCACCTTATCGGGAATGCCTTTCAAATACCCCCTCATCGACTGTTTTGCGTGCACACACACACACACACACACACACACACAAATAAACAGATACCGCTAAATGCACACCCAGACACATACATATGCACGATTATTCCTTGTGCTGGTGGTGTATCTGGGCAGAGATTGATTTGCATAATGTGGCCAGTGCAGTTTGTGTGTAGAGCAGACAAGGTCAGGTCATCCGTCGACATTCCTGCCAGTGTTCATGTGACCCGTACTGTGATCTCTCCTCTTATTTTGCCTGCTATTACGTTCAGTGAGAGAGTATGGCTTGCAACAGTGGAGTAGGCCAGCGGTTTTCAGTGTGAGGCATGTGGGCATATATACAAAATGGGAAATAAAAATAAAAATAATAAAAGATTATAATAAATAAATAAAAATGTATAATTTACACAATTGTGGATTCATATAAGTAATCTACATCTCTAAATTCTCAGTAGGTGAATCTGCTGTTGATCTGCTGTTGTGTGGGTTTGAGACTAGGAATCTGAGGAATGAATAACTCGGTTTGAAGAGCTTTTTGGCTGATTTTGAGTCATCAATTGCAATCATTTCAATAACCTGTCTAAAGGAAGTGCAATATGTGACAAAGGCACAGCAATGAAACCGGTACACCATATAACGGTGTCTTTTAAGGAAATTATTTCTTCATAATCTTCTCATAAAGAGATTATCAGGAACTCATTTTTTTTATGGGGCAACTTGTAAAAATTTAGCACAGGTGACAAAACCACTCAAAATAGACATCATGGGGAAATTCCTCCAATCAATCTAGTGTTATAGACATCTTCTAAGAGTTTGTAATTTAGTTAAAAAAAAAAATTGTCTTACCTTCTACACTTTACAAAATCGGAAGCACTTTTATTGAGTCACAGTTGGTGTGCGTGTGTGTGAATGTACGGGTGGGTGTGCGCCCTGTCTGTGTGGTGCAGTGACACAGCAGTAGCTGGTTAATTAGAATTGTGTCACTGAGTAAATGCGCTGTGACCTGGGCACCTCACACGCAATCAGTGCCACCCTCGACCCTTTCAGCCGCACCGGAGGAGACCCCTGACAGGCCTGCCAGTCTCCACTGGTGCTTGCGTTTGTGCTGTTGGGGGTGAAAGTCAGGGATGAAAAAGAGGGGGTGGGGTGAAGAGGCAGAGAAGAAGAGAGAGAGAGAGAACGGGCTCTTGTTAGCTATCTTCCTGGAGGGCCCTCATGATCTGCTTCTGGTGCTTCGGCCAGCCAGGTGTCGACATCCCACTCCTGAGCTATGGTAATGGGCCCTGGATGAACTCTTCAAGGGCCTTAAAAGCCTCTTGTTCAGGAGGCATTTTACTGTGGAGAGAGCAGGAGACGAGGCCCACTCGTGCCGCTGCAGTCCGCACAGGGAAGGGGTGAAGCAGGGCATTCCCTGCAGCTTCACTCATCACTGCCTCCAGTTATTACTGCCCTCTTTCAGGTCCACAGGGTTGTTTTGAGTGCTCCAAACTGTTAGGTTTCCAGTTTGACTGTGGTTCTTGGGAGGAATATGGTTACTTCAGAAATGGCGCAATTTTTCTTGTGACCACAGGTCTTCTTGAGGTATTTTGACTTGTAGTTTTACAGATTTTGGTACATCGTTTAAAACAAAAAAACAAAATGCAAACTCCAGTAAGAGTTACTAGTGAATCCTTCACTGGACCCATCAGAGCGTTATTGAATCAGCATATGACTCACTTCTTGAGCCTATCATTACTTAATAAAATATCTTATTATATATACTACCATTCAGAAGTTAGGGGTCTGTAATATATATATATATATTTTTTTAAATAAATGAATGCTTTTATTCAGCAAGGATGCATTCAATTGATCAAAAGTGACAGTAAAGACATTTATTACAATATTTATATTTCAAATAAATGCTGTTCTTTTGAACTTTCTATTAAAGAATCCTGAAAAAATGATCACAGCTACTGTCAACTGTTTTCAACATTGATTAAAATACATGTTTCTTGAACACCAAATCAACAAGCAAAAACGCACTATATTACATTCTAAAAAGTTTTTAGAATGTTGTTATTATTATAAACCTTACATGCAATTATAGACAAATCAGTTAATTTGAACTTTTAATAATAATTTACAGCTTACATGGTTCCCTGCAGGCTATAGTTTACAGCATTAGTTCCGAGATTTTTTTTTCCTTGAGAAAGAAATAACATGTACATGTCCCTGATATACAGTATATCGAAATGAATCAACATTGAATCTAATCACAGGCTTATCAATTGAATCGGATCGAATTGTGAAATTTGTGTTAAAACTATAATTCTCACTCCAAGCGGAACTCAAAAGTTGCCAGCTCTGCTTCATCTAATGCTGCTTTGGCGACTCTTGAGTCTGTAATTTAGTCCTACGAGCAGAGAAATATGTGAATGTTGTGGTTTCTTTGCAACCCCACTGTGTTACTTCATCCGATTCCAGCTTTATCTTCTCCAACTGACTTCCCCCTCCTTTTCCCTCTATCTCACTCTCCTTCTCTCCATCTCTGCTCTTCTCAGTCTAGTGACACCACCTTGCCGACTAATTAGAATTCTGTCACTAAGTAAATGCATTGTGACCAGTGGGTGACAGCTGTGCCTCCCTGCCATTTGGTTTGGGATAGGAGAGAAAGAGAGAGAGAAAGAAAAAGAGAGAGAGAGAGAGACAGACAATCAGGCGTGTGGCAGGCTGGCGAAGGCAATGGCAGCCTCCCTTTTAGTGGGAGAGGTGCTGCTCTCGCCACTGACCTGACAGTCATTTAAATTACAGCCAGTGAAGGGGAGCCTAGCCAAGCACTGTGGAATAATGCACTGACTGACTGACTGACTGACTACTGTTTGCCCTGACAACGGCCCACACTCTCTTCCTTTTCAATTAAGAAAGAGAGTCGGGATGAGGGGAGAACGAGACCCGTGTCTCCCCCTGCTCAACCTTCACTCATCCTCAGAACAGCATGTCCCATCCTCCCTCGCTCCTGCCCCGGTCCCGTGTCTCCTCTCGTCTCTTGGCGTCGCTCCGCTGTTCTGCCTTGCTGTGTCTCTGTCTCTCTTCCACTCAGAGCAGGGAGTTGTTGATCCACTGATACACAAATGAGGGTTTGTCTGACAGGCGTATTACCTACAGACTGCTGCACGAACGCAGAGCCTGGATACAGCTTATTAGCTTACAGCAGGGAGCTGGGGTGTTGTCTTCTTGATGTTTTTGTCTTATTACTTGAGTCAACAGAAAAAGAAAAAAGAAATTGGGTGAAGACAAGAGGAAAAGGCAAACAAACATTTTATTGACAAGATTTTCATACATAATCTCAGTGGCATCCTCCAGCAGGTCTAGCCGCTGTATTGTAAGAAGTAGCCAAGTCCGATTTGTGAACGAATTCTTCCCTGGCAACCGGTTCCTTTTGAAGATTCAGTCGAACGGATTAGCAAAACTCAACATTTGATGCAATCTATATTGGAAAAACTAAAATTATTTTTTATTGGTAAATTATTGTAATAAAAATAATTTAATGAGCCATTTTTTATAAATGATATGATTAATTTATTATGTAATGTTATTGTTTTATTTTAATGTTATTTTAGATGATGATTATTATTTATTTGTAATTATTTTTTGCTGTTTTTTAAGTATTTTAATGATGGAGAATTTAGGGAATACTTTTGAGAGACTTAACAAATCAGTAAATACATTTTAAACCAGTTCATTGAAACAAAGTGTTTGAACGAACAGATTTTCTAAAATGAATCAGACTTTCCTTGCGTGTTCTAAGTCTTCTATGCGTGTTATTATTATTATTATTAAAAAAGATATAACATAGGATGGTTTTTAGAGAATTAAGGGAACACAAATCAGTGAACTGTTTGAACAAACTGATTTGCTCAAATGAATCAGACTTCCCAATGCTAATAAGTGTTCTGTGTAATTTATTATTTTATTTTATCTTGAACAGTTTTTATATATGTTTTTATTTAAAGTATTTGAACACTGGAAAAATGACGTACTGTGCATTCAACTTTACAAATAGATAGCAGTGAAACAGGTTGGCTGCTGTAGTAATGAACTGGCTGAGCCTAGGAGGTTAGTTAGGACAAGGGTGTTTGTGTCTGATCTGGGTTGTCTCCATGGGTCTCGCTGCTGCTGTAGGCCTTGGTCATTATTCAGAGCTGCCGGGTGTAGAGCTCACCCTAATGCCGGCTGATTGGCCCAGTGGTAGTCTGTGCCAGGGCTTGGCATGGCTGACAGCTTGCGACATGGCAGTGGATTACAGAGTGTCAGTGGCTGGCTGCCATGCAGATGTCCCTACTAAAACCTGTCATTAGGATGGAGGGGCTTACAGAGTCTGGGGGATACCGTCTTCGCCGGCTCGCAGAGAGAAAGAGATTGAGTTTCCTCTAAGGATGCACAATATAATGGTGAACATATTGATACTGGCCATAATTAACAGGTTTTATATGATCATTATTGGTCCAATTGGGCTGATATTGGGAGCGGATAGTACCTTAATTTGTTCATTCGTTCATTCGTCCATTCATTCATTCATTCATTCATTCATTCATTCATTCATTTATTCAATTTGATTGATTCCTGGTTTTACTTGTAAACGATGTGAACAATATTTTTTAAGAACAGGAAAAAAGGATAGATTTATAATATTAGGTATAACAGTAAAATAAATATTGCCACAAGCGATTTTTTGGTGGTTATTTTTTTTTTAATCTGTCTCTATTAGCGTGTGTAATGATCTCAGACTCTTGAGTGTGTCAGACATGTTTAAGAGTGATGTGTTGACCCACGAGGGGAAACCGTGTGAGATAAGAGATGAACAGGAGTGAACGTGAGTGACAAACAGTGGGCGCTCGTCCCTCTGAAATATTCATGGCTATTTCAGGGGAGAGGGGAGTTAATTTAGGCCTCTTGGTACGCTGGGGGTAATTAAAAGAGATGATCAATAGTCTGCCCTCCCACCACCCCTTGTGTCTGATAACAACTCTCTTCCAAACAAAGGACGGAAGAGATGCGAGGACACACAAGTAAGAGGCAAACAAACAAAAGGGGAGCTAAATGGGAAAGCAAAGAACAACTTAGCAAATTTATTTTTTATGTGATGATTAGATGTGCATTGAATTGTTCATTACTTAAACACATAAATATAATATCCACTAGAAATGCTTTACTGAACTTTTTAATGAAGATACAATGTTGCACAGATGGGACGTACAAGGAGGCACATGTGGTTTGCTTTGTTTTAGCACCTGATTCAGTTTGCATGGCAGTTTTCTTGATCTTGGAAATCTGTTTTGAGCTTTTTTTTGACTCAGCTGAACCCCTTTGGCCTAAAATATTGACTTGAAGTAGCTACCCCCTAAAGGTGCATTCACACTACCAGCGACAAGGCGACAAGACCCCATTCATTTCATTGGAGAGCGGGCGATTTCCGGTGATACGACAGACCGTGACCGTTGGCGACCGGATGGGGCGTGTCCAGCGATGTGACAAAGCTGAGATAATTCAACTTTATGCAAATGAAGAGCAACTTTCAGGAGCGACAACCAATAGGAGTGAAGTCAGTGGAGCACACGTGTACGTCACTCTTCAGTGCTGAGTCCGACCGAGGCAAGATGAATGAGAAGCTAATTTTAGCAGTCAGAAACTGTCCTATCATTTATGATATGTCTCAGTGTACATAGGCTGACTCCGAGCCTGAATTGTTTTGTGAACCCAGATAGACTGGTATTTGCCCTTTTGCTGCAGTTAAATATCCGTGAAGAGCACTCGCTGTTTGTAGTTCATCATTAATATTTTGCATTATATGTACTGATTCCATTTGTTTAGACTTTTCCTTCCAAAATGTTTGTTTGTAGCGGCAAGAAAACTGATTTGATGTCTACAACATGGGATAACATCCGTGAATGTCACTCACAAACATTACTAGGCAACCAGTAAATGCACCTTAAGTTGGTAATATTTCAATAATTTATCAACAAATTTACATGTTCCTCATAGTTCTCTGATGTTGTTTGATGGTCTACAACTTGACATGTTGTTACATGATTTACATGCATGTAAATTTAGCAAATTTTGATTTGGTTTTATTAGATGATTATTTTAATTTTACATTTGTATGATTTAGTCAACTAGCTTTTGATCAACTCACACACCGCCTGTACTTCATGATCCCGCATGGATTCGCAAACCCTGCTTTGTAGGTACTGTACAACACTGCAATCTAAGCACCTGAATTGGCTTTTCTTAAATGCAGAAAGTGCACATGACTATACTGTGTGTGAACTACAGTTACAAATTTGTATACTTTTATTCATCAAGGAAGGACACATTAAATCAAAATTTGCTAGTCCACACGTCCTTTCTTCAGATATTAACTCTCCAAGATAGATTACAAAACAGAAAGCAAATCACACACTCACACAAAACAAACATATATTAATGCTGTCATGTATATATTTATAGATGGATCAATACCAGCTCAAATCCAACCCCCAATACACCAAAGATGCACTCCGTGTCTGGTATTAATAACTATTCATAAGTTTCTTAATGCTTAGGCCTTGTGGAGAAGATGTTTATTTTTTCGCATCTAAATCTTTATATTCAGACTGTTCTTAATCACTTAAACACATCTGATCCTCTGCGATGGGCTGGAGAAATTGAGTTCTAAGTGGGAGTGAGAGCAAGTATGCCGTTCTGTAAACTGGACTCCATCATCAATATTGTAGAGGAATCTATAGCACGGGAATAGCTAACTAATTAGAGTTGGCTTTAAATAATTTATCTCCTTAACTTTTATTGATTTGTCAGGTCTGTGGTAGGAGTTGAGCTGTAAAATTGACTACCCTCAAACAGACATGGCCGTCTGTGGCTTTACGGGCACCGATCTCTCTCCCTATGTCTGTCTCACCATCTATCTTACATGCATCAACAAACCCTGCACACAGATTATACACCTGTATCGCTGGCTGATTATTATTATACTGTGGTTCAAGGTTCCTTTTAGAATACACTATGGTTTCGAAACAGCCGTAACATGAGCATTTATATTATGCTATATGAATGTAAACTGTGTGTTTTGGGGAGCTTGTGCATTGGGCTTTCAGTTGGCGCTGCAGCATCAAAGATCATCAGTTATGAACGCATGCCAATAATTCTCTCTGGTGTGAGCAATTGACCGAATAATTTGATATTTGGTTTAAAGGAAATTGTTAAATTGTTTAATTGTGGCTGAATTATTTGCAGATGAGTTGAAGTCAGTCAACCAGCTGTGCGAGGTTTAGCTCAGTTAGCAGGCAGACAGGCTAATGAAGGCCAAGTCAAGAGAAAAGGAGGTTTTGGGGTTTTTTGTTTGGTAAGACTTGTTTTAGGTTGCATTAATTATTTTGGTAGTCATATTTATCTACATGGATGAGATGTCAAGAAATAATGAACCAATGCTTACAGATAGGCCATGGCTCCAACATATTTTTTTTAATTTTAAAATAAAATAAACTTTTATATATAAAAACTTTTTTTTCATTTAATGCATTAATAAAAAAAAATAATTAAAAAATGAGGCTGGATTTAATTGTTCAAAAATACAGTAAAACAGTAATCTATGAAATAATATTACAAAATTAAAATAACTGTCTTCTGTTTGAATATATTTTAAAATGTCAAGCCAAGTCAAGTCAAGTCGTCATCATTTATATAGCGCTTTTAACAATGTAGATTGTTCCAAAGCAGCTTTACAGTGATAATAGGAAATTAAAGTAACAGAGATTGTTTTGGCTTTATAGCAGAATAAAGTTATTGTCCAGCTAAAGTTAGTTTGATTGATTCACTTCCGTCGCAACGATCATTAGTTATTAACTTAGGGGCCACTAACACGACACCGTTTTAACGGTGTAAATGTTATTTATTTAAATGTAATTTGTAATGGCAAAGCGAAATTTTTAGCACCTATTACACCTGTTACTACTACAGAATTATAAATCATTCTAATATGTTGATTTGGTGCGCAAGCAACATTTCTTATTGTTGTTCTTTGATGAATAAAATGTTATTCAAATAAAAATAACATTTATTTGAAATATAGTAAATCTTTTGTAACATTATAAATGTCATTTACTGGTCCTTTTGATCAATGTAACGCATCCTTGCTGAATAAAAGTATTAATTGATTAGATTTTTTTTTACTGACCCCAAACTTTTGAAGAGACAAGAAAAAGGACACAAATTGACTCTTTGTTGAAAGCAACCAGTTCTCTCCTGATGAGATACCATCCCACATTTTAAAACAATAGAAAAATCACACTTCTAAAATTCTGTGACAGAGACTTGAGCATGTGTGGCCTCTCCAGATGGCGTGTGCTGAGAGCGGCCATCGATGTTGTTTTGGGAAATGTTCCTGTGATGCGTTCAATATGTGTACATTTCCAGTGATATTGAATGGTGCAGCTGTCTGGCCTGGCCTGGTATGGTGTGGAATAAGAATGGCCTGACCTATGGCACTTCAAATGAAATTGCTTCACAATGAGTGCTGGCTTACATTGATTATACCCTTAGTGTTTACTGCCACACTGGCCACTCTGGCTTTAAACAAGTGGAAGTGCTGTCTGGCTGTAGACTGGGCCACTGATAGGCCCCTGTTATGATGGCCACAGAAACTGAGCAGTTGACATTACGTCACAGCATTGACGTTTGAGCATTGAGCATTGATATATATATGTATGTGTGTGTATATGTATGTGTGTTTGCCATTTTTGAGCTCAGCATTTGTACTTTCTTTTAATCAGCATATCACGTAATTAATTTGATCAAACTTTTTAAGCAATTGACTTCTGTACATTTTACTAAAGTCTATTCCCATCTTTTTTTGTGTCATGTAAATTTCCAGTTTAAATATTCAAAAATGACCTGTAACCAAAACACCTCTGTGATCCCATGCTGAAAAATATAATACAATAACTCCAGAAAGAATCAAAAACAGACAAGCTTCAACAAAAGAATTTCAGCAGAGGTCCATGTCAATCACGCGTGATGGAAACACTGTACTTTATGTTATTTTTCAAGAGACCGTGGTCAGAGTCCAATGAGCCCATATTAGTGTCGGTGTGGCGGATGGAGGCGAGTGTGACTGCAGTGATTGTGTATCACTGCCTCTCTGTCTCTCTCTCTTTGCTCTCAGCTGACTTGGGGCCGACAGACACAATGGATGTGTTGGGGGCAGCCAGGCTGAAGAGATGCTAAGAAAAGCTGATAAATGGCAGCTTGAACCTCTCCAGCTGCACCCATGCTGCACTTCGGTTCACAGCAGGAGAACACGCCAGCCTGAACGGACACCCTGTCGCTTTAGCTTAGCAGAGAGAGAGAGAGAGAGAGAGAGAGAGCCATGTGTTTCTCAGCTCCACGCTGACACCCGCCATTTACACCCACACATGCAAGAATGCACACAGAACACACGTACACACATCACTCCACATCACATAGTCTGTTGTCTGTCTGATCCTCACCAAAGCTGTAGCTCAATAAAAGGGGACTTATTGAATTTAGCTCTACATAATCAGTCTCGTCAAAGCCAGGTGTAAATCAAGGAGACATATTATTTTGACTTTTTTTGTGCTTCTTGGATAGATTATCTGAATTGATCTGAAACAACAAGTGAGAACAGTTTTATTTCATATGATTTTATTTCAAAATATGTGTAGATTTATATAGAAAAGAGTCCAAATCCGGCACTAGGGGGTTTACCATACATTTACCATATTACTGTATTAGTATCATTCTGATTTCTAAAGGTTGGTCAGAACTTATGAGATTTTTTTAATAGTATTATTTAATTCTCACTAAAATAAACTAATACTATTTAATTCTGGAAATAATGTTTTATTCTGCAGCCCTAGTTTTTAGGATTAAGAAATAATACCTCAAATGTGCATCACATTCTTAGTGTTCATCTGTCCTGTCTTGTTAAATATTTCTACATTGTTGGTTCTTTTCAGAGTTTTTCATCACCATTGTCTCAATTAGCTATTCTCTGTAAAACTGTTTTGCAATAAAATTTGTGGTATAAAACTTTATTCAAAGCAAATATATTTCAGATAATATTTTAATAATTTACCTCGGCTTACATTTTATATTTACACTTACATTTATAAAGTCCAATTATTTTATTTAGAAACAAAATTAAGTTATAATGCTTTATATTATGTTGAAAATATTGCAAGGTAATCATCCTATTTGATGGCCCTTGCCATTAAAAAAAGTGAAAACCCCCGACCTAAACCTTTTTTTTCTCCAGTATCGATGGTACATTATATGGTCCATACACTTGTTAGATCATGCCGATATCCTGTCGACTATGCCAAAATGTTAGATCGGATAGATCTCCACGTCAGAAATATCAGATATATTAGATCCGACCCTGGATGCCGAATCCCTGCTAGATGATATAAGTCTTCTATCAGCCTGAGAGTTTGACTGAGAAAGCCAGGGAAGAGCAGAAGGAGACGAAGTGATGATAATTTATTGAATAATTTATGACAGTTTATTGAATAATCTTAGTTGCCTAAGTTTCAGTGATCAGACTCCTGAGCTACATAAATGACTAATGATTATAAATGATTAAAAAATTAAATCAAAAAACGAAATAAGAAAATAAAACACAACACACATGTATATTTGCTCAATTAAAGTAACACACACACACACACACACACAGAGGTTACTATTGAGAATCCTTAGATCCTTAATAAAACACTTACTTGTTGACAATGTAGCCTGAATGACATTTTGTTTGGGTCAAACCTTTTGGATCAAAAGGTTTGACCCAAACAACATTTTCTGTGTAAACTCATTTTAGCATTTTCTACTGAGTGCACATTCAAATTATAAAACATGCGTTACACCTGTTATTTTTGCATAATTGATCTGTTGTTAATCAAAGAGCTCCATGTTGAGTCAAGCCCCACATGTACAGATAAAGAGTAAAGATGGGCTCTTAATATTTACCACACATCTTCAGGGTTTGATCCCTGCCCGACAATAATTAGCATGTCATCTGTAATCACAACAGACAGTGGCATACAAGAGACATGCTCTGCCAATGTGACAGCATGACAAATAAACACAATAAAAGCTGATCGAGCATCAGATACATCAGAAGAGATTTAATGCCAGTGCGGTGAAAACAGGAAGTCCACATATGGCCATAAAAAACAAACAAACAAACATATCCATAGACGAGTAGAAAAGAGTAGCAGTGAGTGTAGTGCCAGTCGCATGAAGAATGAAGTCACCTGGCTTTCCCCAAGCTTTGAAGGTCAAGGAGAAGCTCCTGCATATTCATGGCTCGGATCGGCGCAGGATCGATGGGTTTTAATTGTTTTTTCCTGGCCAGGGAAGGAAGTGCCAGCAGCCATCGATCGCCTGGAGACGAGGCCACTTACATGTCAGCCGTGCATGGGGGCCGTCGCCCAGCAGCATGGCAGACAAGAGGGAAATGTGACAAGACACCGTGACGGCATGAAACAGAACAGCCATGTTTGCTTGTAAGGCTCTCTCTCTCTCTCTCTCTCTCTCTCTGTGTGTGTGTGTGTGTGTGTGTGTGTGTAAATGTGCTTACCACCCTAATCTGGTGTCATGAAGGTGATGGAGGAGAGAGGCAGGATGGGTGCATTATGGAGTGTGTCTGGTTCATTATGTGGTATGTGTGTGTGACAGTGTATTATCTTACTCACTTTTTCAGTAGGCCCAATGCTCCCAGTGCTAGGGTTGTAAGCTTCTCCAAACTTCTAGACTCACGGAAAAGGGAAGGAGTCAAGTGTTCTGTAAATGGTGAGCATTAACAGATAATTGGAGCAATTTATCAGCTAACTAACTACAGTAACACAGAATTATTCAGTCATAATTTATAATGAATATATTTATTTTAATGTTAACAAGGGTTATTATTTTAAAAAAGATTTAGGATTAGGATTATGTCAGATACTTTACCGACAAATTTGATGTTTGCTTTTTTGTGTATTAAATCGTGTATTATAAATATGTTTTTTTTTTCAATTTTTATAATTATATAAATATAAAATATATCTATTATGTATCTATATACATATCATTTTATTAACCAGTATTAATGACTATATCTCTGATTTTTAAATAATCAAAAATTAAAATAAAATGATAAATATTCATTATATTTAGATGAATACAAAATACAAATACAGAATACAAAACTTTGCAGTAGTGAACATAACGCACAGCAGTTTATAAGGAGAGATCCATGTGTAGATGTGAGGAGAAATTGAAGGCAGAGGTATTATTCAGCTGTGGGTCTTGTAGGGGCATGGCTATTTGGCGTGAAGTAACACCTGCAATCTGTAGAACACTGCTCTCATTTTGTCAGGGTAAAGGTTGGCTATAAGCTTACAGTACATCAATCTGGTGCCAGACCACGGCCTAGTCTCAATCAGGTCCAGGTGAGAAGGGAAATGCAATGTTTCGTTTGCTGTCGGAGGTCGTAGAGAACTGTACTGAAGTAAAAACCAAAGTACATGGTACGTGTTGCTGCTTATATTCTCCACTCGTGCTGTTACGTTTATATTTTGCAATGGTCATTTAACAGACACTTTTATCCAAAGCAGCTTACAAATGAGGATCGTCACAATCAGTTTATCATAAGAGTCATTAATTTTATTTTTTATTATTTAAGTTTATTATTTGTTTATTATTTGTATTTATTTATTTATTTTTATTTTAGCTGAGCCAAAGCTACACTGTCAGACCACTTAAACAAACTGATCAATGTTTTGTTAGACCTGTGTTGTTCACACATTACAGGGAGGTAAACCTACTAATTATTTACTTATATTTGTCTCTCTCTGCACATTAAATTGTAAAGTATTTGAACATTTTATTCATTTAGCAGATACTTTTATCATAGTGACTGGATGGGTCAAAACAACATTGGCTCAACCAATGGGATGAGTTTGGGCTGAGGCTATCTGTTTGACTGACAAATATCAGTTGGAAATGTGTTTGAAAACATTATTTTTGCAGTTCTGTGCTATAAACCAATTGAGTACTGAAATATTTCCACTCTTTTAAAATAATATAAGGGCAGTAAGGTTACGAGTTAGTTAAGTGTTCCAGCTGTAACTCCTCAGTTGGTTTTTGAAGATTACAGTGAGAGATCTTCTGTCCTAAAATGTTAAAATTACACATTGACTTTACATTTTCAAAAGCAGTTGTTCTGAGGAAATGACCTTTTTGTAGTACGTCCCTATTTGATAATGTCATTCTCATTGCTTCTGTCTCTCTCTCCCCCCCTCTCTTGTTCTTCGTCTCACCATCGGCTTCCACAACCCCGCTCCACCCGAGAAAGTGATAATCAGCACTTACTGAAGCAAGGCAGAGAAACATTAAAGTCAAGAGAGGAGCAGGAGATTGCTGGAACTACTGAGGAATAACACACCAGGCCGTGGTTCTGCTGTCAAATCACAGCAGATTTTCACTAATAGATTCTCCCCCAGACACTCAATACCGTTCAAAGGCGATCCTTCTTTATCCCAAAGCATCAAATATTTAAACACTCGTATTAGTGCTGGTGACATCTCCTCAACCTGGAGCTTATGGCACCAATCTCTTTAGCACCTTTTCTCGCTCGCTCTCTCTTTTTCTCCTTTCCATTCCCCTTATGATATCCACAATGTTATCTCCAGCAGCCTCCATATATCCTTCTTATCATTTTATATTTGCAATACTTAAATCGTTTCTCCCCCCACCTTCCTCCTCTTTCCTTTTTTTGGGGGGGGTGCCTTTTTTCCCCCTACCTTCTTCTTTCTTTTCATTCTTTTTGTCAGCGACTGGGCCTTTCAATTTTGGAGACGAGGCTTACAGATTGCCAGGGAAAAAGAGAGCCGGCGGGAGAAGGGAGGGCGACGGAGAGAGAGAAAAGCCAGGGCGACAGCGCCGCGCTTGACTGATGCCTTTCAAGAGGGGCAGTCTAGCTTGTCAAATCGCTGGCTGCGGGAAAAAAAATGAATTGGCATATCTATTCGGCTTACCGCGAGATGTCATGCAACACAGTTTCATATTCCTCGATAAGACGCAATAAAGCAATTGTCAGAGAGAGTGTCGGTGAGAGCACCTCTTTTTTAACACTCATATTCTGTTTGCTTGCACAGGGAAAGGGGTAGGATGAGAATAATCGACCAGAGGTGGAAGAAAAAGTGCTAGCGGTGGGCTTACTGTGACACTTCTGTGTGTGTGTGTGTGTGTGTGTGTGTGTTTAGATGTGAGGGTCCAGTGGGGACAGAATGCTCTCTTTTGTTAGCTTTGATGAATTTTTGAAGTGCTGTGTAGATGCCGACAGTTTGAGACTTTTTACGCCTGGCAGGATCCCTGCGGTAGGGGAGGGGACATTGGTAATGGACACAGCCACCTCTGTGGCCAGGCTTGAGGAAAAGATGGCTTCGGTTGATAAAAAGGGTTAGTTGTCAGTATGACGACCTTCTCAATCTCATCCTTGTGGTAACGACTAGCCAACTAACTACCTAATACAATTTTATCCAATTGATCCTTTAAGTATGTAGACCTTTGTTTGATTTCATATCCAGGAAGGCACACCGTAGTCATCTTTTGATGATCCGACCTGTCCCGGCGCTCCGGAGGAATCCCTCTTTCAAAGACGAGTCACGAAGACTGTTTTCCCCAGCTGCTGATTTGACAGCGCTCGCCTGACATCTTCTTGGTTGCGTTCACCTGAAACAAGTTGGACAAACTTTCGCTATTTACATGTGTCCGGATTTGGACACCTAGCGTCCTCTTTGGCACATATTGCAATAACAAAACACATATTTACATGTAGGGATGAGAGGGAATGATAATACCTGGCTGTACCCGTCGGCTGCCCGGCTCGTCTGGATTCCTATGCCATGCGAGGGTGTCAGGAGCTGCCACGCGGTGAAGGCCTGTGTGTCTTTTCCCCCAGGGGGATGGCTTGTTTTCTCCCAGATTGGGGGAAGAGGTGGCAGGCCTGCTGCATTCTGACTGGGCGTCTCTGCCAACAGGGCATAATGCTCATCATGGCCCCGCCACGTCACTCACAACTAATAATGAGTCTCTCTCCCTCTCGATCTCTCGTCATGCTCATCTCCCCTTGACACTCTTCCGCTTGCCTAATTTGTATGCCGTTTCTATCTTTGCCATCCTTCTTCACTGTTAGCCTCTTCTTCTCTGTCTCCATCAGAGTTTTTTCTCGTCCTTTCTCACCAAAAAACTATTTTCCTGCTGCTTCCCTCTCTGTCTCTTTGTTGCTGCACCATTAGTTTAGTGTCCAGCCAAGTGTGACAGGCTGCAGTAATGCTGCTCTCGCATGTGTATGTGTGTGTGTGGAGGGGAGCTTTTCCATTAGCACGTCTAATGTTCTGACAAGCTGGCACAGCCTCCCAAAACATTCATACACTGATCGTTGTCCCCCCAAATCACATGGCGCAGACCGCGAGCCAGGGAAATGGCGGCATAATCAGCCCGGTCCATGCGCTGTCACTCCTGACTCCGGTACGCCGGCCGTGTCCCTGATGGGCCGCTGCATGCCGCCAGACACGCCGTGCTCCCCGCTCACTTTTATTGCTCACTGTTGGGGAATGGCCAGTTTATGATGGATTGGCCATTTTGACCAGACTGTCAAAGACTGAGCCATGAGTGTCTATTCGTCATAAGCATCACCTCTCTTCGTCTTCCCGGCTTTTGTCCGCTGTTTAAATGCCACAGAAACCCTTACATGATATCAGGCAGTGCTGGGGAATTTGACATTATTGATACTACTAAAAACTAACTGCATTACATCACCAACTAGGCACACATGTAGTTATTTTTGTGGCATTTAAAATCAACAAAAAAAAATCATTTCAACCAAAATAAATAAAATCTGTAATATTTTACTTGCCCACGTTTGTTTGAATATTAATATTAATATTAATAATAATAATAATAATAAAAATTCAAATTGCTGAAGCCTCCTAGTAGGCCCCATCCCCCTGGTTGAATGTTATATAAACCATCTGCTAATACAGATAAAAATAGATACAGGGCATTCCAAACCCAGAAGATTTTCATTTTAGTTTTTTTAGTTTTTAATTCGCTTTGGTACTATTTTTCTCAAAACTCAAGGTGTACATTCTCAAAACTCTTAGCACTAATCACAACAGATCATCAAAAGTGCACCTTTTTCAAACATTTTAGCATATTTTCAATTGTGTTAGTACAATATACAAAATCACAAAGCATCCTTTTCACAACACAAAATAAGTGTTTCATCTATATTAATGTTTCAGTCACAGTTGCTGCCTTTCATAAAGCTCTTTCTATCAACCTTTTTATTTGCATCTCTTCTCATTCAGTTAAATACATTTGTCTATTATTTAATCCAACTGAACTTAATGGTTAATCAATAAATCATTTGGTACACCTATAGATTTCTATAGATATTGATTCTATAGACAGTTTCTATATAACTTGTTTGCATTTTCCATTATGGATTACCAAATGTAATGAATAATTTTTACATAAGTGATTTATAGATAATAACCACCACTATGTCCAAAGTGTGTGTGTGCGAGAGACAAATTAGAGAAATTTGCAATTTGTGAACAGAGCAAGAAAGAGTACAAGGGAGAGGAAACAGTCAATGACTGTGTAGTAACATCAGATTGATCAGAGATGCATCAGTAGAAGGGAGACATAGCATCAAATTCAGCCTTTTACATTACAGCATGTATGCCATGTGATACTGTAAACAGATTACCAGTATAGATAACAGTATATAATTAGTCATATGGTACAGTCAGAACATTTACTGTATTGGCAGCAAGTTCTAGCACAAAACCTCATGACAGTTTTATAACTTCATCACACCTTTTGATAACACACTAGATATATACTATTACAAACATTATGGATTCAATTACGTAATGTAAGTGTATTTTCTAATGTGGCAACTGTAGCCTGTATTACTGTAATCATTTCACCAACAAGGGTGATTTGAAACATGTATCTTGCATTGTTTGCAGTTGAATGAACTGATTCATGTTTTTGTAAGAGTTTTGAAATGTACACCTTACTTGTGAAAATAGTATAAAGCGAAAAAAAAAAAAAATGTAGAATGTGTTGCCAAATTTTGCATCAAAACTCATGTCAAGACATCAAGGGCAGAAAGAGACTTCTGGAAAAAGAAATGTTCTTTTAATTACATAAATGGAAAAGTAAAGTTCATTGTTTGACAAAATAACAAATTAAAATGTTCGATACAAATTAAAATACTCATTATTTGAAGAAGTATCAGTCCCTGTAATGTACATTATTTGTAACATGTTACTGATATATAGCATGCAAATAGCCTGTTTCTTTTTCATTTTTATTTTGAAACAGATTACCTAAAAAAAAAAAAAAAGAAGATAAAAAACAAAGTAAAATCAGTATTCAAACATTTGGGAGCCAAACATAAGGTACATTTGATCAGTGTTTGCTTAAGCACATGCCTTTGAAACTGGATCAAATAACACCTTGTTTGCTGTGATCAGAGCCACGTTCAGGATTTTTCTTTCTTTTTTTTTTCTTATGGTGAGCACTGTCTTTAATTTGACACAGAGAATGCTTGTTAGGTAAGATCACAGCGGTCGATTCAGAGGTTGTCAGCATCGCTCAGGCTAGGTGCTCTGGGATGCGGCACGCAAAAAAAAATCTGTCCCAGAGACGGTTAATGGACAACGTGACGGATATTCAGTGTATAAAATAACTTTTTTTGCCAGTGAAATATTGCCTACTTAATGAAATGGCCAGCCACTTCCAGAGATAGTGCTTTCACCATGATGGAGGACAGGTCATGGATAAAACACCATGACACCTTAAGTCCTGAACAGCCCAATTTCTCAAAATAATTATTATGCCCAGTTACTTAAAAAGCATCAGCACATTGGTGGCCTCCCATTTCAACACCGGAACAGAAAGACATATTGCATCTTAAGTAAGAGGATAATCGGATAAATGTACATCAGGCAGACCGGAGGCACAAACATAGACAGCCAAAAGGTAAAATATTACCAACACAGCTCTGCAGAACGTGGCAGAGATGAGCAGGAAGAGGACAGAAAACAATACTTTTCTTAAACTGTCTGTCAGTGTTCCAGAGGGCAGAGAGCTCACTGGTTAGCACTTAGCCACTCAGGGAATGAAAAGGCTGTTGGTAAGACACGGCATGTGTTGTCTTGTTCAGATAACAAATTACTAGATACTTTTGAACACAAACAACAATCATTTGATGGGAATTGATGACTAAAAAAACTAGGTAAGCATCATGTGAATGTCTCTCAGAAGTGTTAGCGTTGCGCTACTGGAACCAGGAAGAAAGTTTTTAAAGCATGTGTTGTAAAGTTCACCTGCATTTATCCTTTGGTGTCATGAAATTTGCTTGGTAGTGATGTATGACGTGACTGTTTCTCTGCTTGAGGCTTTGGCTTTGAATAAAACACCCCCACGGCCCTAATGAGTGTTTTTCAATTACATCTGTCATGAGGCAATAATACTATGATATATAGTGGGATATTAAATTCATGCTAATCTATTATTGTTTCCAGAGTAGAGGGAGGTAATGATTCATAGTGTATCGTGTATGTGTGTGTGTGTGTGTGTGTGTGTGTGTGTGTGTGTTTTAACTTTGTAGTTAATTACTGGTGCTGGAGTCCACTGCTGGTCAATAGATCACATAGTAGGTATACAATAAAATATATATATATATATATATATATATATATATATATATATATATATATATATATATATGTATATATGTATATATGTATATGTACACTATAAGTAATAATATTGTATTCAAATATTGTATAATAATAAACTTTTCATTGTAATATTTTAACATTTTAAATGTCTAAATTCTATATTTAAACATTTATAATATAATAATAATAATATAATGTGTTTTTTTCTTTTTCTTTTAAATAAGTGACTAAAACATCTCTTTATGTCTTCAGGGGTGTAAATGTGGCAATCGCATGTTGGCGTGAGTGGTGATAAGGTTGGTGTAAGGTGTTATTGTGGCCCTGTAGATGGGGAAAGAGCTGAGCCGCGGTGTTAGTTCTCCACAGACATGACACTTAGAGTAATAGAGCTGGCTTGATTGGCTTGTTGCATTGTCAGAGCTGTCATGACAGTGTGTTTAAAAGGGCAGTGTGTGAAACCATCATGTTCCCTCCTGCTGAAAATACATCAAGTGTCTTCCTGTCAGTGGCGCTGAGCTTTGACAATAAGATTCCAATGCAGAACACTCTTGTGAGGTCTCTGCATATATATTAGCACCCCGCACTATCGCCTTTAAATCCTGTCTTATTTGCCATTCAACACATAAATACACATTTACATAATTTGTGGTTTCATGATATTTTTGGCTTTTACTTTTTGTTGATTTGATTTGCATAATTGTGCATGTTTTGATTATGCTGATGGTTTATGCTAAACAGTTCTGCAGCCCTAAGAATACATACTGCATAAATGGCTTTTTTATTATTATTTTTTAACTGTTAAATCATCCTCTCTTTCTATTTAATATCAAATGTTTAAGCAGATAACTAGAATCATATTTGTTTGTGATGAAAGTGATGATCCGTTTTCAATTTTAGTAAATCAGTTCCACTTTAAATCACTTTTGTACTTGAATCCAAAGGTGTTTGAGGATAAAATAAAAAGTGGAGCTGTGGTGCAGTGGTTAGTGCAATGGGGGCTCAGGTTCGAAGTTGTCACACTCGTATAATTGCCATATGAACTAGTCAGATAGGTAAAGAGAGTGTGCGAGTGTGTATGTAAGCGCTAATACATATGTAGATATATATTCCTTCCCTGCTTTTCCTCTTATCCTAATGCTGATCTGATAAAAGAGTGGCAGGTGGGTGGGTGTCGGAGTGTTTGGGGGGGGTGTACTGCATGGCCCAGCGGCCCGCCACCCAGCTCCACTCACTCTGCCCCTGCTCCCCATTCATCAAGCCCACACAGACCACTGGCCAAGCACGTCTGCCTATCATTACCCCTCTCACAATGCGATCCATGCCGCTAACCCTGCCTTCATTCCCCAGGATTAATAATATCTCTTTCAACCTTCACACAGTGATAAATAGGCACAACGAGAACAAAAGGAGCCAAAGGAGTGCAAGAGAAAAGAGAGAGACAGAGTAAGACGGAAAAAATAGGAGAGGTGAGGTGATTTTTACAGAGAATAATTAAAGGCTGAAACACCAATGGTGTCCAGACTGAAGTGAGACTATACGTCATGTTAGTCTTTATATGAGATTATCATGCACACTGCACAGTTCCAGAGTTAAAGACATAGCCTGCGCTCATCTGCTGAAGAAATATAGATCAGCAATTATATTTTGTTTCCTCGTCTGGGCATTGTGATGTTGGGTATTTATTTCAGACATAGTACAATGATAAATACCCCCTCCTTAAAATATCATTTAAGCACTTTAGATAAGGGTTTGGCAGCTTTTTGTAAAATTGAATGAAATGAATTTGGAATAAAAGACAATATCATGTGATTTATTAGCATGGCAAAGACAGAGCAGAGACTTAACATTACTATTATGAAATCATTATGCTAATTCATAGAATCATGTATGAGTTTGATATTTGTGTAATTAAAATCTCTATTGTATTTTCTCCCTGTACTTTAGGAGCGCTTGTGATTTATTACACTTGTTATGCACTTTTCCTCTCCTGTTTGATTTGTGTAGCCTGGCCCATTCACAACTGTCATAGTTGCAGAAATTTTTCTTTGAACATTAAAATTTGTGTTTTGCCCTCTATAAAACGCACAACAACAGTAACGTATTCACTTAATGCAAAGTAACTAACTGTTCTTATTTAAAGAAATAGCGCATTCATGTGTCTTTATTGCCAAGATCCTCAGAAATTCAGCGTCTTGAAAAAACAAAATACACTAGTTTACAAAAATGTCAGAATAGTCAGTCTAAGCATCCAAAAATGTCAATGCACAATTCATTTGTGACAAAATGTCATATAGGTCAACATTGAAATTTGTTATGCCAACTGTTATGTGTGCATTTAACATGGTCTGGGTTTTTTTTTTTTTTTTTTTTTTTTTAAGTGATAGTGCTTGAAAAAGTCTTCATTACCCTAAACAACATAATTCATCTGTGGATTTCTAATTAAAGCGCTTTGTTTTGGCCCTTTGTTGTGATCAGAATTGCCTGTTGATCTTTGTGAATATGAATTTGTCATTGTGGAAATCTGCCACTGAATTTTTGTCTCCGGCTTAATGTCGTTGAATCGCCGGTGTAATTTGGCATTTTTGAGAAATTAAATGTGTTACAGTCAGGGAGGGTTGACAGGAAGGCGTGGTTATTAAAAAAACAAAGGCACACGAGAGCGTTAATGAAAGTTTTAGTCAAAGTGCAGCGGTGGGCGCCTTTGGCCTGCCTGCGTCTCCTCTCCCTCCTTTCTCTGCCTCTCTTCCTCTGTGTGATTTAAGAGTTGCTCTCTTGACTGTGACAGTGCGGTATTTCTATCACCCGGATTATAACTCGCTGTGATTATTCAACTCCAATAGCGCTGGCCCCCCAACTGCATTTAGCCCAAACGTAATATCCCTCTTGCATACATTATCCATCTTCCTTATTATCCCAAATCATTTCAGAATTAAATTCCAGCCCTTCCAATATGGGCACCGGGAGTTGACTGCTTTATAGTGTAGTCAAAGGTTAAGATACCAATCAAAGTATCCTCTGCTATGTAGCCAGACACTTTAATATTTGCAATGCTGATAATTGTGAAAGGACATAATATTTTTCCCTTTGCCCTTATTACCCTAAAGGCAACACACGCTTCGACAACACAGAAAGGAGAGCTGGTGGGAGTGCATATATTGAAGATCTGGGGTAAAATGAACACAATGATATAACAGGAAACTGATTGAGATTGCAGGTGCGAATATCCTCAGAGCTGGACAGAGGAAAATTCAGCATCTCGAAAAAAACAAGACACACTCGTTTACAAAAATGACTGCAAAATCGTCAGACGTAACATAAAAATATTAGCTATGTTTCCATTCAAAGTTGCGAATTTAACTTATGCGCAAAATTGGAATATCGCTTAAAACATTTGCGAATAAAACACTGTTTCCGTCCAGCGATACGAAAGAGAACAAAATCTTCACTTCCTTATAAACTGGCGCCAAATATCACTAAGAAAATTTTATTTTGCTGCAGTAGAAGCTACATTGGGTCTTTTCATAAATAATAAATTATTTGTGCCTCAGAATGCGCAGGCGCAAAGCAATAAACCCAGTCATCGAGGAATTTATACGATAAATGTGTTTCTGTCGTGTTTCTGCATGTTTTCTTGTCGGATAAACAGAAAAAAAGTTTTTTATACACATTTTTTTGAATTTATGCGCATCTTGGCCTTTCCATCCGGCGTTTTTTAAGTGATATACTGGTCATGAAGTCTTTTTGGAATCCACATGTAGTATTTGAAGCACATTTTTTGAAATTGAAAAACAAAAGAAAATACTGAAAAAACTGAATGTGCCTATCTTGTTTCAAAGAAAAAACATTCACACAGCTGAGTGATCCCTCATGGAACACCATGATGGACAAGCATGGCAGAGTGCACTGGAAACTGATGTTTTAACTTAACCTATCATGAAAACTTACCATCGCTTGCTTACATTCAAATTAAGATACACCCGGGCTTTAAAGGGAGCCGACGTTGCGGGTTGTTGGGACTTTGTGCATGCTGGAAGCTGTTATGCATCAATCTATCAGAGAACCTCATCTGTATTCAGATTCGGCGGAAGGCCCCGGGAACTTTGGTGTGAAACAGTTGCGTTTGCGACCTTTAAAATGCACCGCGGACACTGCGGCGCGCAATAAATCCGTCGCTTTTTAGTCCTCTTGATATGTAATTCCTGAGCTGTCAGCCACACTTCAAATCCATCAAAGGCCACTGAAATGTATGTAGATTAGGTTTGTTGTTCAGGAAAGAAGGCCTCAGGTCTGACTCACCTGTTTTAGAGGATGAACTAAATGAAAATAAAAAAGAATGATGTCACGCTTAAAATTGAAATGATGAACAACTTTATTATATTATATTATATACATTTTATTCATAAATATTTCCAAATATTTCAGAATTTCATATAGCCTAGTGCATATGTTGTCAACAAATAAAGGTGGCGTGTTTAACGGTTAGAATCCACTCTGTGTCATATCCTGATCACTTTCCTGTCTGAAAGAACAAATCCTGTTCTTTGTATTTGTGAAAATGTTTGCGTTCGTATCACTCCAAATGTCAGCAGGAAATGTCGTCTTGCTCCTCTGATTTGTCTGAGTGTTCTCAGTCTCTGATTATCAGACAAAGCAGAAAAAAACTCCACCCTCTGCTGATCTCCAGCGGGAACCAGCCGCGCCGGCTGCTCCCTCACGCGTGTAAATACAGCTTTGCTTAATTACTCACACCATTAGTTTATTGCTTTTATATATTTGTTGGCTATTAGCTGGCGAGGCTGAGTTAAAGTCCATCCAGTGAGTGCCTAATTACTTCAATCAACACACAAACACACTCACACACACACACACACACACACACACACACACACACACACACACACACACACACACACACACACACACACACACACACACACACACAGAGGCACATGGTAATAGCTCAGCACATGCACGCCTATGACAGTCAAAAGCACGGATAATGTATTTACAAGCTCATAATACTATGGCGAGTTTACCGTCAGCCTGCTCTGATAGGGTTGCTCCAAAAAATGATTTGTTGGAGGGTGTGTTTTTTTTTTTTTTTGTGAGGAGAGGAATGTCAGTGACTAATGGGGTTGTGGCACGAGGTGTAATTCGACGTGTAGTTATTAGAAGAATGCTGAGGACACTTTAATATGGGAAGGAAAATGAAATATGGTTGTAAACGCCTGTACTGAAGTGTTTATGAAAAATACAATGTACAAACTCGGAACGTAATGTGTTGGAATTGGCATTCTGTAATAGATATGTACACACTTTCTTTTATGTTGTATTAGCACCAGGTTATATTTGATTCTCTATACTGTATTCAAAAGCTTGTTTGAAATCACTACATCAGGTCATGAAGCTTAAGTCCATCTCGCATGCTGTTAACAATTGTAGAAACAAAAATGTTTTGCGCAGTCAGTCAGTGTGAGTAAGTCTCAGTGTGTGTTCTGTGGAGTATGTGTGTCGTGGGCTGTGATTTGGTCACCCCGAGCTGTGACCTTCCTGTATATGTGTGATGTTATCGTATATTGAGGAGCTGTGCGGCAGTCTTTTCACTCGTTAAGTGGATTGTCCACCCTCTGTGTTGATCAGCAGAATGCTAATATGTCACTGGGCTCAATTGAATTTCCCCTGGAAACTGTGGAGGCGGCAAACAGGGTCATTTAGTGAGAGACTCGCTCTCAAACTCACTCCACTGCTGACTGAACTTCGAAGAGCTGTGAGCTCACAGGTTCAGATCTGTTATGTCCCAATCGCATTCCCTATCCCTTTCCTTTCCGACTGATCTTACGTAAGCTAATTTCCGCCAGATAAGAATTTTTTTTTTTGTTGTTTTTAATCATGCGTTGGTAAATCATTATTACATACCAAGTCATAATTATGTGACAAGTCAAAATTGTGACATAGAAACGTATGACAAATTTAGTTTTGACTAGTATCTCATAATTTTGATTTGTCAATTTTGACTTGTCATTTAAGTCACTTTTTGTCTTTTAAGTCTCATTTAGATTTTTTTAAATCTCATAATTATGACTTAGTATTTCATTATTTGATAAGTCATAGTTTTTATTTCATAAGTCATGCTTTGGCAAATCATCATTTCTTTTTTGTGTGCCAGAAATTGGCTTCCATATGATCCTGTCTGAGGATGGGTTAGTTACTGTTCAATTACTTAATTTACTTATTTAAATTCAATTAATTATTTGTTTAACAAAACTAAATCACATGACAGAAACGTAGATGAATGCTTTATTTCAGCACTGTATATATATATATATATATATAAAAGTCTGTTTGGCAGAGCTGTTGTTATGATGGCTGGTCTCGAGACAGGCTGTTAACAGGCCATTGCACCGGCATGCAGAGCTTGTCTAAAGATGGCGCAGAACTCACCCACTTGTCTCATCAGCTCCAGAATACGTTGCTGGTTGAAAAACAGTAGCAAAGAGAGAAATATATACTCTATTTATTTGTTCTGACTTGTTTTAAGGCAATTTCTTAAAGCCAAAAATGGGGGGAAAATGCAGTGGCAAATAAAGAAAATATTGGTATGGACATTCAGAATGACTCTTTTCATTGAAGCATCATGCTAATAACCTTAATAGCACAATAATCCATTTAAATTACCGTGTCCCTTTAAGTCCATACACATGTGTTTTTCTTCTTTCTTTTTTTTAAAAGTCCTCTACGTATTTAGAAAAGGTCTAAATACTATCACATCGGTTCCTTGGGTATGAATTGTTTTAAATGGGCTTTCATGCATTTATTAGCATAATTGATCTCATTTAAAACGAGTCCCTGCATTTAAATGACTATTATGAATGTGTGTAATTAATTGAGAATCTTATGAGCATGTTTGTGATTAAGACAAGGACTAAATATGCTTAAATAGTGTTGCTGCAACAATCAGAAGTGGGTTCCTACTCGTTGCTGCCACTGCAGTCAGGTGACGTAAGGGTGTGTAGTGAAAATAGTGATAGATTGAAACAAATAATAACATTATTGGTTTTGATAATTAAATATTTTTTAAACAAAATGTTTATTTAAATTGAAATTCGGCTAAAAAAAAAGGCTATCATTTTTGGCTTTCATTTTTTTTTTAAATTTTAGCTATTTGGTTTCATTGTTTATTAATGTGTATTTCAAGAAAATAGCAGAATGTATCTGCTATAATATATAATAAATAATCCTAAATTTGGATTATTATTATTTTATTTTTTTTCTTGTACAGGTTCTTGTTAAGCTTTTGTTTATTTTGCAGTGTAGAACTAGAGACACACACATAGTCTAGATACTGACTGTAAAGGTTACTCCACACTGTTTTGTTTGATAATGATAAGTTTGTTACATCAGTTTTGTGTGTTGGGGTACATAGTGAAAGATGACTTTAATATTTTCCAACATTCAGTCTCAACCGCAATTGATACAAGTATTTATTGGGATTATTCAGCATGTAGTCTTCTTTAGTAGAGATAAATCTGTGCCAGTGGTCAGCCAAAATTGTCCAATTTGCATCGCATTGAAATATGAAATGTCACAGTTCTGCTTCTACTCAATGTAGTGGTTCTTTGCATAACCTTTCACAGTTATCTACATCATGATACCCTGTCCACCATGGAGGGCTGAATTGCAGTGCAAATATAACATCAGTACAGCCTGCAGTAGGCTAATATCAGTCATCTGCAGGTGCTCAAGAGAGGTCTGTGACCATGGGGACTGTAGACATGAGTGTGAAATATGAGACATAGGGGAGAGAGAGATGGTGCTGCTTTTTTGTGAGAGCTGATAAGAACACAATCAGGGCATTGACACCCAGATTCATAGCGTTTAGCCTAACCATTAGCCCTTGTTTAACCTGCTATGACATCCAGATAAAGTAACAGTGCCCCATGAGATACTGTCAGTTGTGAATAGGGACTTTAATCATGTATCCGTTTACCATGAAAAGTCTTTCTGAGCTTTACTGTCACAGAATAAGCTTTATCATACAATAGAACAGAGAGTATATCATGTTTCTGTATTAATTCTAAGGCTGTCAATTTGATATGTTAATTTAGAGCAATTAATTTTTATATAAATACACACACACACACACACACACACACACACACACACTTTCTATAGACATAATTAGTTTTATACTGTACAAACTGTATATTCTATCCCACTAACATTAACCCTACCCCTAAACTTATCCATCACAGAAAGCTTTGGATATTGTCATCTTTGTGGGGACATTTTGTCCCCATAATGTAGCATATACCAGGACGCACGCACGTATACACACACACACACACACACACACACACACACACACACACACACACACACACACACACACACACACACACTCATTACCTGTCAAAAGTGAAAAGCAAGAGAAGTCTCTTATGCTCACCAGAACTTTTAAAAAAATGTATAGTAAAAACAGTAATAATATGAAATATTACATTTATAAATAACTCTTTTTTATTTAAACATATTTTAAAATGTAATTTTCTGTGATTGTAAATTTGCCTTTTCAGCAGCCATTACTCCAGTCTTCAGCGTCACATGATCCTTCTTAACAATTTTGAAAACCGTTTTTGCTTCTTAATATTTTTGTGGAATTTGTGATACACTACAGCCTGGTTTCACAGACAAGGCTTAGATTAATCCAGGACTAGGCCTTAGTTCAATTAGGAGGACATTTAAGTAGCTTTAATGAACGTGCCTTAGAAAAAAAAAACATCACTGGTGTACATCTTGAGACAGAACAATGACATATTTTAAGATATGCCTGTGCAAGTTGCTTTCTGTTAAAACAGCTCAAATATGCATTTTATTCTGAGACTAGCTTAAGCCTTAATTGTCTGTGGAACCGGGCATACAATTCAAAAGTTTGGAGTAAGTAAGATTTAAAAGAAAAAAGAAGAAGAATTCTTTCATTTAGCAAGGATGCATTTAATTGATCAAAATTGACAGTATAGACATTTCTAAGTAAATCAATTATATTAATTACGTTAAGTTTAGTTAATTACTTATATTAATGAATTATTGTACCAAATTAACATTAAATTATTAAACTGGCAACCTTAGAAATAATAAAACACACACACACACACACACACACACACACACACACACACACACACACACACACACACACACACTTCAGTATAATGTAATTCATTTGAATAAAATGTTTGTTCGATTGACAGTCCTATTTCATGCCATTCTGTTTTTGCATTGATTTTTTTGTTTGAAAATGTTTAGATCATTAGAGTCGTGGGTTAGCCGTCGCGTCAGATATGTTGAGCATTGGTGCTTGTGTACGCAATGCGGGTTTGAATTCAGCTTGCAGCATTTCTCAGGCTGTTCCCCCATTTTCCCCTCTTCACTTTCAGTCCCTTCTCTACTGTGTGACTAAACTGTGTCTAGCACTGCCAGGTCCAAATCCAAGGGCAGCTCTGTTTGTTAGATTCACATGAGCCAGCTCCACCAGGCCAGTCAATTAATTTTCAGCAAATTAATAAGCTGAAAAAGTAAAACAGTACATTAGCTTTTTAGAGCCATGCATCACTGTCTGTAACACTTCTTCTTCCGAGAGAAAGACTAGAGTAACAGAAGAAAACATGAGCTACGAGTGCGGTGACTATCAGTGTGCGCAGATATGAGCAAACACACACACATTCACACATTGATGTCAGAAAGGAGGTATGGAGCCGACTGCACAGAACACACACTGGAAATGGGAGTGTGTTCCAGTTAATTGGGTGACCCCTGGGGCCAGGCTAGTGATTCTCCCTCGTGGACATTAATATTGTATGAACCTTTCAAAGCTGCGGTGTCACCATGTGTCTCTCTCTCTGTGCCACCCTTCAACCAACAGCCCTGGCCAACGCCACCCCTCCCACTGCTACCGACACACACCCTTCCGTCTGTAGCCCTACCTACGCAGACTCCGGCTTTCATTTTCAAAGCTTTTCCCACATGCTAGTCTAGACTAGTCTGAGTTAGCACAACAAAGCCGTCCTCTCATTTTACAGCTCAACGCTGGCCTGAGCATCGTGTCGGAGAAGGAAAGCCTGTCACAAAAAGCGGCTAATAAAACGTTTTGGGATGCCCATCTATTTGACGCACTATAAAAATGTTTTTTATTTGTGTTTTCTGTCTCTCAGACGTTTTGTAGCTCTTTGAAACTCCCAGCTCTATAAATCCAGTGTTTTCCCAGCTCTGGACGGTGAGTGTTTCATGGTTGATCATCCTAGATTTATCTCCAAATATAGTGAGGTGAAATGTACTGTCCCTTCAGACGCCAAGTTGTTTTACCGGGATTTACTCTCTGTTAAGAAGAGTTATGTACATTGTGCATTTTATACCTCCAGTCATGGAAACAAAGCTGCTTTCCTTAGAGTTCTGAAGGGCTTTGTGAATCCACCTATCAATCTCGACGCCGTCGCGCAAATTCACTCTGGCACTGGAGAGGGCTGGAGAGATGCGGTCTGCTTTTTTAAACGCCTGGTCTGCCTGCTTCAAAGTGGCTGATGGATTTCACTTCCTGGAACGTGTACTAGCTGACTACACGTGTGACACAAACTCCTTCAAGTTTCACTGCAGAAATGTCTGCCATTCAGAATTGAATTGATAATACCTTTTACGTTACGGTTGAATTTCTAAATTTGAATTGAGGATGCAGAATACAGAATGCAGAATTTATATTGAAATTCAAATGCAAGGAAATATGATTAAAGCGAATTAATATAAAGACAAACTTTGAAAGCTTGCCTTGTTTAAAAGTTTTTAACAAAGTTGAAAAATCATTTTTGTGTGAATTTCCAAGAATGCGGTAAATCTGCGTTCTCTGAATTGCAAGTCCCGTCTTTTCAATTCAGCTTCCTGTAGGGTGTGGTCAGTTCAATTCAAATTCACACTCAGTTCTGAATTATGTCCAACCCTGATTCACCCACATCTGTTTTGACCTTTGGTATTTAACAGGCAAAGGTCAGGGACCACATATTAGCGCGTGGCGCCGCCGGTGCTGATCTGTGGTGGCCTGAAGCGAGGCATATGTCTCCTATAACAGCAGATGACAGATACAGGTGTCAGTATCTAAGGTTTATTCCCTACGGTCATGAGCTTCAAGCAGAGCATCTAACTCCACCCCACATCCTTGTACGTCCTTATGTCACTCCCTCCGTTTACCAGCTCTGTTAGTTTTACGCTTCATCCCTCTCTGTTTAATTTTTGCGTTTTTTCTTAGACTTTTTCTTTGTCCATCTCGTCGTCCCCCCAACCCCTTCCCTTTCCTTCCCTCCGTCCCCTCACCCTCCTCTTTTCTTCCGCCTGCGGGCTGCGAGGATGCCAGGACCCATGCTAATCATGGGTGACACATCATTGAGGGGAGCGGGCTGTTTGCTGTCAGCAGTGTTTTTGGTTCATAATTATTTCACGAGTGTCACGTCAGTGTCAGGCTCTGGGCGAGCGGAGAGAGACAGCCGGCCTGCGGAGAGGAAGAGTGGGTGGAGGGGGGAGTGTCACAAGACCTCACTGTTAGCCACTTTCTGCCCAACACCTCCACTGCCTGCACTTGGAGAGAAAGGCGAGCAAGATGAGAGGAAAAGAGACGTCTTTCAGTGTAGGGTTTGAACTTGATGGGTCACATTCACCATGTTCACAGATATTTGTAAAAATCTGTGGGCAAGTGTTTTCTCACAAAAATCATGATTCGTCTTTGAGTCGCATTATTTATGTAAACTGAACTTTTTGATCAAAAATAAAACTAATATTGTGATTTTTCTTTTTCTTTTCTTTCTATGTTATTATATTTTAAAATGTAATTAATTCCTGTGATGGAAAGCTGAATTTTCAGCATCATTACTCCAGTCTTCAGTGTCACGTGATCCTTCAGAAATCATTCTAATATGATGATTTGGTGCTCAAGAAATATTGCTAATGAAAGCCATGTGAAAACATTGTTTTAATTAAACTATAGTATGTAGAGTAGTGTAGACTACCAGGCTTAATGTTGGTGTTATTTATTGAACTTAAAGCTGCACATCATAAAGATACAGACAAATCATGTCCTTATGGTCTAAACGGGAAGATGATTCTGTATGGAATTTGCATTTGACCGGTAGAAGAGGTGAGCTTCTCACTTAACAGGGAAAATATCAAAGGTTTATTGAATGGTGAAATTGTTCAAATTTCTTGCAGTGTTAGGATAAAATGCAGGAAGAAGTTGTTCAGTCTTTATTTATTGCATTCTCAAATCTCAAAACAAAGTTCCCTCAGTTTTCTGAGCATTAAAATAAATCATAGAAAGCAAGGAAATATTTTAGCTTCCACAATAATTGTGTGGATGATTTAGCCTGGACTAAAATGCATGATGAATATTCTGTCATCATTTACTTACACTCATGTCCTTCCAAAAACCTCATCGCAAAAGAAATGTAACATATGCACTGATAATCTTCCTATCTAGTAGCCTGTTAATCTCAGTTTAAGTTAAATTGATCTCCAGAAACAGATTAGCCTGATTCATGAATGAATTATTCAGACCAATTTAGTTTTTTCATTGAGACCGAAAAAGAATGATTCTTTTACAAATTAGACATTGCTACTTGGCATATAGCGCAAAAGTTGTATTGACTACTTTCATACCAGGATTTTTGTCATATGGGTTGACAGACCCAGTTCACTTTCATTATATTGAAGTTTTCCATTTTTTTGTTTGTTTATATCACATTTTGTGTTCCGCAGAAGAAAGAAAGCCATACAGTTTTGGAACGACGTGAGGTTGAGTAAATTACAAAATTTTCATTTTTGTGTGAACTGTCACTTTAAAAATAGCAAAAACTGTAAAATGTTTTTGTAATGTTTTGCAACTATACTGTGTGTGTGTGTGTGTGTGTGTGTGTCACACACACACACACCGCACTCAATGCACTCAATATTGTTGAGGGGGCACCAGTTGGGGGCAGGGGGACAACCCCAAAATAAAACTATAAAAACGATTATTATTTATAATAGAACTTTACTTGCTTTCACTGCAATAATTAATGTAATTTCGTCATATCCAGTATTAACTATTATATACATTATTAACACATTTACTGTTGCTATTCCAGCCTATTAGGCCTATAAGTCCTGCATCAATTCATTCTTCCAAGTAGGCCTATTTTGTAGCTTATAAACAAACGATTTTAAAGCATTTAAAGCAACAACATGGAACTTTTCCTCTGCGGTCGCCCTACAGGTTGGAAGCGGAATTGTCCATTACCGTTGTCGTAAAATGATTTACGGTTACTGTATATGAAGCATGCAGGTTTTTTTCATATGGGCAATGATAATATTATTAATCTTCCCCCTTTCATAATTTATACATGTTTAGTAGACATTTTAACTCAAACATTTGCGATTTGCATGTCGATTGCAATGCTCAAATCGGAACGAGAATGATAGCGATAGCATCCTAACCATCTAAAACTACCATGTTAGTGTTTACTAGCTACCAGATTGATAATTCGCTCATCTACTAGCTGATTCATGAAGATAAATAAATGGAGGACCAGATAGTTTCCGCAACGTAGCCAGGCAGACAACAGATTAGAAAAACTAAAGATAGTATGCAAGCAATTTACAGTTACTTACTAGTTCAACAGCATGACGGCCAAGTCAGCATCGGTCTGGTAACTCTCCTCCTCCATAAGCTAACGCCAGCGAGCAAACGCTCGACCAATATTGATCCTCGTCCTGCCTTTCAGTTTATCACTCTCCCTTTTCCTCTTCCGACTCTACTCCGACAAAACCTTGGACTTCTTACGTTTCGCTGCTGCTTCAGCCATGACGAAAAACAGACGTACGAAAACAAACGCGTTGGTTGGCCACATTTGAGGAAGTGGTGGGCAAAGTGACGTATGCCGTAAAGCAGTCGAATTTTGTAGTTCTTTTTGAGCGCTGGTTACTACCCGCACCCCGAAGTTACATAGTGCCAGTAAAAGCGATACAGACCCCGTCAGGCTCTGGCAGACGTCTCATTCAACCTATTGTAAGTCGATGTACTATCACAAGGGTCTTGGAAATATATTATGAAGGTTGAAAAGTTACATGTTGTTACTTTAAGCACTGACACCGCAAACTGCACCTTATCTTGGTGTTTGACAGCGCATTTTGTGAATCAGAGGCTGTTCTTTGAAGTTCAGAGTTCGGTCGATCGGTAAAAGTCAATTTAACAGAAATTCTGGACGGATTCCCCCAACCACCCACACGCGAATACTCGATGGTTCTGAACGAATCGAATCGCCCAGGCTGTGTGACAAACTTTAGCTTCAAAACGAAGAAATTCACCAAAAGAACACAACTTTTGGGCATTATTATTTTTGTATAATCACACTGGTGTGACTGTACGCTTTAAAGGGTTAATTATCAATTTTATTAATGTTTTTCTTATGGAAGCTGCATTCTAAACCATTGGGCTCAAAAATCAGTTTGAATGGGCATGACACCTCTGTGTGTGTGTGTATATATATATAGTTTTCAGAAATCTCCACTCTGCCGCTTAATTAAATGCAATCCAGACACACCAATGCAGTAGAGAAAGAAAAGAAACAGCGGCAAAAAAGCAAGTGAAGACAAACCCCAGTTGATGGTTAGGACAAAGACGGCAGGTATACGGTGCATCCAGTGTAAATGAGGAAGAACAAAGGGGAAGAGGAGGAGGAGGTTTTGCACCCTGTTTTTTCAGCCCTCTCTCTGGTGTCACACACGTCACAGGCTGAGGAGGAGGGAAGCAATCAATGATTTAAACAATAATGCAGCTCTCTGTATTCCCTGTCACACTCTCGCCTGCTTGCCGCTTCGAGGACTGTCACACAATGTCTCCGCCTCGACAGCTTATCTCCCGCATGCTGCTACTCCATCTTGTAGCTGTCCGCCAGTGTCCTCACTCACTCTCTCCAATCCCTTTCTCCCTCTTTCTCTCTCTCTCTCTCTCCCACATCCTCTCCATCGTTCTTCCTACCTCGCGTTCTCTCTCCCTTCCCGACTGTGTTACTCACATGATGCCTTCACTCCTGGTTAATACACTGTCCCTATCTCACGCTGTCGCTCCATTCCCTCTTGCGCTCCTCGTGGAGTGGCAGGGCCGGTAGCCCGGCACAGTTTTAATGGATTGTTTTCAGAAGGTAAATGTGGAAGTTCTTTGGCTGATGCAGCTGGCCTTCAGTAAGGCGTATATACTAAGAAGCCAAGGAGACAAGTGGACAGGAACTCTCTCTCTCCCTATTTTCCACTGTCCCCATACCCATTTCCTTCTGCCATTTCACACACTGCGGCTCTAGCTTAAAGGTATCAGCTTAAATTAAACTAGCGGGACAAACAAATTACATCTGTCACCTTTGGTTTGCATGGACTTGACAGGAATCCAATGAAGGCCTCCATGTTTGTTTGGTGGAGTTCTAATCACACTTCAGTGATGGCTGCTCCAATCAGGCACTTGGATAACAGACTTGCTGTTTCACTGCTAAAGTTCAAAGGTTACACAAGAACTGGTCTGTAACCTATGTGTGGAAAAAAACAAAATCCCATGAATCGATGTCGCAATGGCAAAGCGGCGACCAGACGTGTGGCGGCGCGTCTCCGGGGAGCGCTAATCTCTGCGTCATCAGTCAGAATGCTGAAGTTCGGCTGAGCTAGGGGTCAAGGGTCAAGCCCATCGGCCTGCTGACAGCCTATCCTTGCAGCTCCCAGCATGCAGCTGGTTTTAGGCTATCAGTGGGACAGCTGGAGTGAGAGAAGCTCATTATGGGCTTTTGACTGCTCTGGGAGCAGATGCGCAGAATGGCACCGAAGCTGCGGCAGGCCTGTAATGGAGCCGAGATGCTGAGCGCAGGTGATACGTGTCCTGTGAACTCAGGGGGTGTAGGATGGTATTGGAAGCCTACCGCTGCTGCTCCAGAGATCTGCCCAGATCACAGGCTTCTTTTTAACACGACCCTGACACGACAGGGAAGCCCAAAACTCGCCTCTAATTGGCAAGCCATTAATTTCATATTCAGATTGTTGTTTCACTGCAGTTCTGTTCTTTTTCTTACAGATCTGAAATGGCAGAATACTTGGACCTGAACGTATCCAGTCCTGTTTGATACTCTAATTTTGACCACAGAGGAAAGAGTTTGACATCAGCCAGTTGGGACGCAAGATGGACCTGTCATAGCCGTAGTGCGCCATAATAACACGCTGGGCTGGCAGGTGCAACAGATCGTCTCTCTTTAATCTTTCACAAAACAGACCGAAAGCTCCATGCAATTGTACTGCCCTATTTTGAAGGTCATAGGTCAAAAGGTTACCACTTTATAAAGATAATTGTTTTAGCATTGCCTGTCTTTGACGTGTGCTGATCATCCCCTATATTTATACATAATGGAATGATAAATATAGAATTTGCTCTCAGCTTGAATGGAAAAATTAGACAAAAGAGCAGTTTAAACCAAATTAAAATAAAGATGGACTAGAATGCGTTTGAAGCAGTTACAATTGATTATTGAAGAATGGTAATAGGTAATCAATAGTTAATATGCAATTTTATGCTTTAATAAGGGGCATTAATAACATGGAAGAAAGCTGTATGTCAGTGTTAATGAAGCTCAATGACTTTTATTGACTGCCCTTTTTTGGCCATTTCTTACCCGAAGATCCTCTTTAACTCGACTACTTCTTACACGAGTAAGCATTCAAGACCTCTTTTTGCTATATATAGGGTCAAGCTATATTTACACATCTAGTGCTGCAGATGCCCTCTTTAAAAATACATGGACAATAAACATCCCTTTTCTTCTCTCTCCTTCTCCCTCAGATGCTCCCTCATTCATAGTGTCCAGCTCCATCTGCCCTTGTTTGATGACACCAGTTAAACGGTGGGAGAGGAAATGGAAATTTGGGACAAAGCCCCGTTTTTCCAGGGGGACTAATATGTTGTGTGTCAACATCAAGGCTCTGTCCACAGAGTTGTCTCTATCTCAGGCAGTTGGACCCATGGTGCAGTGCCTGATAACAGGGCCCCATGACACAGCTCCATAATGAAGCTCATTTCGACCATTCATCCTGTGCTAAATGGCTGTATATCTGTGATGGTCATCAATCCACATTTTGTTTACAAAATGGTAAACATGACCGCTGCACTAACATTCATTAGCCCAGTGTTCGTCCACATATTTCAATGCAACTTTTGGGATTTTGCATAAAAATGTTTGATGTACATTTGGACTGTTACTGAACTGATTTGTCAGATGCGGTATTGTTCCCAGACATAAGGCATTTACCACCAATTGCTGGCAAACATGAAATTTGTCCAATAGTTTTGTTTGCGCTCTAAACCACAAATAATTGAATGCATTTTATAGACTGTTTCACTTCTATTTTGCGCATGTATTTACAAATAGTTTTGTGATGTTCTGATTTGAATGGAAACACAATAGCTATTGTCTGCATTCCAAATTTTGACAACATCATCTTGATGGAACATAGTTTTTACTGTTTGCCAACTCATCAACTGACAAACAAAAATGGTTTAAATGTTTAAAGTAACTTAAAATGTTTATTCTGTCCGAAGGTTTTCTTTAGGACTAATACAACCCAAAATTAAACAACTTAAGGTTTGTTCAATGTGACATTACACAGAAGTGACAAAATTAGATACAATTGCATCATTAAACAAACGAGCCCTCAGGATTACAGCATAAACACTAGCACAAGGACAAACCCTTAAACAGGACATCCATCAATCTAACAGGATCAATTTTCCAAAGGTCTCTGGATCAGGGATAAAGGAATGAGGGGTTAATCTCTAGAAATCATGTCCTTATTAATAACAATTTTTCAAATATCTAATGCCTGTGAAAGAGTAACTAAAAAATTAATCAAAAGTGATGGCAGATTTGGCCAGCTTTTGCCTTTTTTTCCCAAATGGAACTATAAAGTCTTGGTTGCTTTTGAGTTTTAGTTTGTTTATGTGAACTTGTTTTTTGATCTACTCATTTTTCTGGACATGTTTTTTTCTCAATGTGATTTCCTCATGGCCACGACCAACAAATTATACGGTGCCACTGAATTAAAAAAAAAAAAAAACCTTTCTTTGAACATCAAACTAAGAAAGCAACAGCATCTGATATTTCTGGAACAATTCAATGTGCAATTACTGTTAATTTGTCCTGATGAAATCATGTGAAAGCACTTGTCTGCTGAACTTAACGCTGTATGAGAATATTCATGTCTTTGACTTTCCACACTTAGAAGATAATTATTGTTATTACCATCACGGTTGAGATCACTCCACAAGGACATGTCAAGACAGTTAAAATCCACACACACAGATGCGTGCGCTATACAACAGAGCAAAACGCAAAATGTCTCGTTATCACCTTCAAAATGCTAATCAATTATGTCCTAGCGTGTTTCCCGCCGAGAACACAATGTTTTATTTGTATAATTACTCCCCCTCTGCTGTCGTTTAGATTCATATATTTATAACCCATGCAACTTTATTGATTTTACCATAAGGCTGCATCATTTCTGCACCATAAACAGAACCGGGCTTTCTAAACAGAACAACAGGGTTTAGTGTAAAACAGTCGTGTTGACAGGATGTATGATTAGCTGTGCAGGGTTGGAAAGGGCCGCGTGGCAGACATAAAAGACAAGCTTTTCCTTTCAGAGGCAAATAAAGGGACACAAAGTGGACATCACATTGAATCATGCTCACAGTCAGAGGTGGCAGCTCGGCGTGCATTTGACCAATCTCCCTCGCTCAGGGCACACTTATAATCCTAGAGGAAACCACCGGAGCCGATGCGACACATACGCTGAACACACACAAACACAAAGACCCTTATTCCACTCTTGGATGTGGTTAAGAGAGATATAAGAGGGCTGGAGTTCCACTCTTCGACGACGTACTGGCCTCTTTTATTTGACTTATTCTAGCAGACTGTTATTGAAATAGAGTTTTGTTTGAGTTATTCAAGGACAGCCCTGTTTATGAATACAGCCTCAACACCCTGTGCAAGGAACCTTAAAGCATTCAAGACAGCCATCTGATAAGGCAATTAGTGTAATATATTGTCTTGATTTGATTCATATTAGCCTCACTTGATTTACTGTGCACGGTTTGCAGAAGAGCTACAGTAAGATCCAGACAGCATGTCCCATGCCAGAGTTGATTTAAATGTCTTTCTATGGGCAATGGGAGTATATCCCAGAATACTATCTGAAGGTGTGGTCAGGCATACTTGTGTTGTTGGCACTGGGGCGGCACCATAAACGACCATCTAAAGTGGAAGTTGATAATCTAATTGCAAAGTGAAGGCAAACCAAAGAAGCATCTCATCAGATAAAGCCCCCGTTTTTGCTTTTGGATTATGTGAGTTTGGGTTGAATTATAGTTTTTTTTTTTTTTCTGCTTTTGTAATTGTATGTGTTTATCACATTAAATAAATTATATTTTGAATTTTAGGCAACCGCACAGAATGATGATAATGACAGTAAACTTCATTCCATAACCAACAGGGTTGACTCAGATTTACATCGCACTGTCATATTAATTATTTATGGAAGGGTGAATTTATGGCCCTGTCTGGGCACGCTGCTAAATCTGAATGGCCAAATATTGAGATTTTAGCGATATGCTTTTAAATCATCCCTTGATTTGTCTCTGCTTGTTTGTCAGTGGCTTTGCGCTTCAGGTCATGAGTGGCATTTGCTTGTGTGGCCCCTAATTGCTGAGTCCCAGTCAGACAGATGAGTGTTGATGCCTTGCACTGAGAATAGAGCTGGAGTGTGTGTGTGTGTGTGTGTGAGTGTATGAGAGAGAGAGAGAGAGAGAGAGAGAGAGAGAGAGAGAGAGATGATAACACCCCTGATAAAATATTGTTACCAGGACAGGAACATGGAGTGCTAAAGATTATAACTCAAGCTATGAACAGACTCACTGGATCCCTTCAGACCCTTTTCATTACATTTTATATATATATATATATATATATATATATATATATATATATATATATATATATATATATGTATGTGTGTGTGTGTGTGTGTGTGTGTGTATGTATATATGTATGTGTCTCAGGTATATATTTATTTAATTGTTCTATATAAAATTATATAATAAAATGTAATAAAAAAAAATATATATAATATAAGGTTATAATTTAACATAAAATATAATAATTTTATAATTACTTTTATCTTAGTCAAATATATTTTACCTGTACATTTTTTAAATTTGTCTTTTACCATAAATAGTCGAACAATCTTAAAATGGTACAAATTGAAGAAAAAACAACTCTGGAAAACAGTATTATAAAGGTCTCGGTCAGGCCTGTATGGTCATAATTGTACTTGCTGTCAGTTTTAAATAAAAGATAATCTGATGTAAAATTGTGAATATGTAATATGAATATGAATTTAGTTTTTTCATTGACAATTGCAGCATTGTCACTTATTTCCTTTTTTGAATGGTAAGACCGAACATTCAGCTTCTTAACAACGCTGGGCTGTATCATTTCCCAACTAATGGAGCAGCAAATGGGATAACAAGGCCCTCTAGATTTGTTGGCTGTCCCTGAAATTAGCACATTTACGAGCTCTGTCTAAATTAAACAAATCATTGATTTTATGTAGGGGAGTTATAGCACCATATTCTGAAATGGAGTCTGGGAGAAACTTGATAGTAGTCGGGTTCCCCTCTCACTTTCCCTTCATTCCTGATGCTGTTTCCTGTTAAGAGAGAAGAGAAACAATCTCTCACCCCCTCCCCAGGTACTCTGTGCCACACCACCAAGAGGAAACAAAGCCTCCGCTCCTCAAACGAGCGAAAGTCGTGTCCCCCTGTTGGAGTGTGACACACGCCGGGCCCTGCCTTTAGTTAAATATGAAAGCGCCGAGCATGCTTGTGTGTGTGTGCGTGCATGTATTTGGAGAGAGTGACTGCCAGGACTCACAGAATCAGCTGCAAAACCATTTTTAGAGCTCTCGTTTCCCCTTCTCTCCCCGTCGCCTTTGATCATGTAGCACTGTCTACAGTATGCTTACGTGCTCGCTCTCCCCCTCTGTCTTTCACACTCTCTGTTCTTTTGTGTGTATTTGTGCATGTGTATATAGAGACGTCGCAATAGATCCATTGAGAGTGATGGGTGTCCTCGGGTTTGGATTTAGATAAGAAGAGAGGCCTTGTGTAATTCTGGTTTTAAAAAAAGGCAAGCGGCCCGGATCAGCTTCCGTGCTGAGGTGAATCATCTTCATGACACCTAGAGTACAGGAAGCGGTTGAGAAAAAAGGGAAAGAGGAATTTAATGATTGTTTTTTGCAGGAATCTCACTGTGACATACTTATCTGCCATTTCTATCTTTGTCTTTAATTCTTTTGTTTTTCTTTTTAGGCTCTACGATGGATACAGGGATCATTCCATCTCATTAATGAATCTATACTCGTGTCTACTGAAAAGTGTATAAAGGGTTAGTTCGCCCAAAATGAAAATAAAAAAAGGCATTTTGAAAATGTGTTTTTTTGTTTGTACAATGAAAGTAAAAAAAAAAAAAAAAAAAAAAAAAACACTGCTCCTTAGCGTTCTTTAAAATATCTTCTTTTGTGTTCCACAGAAGAAAGGACGTCATACAGGTTTGGAACAACATGAGGGCTAGTAAATGACAGAATTTTAATTTTTTGCATGAACTATCCCTCCACCATCAGGTGAAAAGAAAAGTGATCTCCTGGTTCTGATTGGTTTTCATTCATATTGTAACTGTCAATCATTTCTACAGCAGCACCATTTTGCTTGTCCATTACATTTTTTTTTTTTTTGGTCCTGTCTGTTTTTTTAATTAATTTATTTTTAAAAAGTAATCTACTAGCAGAGACAGGCTCAGTGACAACGCCGTAATCTTAGGTTATAGTGCAGGAATACAGCATTTAATTTACCAGCTCTTAGCATGAGCACTTCCAAGTGCTAAGTGACAGAAATGAATAGCCATCTGAAGCACATGGCTGACATATGCTAATAAGGAATCTGTGCTGAGGCTCCATTGTACGGGACATCTCGCTATAGGTCCTCTGGTACACGTTTCACTGCAACCACAGTTGTAAAGGTAATAATTAAGATCTGACGGGTGTGTTGAAGAGATGTCTCTGTTAAGCAGTGGCCATTCTGCCTCAACACAGGTCCCTCAATTATCACTGTGCTCTGCATTAAAGGGACATCTGAGAAGTCAAAATCACTCAGCGTAAATGAATGTGTGATGTTTAACTTCCCTTCGAGTGGTGATGATTTTTACTCCTCTTCTGCGTTCACATGGATGTGACAAGGATGACAAATGAGACCTGAAAAGAATAAAAAGAGCAGTCATGAGGCCGCCAAACAAAAACACTTTTAACATGATTTAACTGTTACTATCTTTCATCTACTTCTAAGATTTTCTGCATTCAAATTGAAATAAAAGTAGGATGTCTCTCTATCATAAAGACAAAGCAGATCATTTACACTCGGATGAAGCTCTCTGGCTGCCTCAACTTTTATATCGACTGAAGTGTAGATTTATAAATGTCCCAGCTTTGCTTGTAATGGATTCAATCAAGTCATAGTAATATGTTTTGTTATTTGATACAGTCTGGAGAGAATGTAAAATAATTTCAATCGAATCAGGGGGCTCTGGAAATGGAGGAGAGGATTTGTGCTTAAGCCTGGTAAAAAGAGCTGTCATCAAAGCACTTCACCAATCCACACCAGTCCATTTAGAGACATGTTAAGAGACTGAGGCCTGAAATTTGATTTTGAATGGAAAGGGACCTTGGACATGGATGGGCTTTTTCCTCCTCTGTTTCACTGATGCTTTAACGGAGGTCATTAGCAATACAAGAGAGTGCTAATGTAATGCAGTAATGCACATATGTATGGCTACTGCCCTCCCATCACCCCAACATTGCACTCCCTCCCATTACTCTGGCCTGGGAACACACGCAACTAACTTGTTGTACGGACTCCTCTTAGAAGAAAGAATTCAATAAAATACCGCATTATTTACAAAGCAAGACATTTATTTATTGACATTTGTAAACTTGCGCTTCATATTAGCGTTCTGTTTGAGGCTGAAGCGATGTGTAATTCCAGCTCCGTCCAGCAGGTGGATTTCTGCGTGCTGTTGAATCATAGGCTATATCTAGTCTGTTACTGTTTGAACGTGTTTACTCATAAATTAAGTAAAGCTGCAGAAATTAGATCATGGCGTATATATATATATATATATATATATATATGTGGGTGTGTTCGTTTTACATTTTGTTTAACATAAAAAAAACACGAATGACTAAAACGCACGTTTTCCGTCCCCCCCCCCCCAGATTGACAAGTGTTGAAGACGCATTCATGGCCCTTATTCGACTTAAGTAGCAGGTATGTGCAAAAAATAAGCAACAAGTAGACTAGAATTACTTTTTACAACACGTATAACACCCAACTGCGAGTTTATGGAATACAAATAGCTAAAGATAAACTCGCGATCAACCCAGCCAGCACACTTACCTATGTCTGTAAAGACCTCGCGCATTGTTGAAACATCTTTTGTTTTGCAGTGGACTTCATTTCCCAGGTCTTCTAAATAGTGAAGAGAGACGATAATTCATTCCGTGCTCACAAAACAGCCCGTGAGATCCCCCACGGGAGCGTGGAGAAGGGGGGTCAGGGTCCTCAGCGCGCGAGGAGGAGAGAATGAATGTCAGTCAATGAGCGAACCTGGCGCTGAGCGGCAGCACTGCACCTCCAACACTTGGTTTCCACCTCTGAGCAAATCTCTGCCTATCGTCTCTACTTTGCCACCGAACGAAGACTCGTTCTCATCGGTACATGTAACTGATACAACTCTCAACAAACGACGCGACCCGGGAACTGTCTCACGCGCCGCGACTGTCGCACGTTCTTTCCTCGAGGTTCGACTCTACTTTGCTTCTCATGCTTCGCGTTGATCTTCGCTCGCCTGTTTCGAAAAGTTTCGGTTGTGGGGATAAAAGGACAGCTAAACCTTCCAAAGGATTTTTTTAAACAACGTAAGTGCTCCGTATGTCTTGACGTCTAAATGTTTCAGTGAAGAAATATAGTTTTATCTGACTGTTTAATGAGTGACTTCGGTTCAGATTTAACGCACTCTAACTTGACTGTCTCTTGCTCCAGGATAGTATTGCATTTGTTATTGTTGTTGTTTGCTTTTTGTTGTGTGGAAATTGAGTTAAGGCGATGATGCGCAACTTTATTATTCCATATCAACAGATCTCCTATCGTATCCTACAATGTTTCGCTCGCGCGTAATGGTTTGATTGCGGCAATTATTTTAGTGACTTTTTTATGGAACACCTTCATAGTATGGAAGTTACTGAACTCCTAAAACATTTCAGCGGCTCACTTTGTTTTGACTTTAACATCAGTTCGTGGTGTTAAAGTTTGCTGAAATTGTACATTTGACCTCTGATTAACTGACTGGAATGCCATAGCCATTTATCCGAGAATGTGATAAACACTTATTACTGTTAAAAGGTGTCTAGCCAACATATTATTATCATCATCCAATAAATCATATGGCCCTAAATAATCTTGTTTAACATGGCGTAACGTATCATAGATGCCGGTAAACATAAACACACATTTAAGAATGGCACAAGTGCTGTCTAGAGTCGGTGGAAATTAGGGAAGTCATTGAAATACTGGTGTTTTTGGATGATAGAACTGAAAGGGAACTTGTTATATTGATACCCGTGATGATGTGCGCGTGTCTGCGGCCACCCACGAGTATAAGATCGTGTGTGATGTTTAGTGGGTCAACCTTTAATAACTAAACGTTATCCGTGCTGACCGGCTTTAAAACCATTTGCTTCGTAGTTCAGTTACGCTCCCAACTAATTTGTAACTGGTAGTGGAGGTGAGAACTGCTCCTGTGAGTGGAGATTTTACAATTCCATTTATAGTCCTCTCTATTTATAGTCTGTAATCAGAGCGGGAATTAATGCGCTCGAGACCAATGTTGCGGATAATTTATATTTTGTTCTCAAGCCACAATAGACTGTTGGCCACTCTTTATTTTTCGCCTGTTTTCGTGCACATTTGTGGTAATTGATAAATAAATGTTTAGTTTTAAATGAATCTCAACAATGGTTGTTAAATAAGAAAACTATAGGCCTACTCGGAGCAATAGTTGGATAGCAGTTATAGCGAGGAAAGTAGATCAAATCCGTGCAGTGAGAAACAAGGTGCAAGGAAACACCTGTTTACTATGGGTCATTACAATTTACACAACACATAGGCTATACGGGAGTGTTTCTGCTGTGCATATGAGTTGTTAATAGAATTTCTAAGGAAGATTCTATAGGCAAAACTCTCAGACTAAGACTTATTCTCGCATCTTTAGCATATAATCTTCACAATGTTTTATTTTGTATTATTATTAACAGTTTGCAATAATTTGAATAATTCTCACAACGCATTATTCTTAGTCATTTTTTTAACAACAGTAACAACAAACAAATAGCCTACATATTAAAAAGAGACAAATAAGCAAAGGCGATTAAACACTTGGCTTCGATTCTGCAATTTAAATGAGTATTATTGCGTAAAAGTATGTTTACATTTATTGGTTTATCTATTTCATATTTTCAGTCTGTGTTAGGCTAGAGCTACACATCTAAATGTCTTTACACTCATATCAATTATTTATATTTTGGCTGACAGAATGCATTCGGTGTTAAGTAAATAGCCTCATTAATTTAACATCTTTCATTTGTGAATTTTCATTTGTAAGAGGGAGTTTATTAGCTCATTATTTTATTCCCGTATTATTTAACGGCCTTGTGCAGTAAACATGAAACTATTTTGCACTTTACAACTGTGAATATATTGTAGGCCTATTGACTCAGATTATTAATTATAACTCTGAATTTTATATCTCATACAATAACAAAAAACAAACAAACAAAAAAAAAACAATATTTAGCACTTCCAAATGTAGGCTACATTATTAAATTAAATAAAATTCGTTGTTTATCTGTATTTAGACATTGTTCTACAGGACAGTAACGCGCTGTATTTACGCCCTTTCACTCAGACAGGGCGAATCATTTTTCAAGATTACACGCTTAATTTGCTCGATATTTAATTTTAGAGTTTTAGTCATAAATCTTTATTATTACACTTAATATTTCATTGGTCCACGTTTAATGGTTACTTAGATAGGCTATTTAAATAATAACATCAAGTTTATGTTTTTGAATAAAAAAAAATCGGAAATGCCCTTTGTGTCTTCTAAGATAAATGTGTTAATTGATATTTGTTAAATTAGATTATATGATAAATACAAGTTTTGACAGTGAGATACGGAACCCTGTGGAATCTACTATAGCCTATTGTATTGTTCATTTAATTAATTTAAAATTCATATTCATTCCTGTATGCCTGGGGTTATGCAAAACATCCATAATCATTTCCATTTCTTAAAAGTTCAAAATTTTACTCTCGTGGTTTTTATTCGTTTTATCAGAATTATTAGTCTAATAAAAACAAATTAAATCACGGCACCCTGTTGCGCTCTTGCATCTAAAACTTCAACAGCGCAATTCTATGAATTCAGTCTGATTTAAAGTTTTCAAGCCCATACACGTGTAAGATTTTTTTTTTTCCCCGAATAATTTGACATGAGCTCGATTTGAGTCCCAATGAGACAAGACACGAGTAGAGGATGGAAGAAAAGTAGCAGATGATTTATTCGTCAGCGTTTCGATTTTCAGCCCTGCGTTTTCTGTTCTGTCCTTTTCAGTGCTGATGTCAGTTGTTATTGCTTCTCATTGATCCCCGTGCAAAGTGAGAAGTGAACTAAAATTAATGTCGATTCCAGTGGCCGGATCAATGACCAGAGTTATTTTAATCTGGATTTGTAGAATTAAAATAGAGCAAGCGCAATTAAACGTTTTCATTCTTGTTAACAATCAGGAGGAGAAGAGAGCATCCTTCCCCTCAGGCAGCGAGGATGGAGACAGCAAGAAGTTCTGCGGCTCTAACTTGCAATAATATATGACTGGAAAAGTCTTTCAGGTCTGGATTCAAAAGAAAAATCCCTCCGACCCCGTGCACTGAAAGTACGCATTTCTCAAATGCACCGGCTTGATTGGCCTTTTGTCTAGTTCATGTTATCGACAAGCGTGCTGTTTCCCAACGAGTTAAGCTAGAATTAACCCCGTTAACTGGTAGCCTACCCACCCGCCCTCGTGCATGTTTATGTTTTCACGTGCTAATAAACACTTCACCGAAAGCTCATTTGTCATGCAGATGGTGGCATGATATGGTAATTAAAATAATCTACAAATAATACCACAGTTTGAGCACAGGGAAAGGTCGTGGTCCTTAAAGGATTCTTTTGAATTCGTCGAGAAATATTTAAGATGCGCGTGCGTGACAAGTGTCTGGACGGTTGTATAAAGATGAAAATAATCAGGTGTAGTCCTTGGATTGCCTAACTTCACCATGTCCCCTTCTATTATGTTTTGAAGCGTGCAGACACGCCTATTCATGTACCTTTTTATTTAGTGCCGAGGCGGAACATTTGAAATTTTATGGTGAGTGAGATACTTTGTTTGTTAGGTAAAAGCGCCCCAACCGCAGCAATGCCTTTGAATAAAATCTGCTTGTACTCGGAGTTTTTTTTTTTTAACACTGAGGATCGCTTTCGTCCTCTTTTACTAGCCTGTCTACTATAGGCTACTAACTCTAGATAGTTTATTTCTTATTATTAAGAGTAAAATTATTTTTCTATTGTTGTGATTTATATATTTCGGGGTTTACTGCTTGTAATAGCTTTTATCATTAAAGCTTATAGCGTTTATAATGAAATGTTTTGCTTTTATTAATTTTTAATTATTAAATTAAATAGTTTACTACTATATCAACGCTAATTTAATTATTATAAATTGACGCGCATTGAACTTATGAAGAACTGAATCAGTCATTGCAGTGATATTCAATGGGGCGTTGGCTGCGTGTGCTCTTTATTTTAAAGTGCATACAGCAGGCCTATACATATTTTGTAAGATTTGTTTTATGTATATAATAGTTGAACAAATAACAAAAAAAAGAAAAAAAAAAGAACATCCTGTGTGAATTAAGACAAAACTGCATTTGAAAAGCATTAAGTTATGGACATTTCTGTTAGAGACAAAATGTTGAGCTAACTGAAGATTCATTGACAGTCAATGCTATCTTTTTTGTAATTTGTTCTTTTTTGATTTACCTACCTGTCCATTATTTAGATGTGAGTTTAGTGCTATTTTACACCCTCTCTCACAAGGCATTACCAGTGCATTTGGCTGGGATCAATAAGAGTCCTACATCTCTCTGCTTGTCCGAATGTTGCTTGTTATCTTCCCACTAAACAATAGTGAGAAACAGTTAATTCCACCAGTTTATATATATATATTTTTTATTCTTACAGGGATCAAATTCAATTTGTTTTGTTTTTTTTAAGCACAAATTTGTAGAAGGATAAGCATGAAATTCATTCTGTTTTCTTACTCTGTGGAAAATGTTGTGGAACTGAACTTGGAATAAGAGGCCAGCCGTGATAGTTAAATTATTCTTGTGTTAGGCTGGCCAACAAGTTCAGGCGGTTTAGTGGCAGACTGCTCTTGCATTGTGCTTCGTTATCTATTATTGACAAACCCCTGGTTGGCAAACAGTGTGCTCAAACCAGGCAAAATCAAAAGCGTTTCTCTTTCTCTCTTGCTCTGTCTGTCTCAGTACACAGTGATGGGCAGCAGTGGACAGCTGGAAGGGAGGTGAGGTGGGTGTGTGGGATGGGGTCGGCTTGGCTTCTTTGCAGTCCGGTCCTGGCTCTGAGCAGAGAGGATCCAGACACCTTGCAAATAATCTGGGCTTAGTGAGGAATTAGTTGGCTCAGGTGGGTGGGATGAAACAAACAGTCCATCAGCCCCTGAAATGAATAGGCCAGGCAGGACAGGAAACTTTGAAAATCATTTTGTTCACAATGAATCAATGTTCCCTGGTGCCCGCCGCAAAGCTTTATTTGAAAAGCAAATCCTCACTTATTCTGACAGCTCATACCGAGTGCACGTTTTTTACAGCGAGAGTAAATCGTGCAAATTTTGTCTGGTGGAGAGAAAAAAAGTTGCGAAAGTTTAGAGGCAGGCCCTCGGTATACTTATGCAGGCGATAAGATCCAATAAAGCAGTGATTGATTACCACTATTTATTGCTAGGTTTTATTGTGTGTCATACACTGTGGGGAATTTATTTGTTGATAGTGAACTGGAGTGTTGAGGCACAGCTTGTACTATCATTATTGATTTAGTTAGCTGTATGTCCAAGTGTCATTATCCTTCACTGCGTTCTCACTCTGTCATTAAATCTCACTTTCACGTCTTCCTTTTTTTGTGTCTCATACTGAAGCTGCTACACGTTATTGAATTGTTCAGTGGAAGATTTCATATTGCAAGGGCTTTGATTCTAATTCAGCAGGACACATTATCTGCGTGGTCCTGAGTTGCAGGCCAGCCGACAGTGAATGACTGTATTTTCAATAATATCGACTGTCCTCCGGTCCAAAAGCGCTTCCTTACGGAATACCAAGTGAGCCGCCCTCTGCCGAGCAAGTACAGCCTGAGTGATACGCACGGCACCGCAAATATTTAACACCGCTTCCCTGATTGACAAGCTGACGTGAGGCTGGATTGCCATGTTTGTGTCGGTGACGGCAGCCATTTCAAGTGGATACTTAAGAAGGCGGTTGTGGATAAACATAAGTTTACCCTCTAGGGTGATTTAAAAAACGTAACGAGTTTGAGTGCTGCTAAGACCCTTCAGACAAAGGCATTTGGGAAGTTTTCAAGATTAAAGAAGTTCAAATGTGCTCCATGCTGCGGCACTGTCATTTCCTGCGACGACGTTTGAGGGCTCTCCATTTTAGCAGCTGCACACACAACAGCCTTCACACCGCATCATGTCTTTTGACAGCGCTGGAAGCATTTCAGTGGAAGTTAAAAAAGCGTGAGAAATCGTTGGCATGGCTTAATTTGGAGCAGCAATTAGCATGAAATCCATTAGTCGTCCGCATTCTTGTAACTGTTGCCATTTTTGTCTTCTCACATGGTCAGACAGTTAGAGATGTGTGGGTTTGAGTGTGTGTTTTCTGAGGGTATTGAATGACAGTGTCTGCCCTGTCCTGTAATAAAATGTAAGAGTGGCACTTTCACGGTTGTCAACAATCTCTAAATATACTGACAGACAGGCAGAGGAGCAGGAGCTGTGGTTTTTGAGTGACACCCTCCACCAAAACTTTTGCATTTTCTCTCAGCAGTCAAATTTGACAGTCGTTTGTTTTCGATGAAATTGGATTCATTTGCACGGCTCCCCAGAGCTGCGCCCAGAAAATGTGTCGTTGACAACTTCTTATTTGTCTTTGTTGTACCCTTTCTGTTTCCTTACATCATTAACTTTCTGAGAGAGAACATGCAGCTCATCACTACAACTGACACTGCAATATCATAACAATGTAATTTGAAAAGGAAATGCAATGCTAGATTTTTGCTGGATAACAGTTCAGTGACAGATTTATTTTTTCCCAGATAATCAATCTCAATTTTAACTTGTGACAAATATATCATAATGAAAGTTAAATGCAAGTTTCCAGGGGAATACATTTTTTATTGTAGTTATAATAATATATTTTTATTAATAATAATAATACATTTAAATGAAAAACGAATTATGCATTTATATAATAAAAAAAAAATTGTAGTCTCTTTTGTTATTTCATGTCAACACCGGCTTTTTTACTTTGCCATTCAAGTCTATTTTCTAAGAATTTTTCTGATACGGAGATGAATTTCAATGTTGAGCACTTAATGGATTTTTATTTTGGGTCATTTAAGATGGTTTCATGAATCTTGGATTTTCCTTGCAATGATTGATAGACGAAGGGAAAAAAGCGTGACAAGAGTTGCGGTGGACATTGCGGTCCTACCCCCCCCTCACTCATTCGCATTCTTTGGCGTGTCAGTGTGTGTCAGGCTGACTCACTGCTCTCTTCGGTTGCTCTGGGACACTGGGCTCTCAGTTAGTGCATGCTTTTGTGCGTGTGTGTAGCTGGGGCACCAGGCAGACCGGCCGCAGCCACAGAAATGATTAGCACATCTGTACAACACTCAGCCTAGTTATGCCCCCTCTCTCTCTCTCTCTCTCTCTCTTTCTATCTCTCTCTCTCGTACGCCATTGGGGGGATATCCTGTGTCCTTTTATTGGATTGTCAGTTTCACACTGCCTGACTGCGCTGATGGTAATGATAATAAAATTGAAATATCCAGGTACTTATCACTGTATTACCTTGCTATCAACACCCACCCGCACTCATTTTTTAGAGGTTATCCGAGGGGAGAGATTCGATACAGAGACGAGGCCCTGATGAGTGTGAGAGAGGGGAAAAAAAGAGGGGGCTTTCGATATTGGTACATTTTCAAGGTGCTATTTTCCCAGCTAGGCCGAGTAAGAAGACAGAAGGTAATGCGATTCTTGGGCTTCTCGCCAGCATCAAGCGGTGTAGTGTAACCCATTTTCTACAGACAGGAAACTGCACACATTCCCCTGCCATGTATGTGATAATGTAAAGCTCTTTTTACTGGGCCGCAGAGTGTGTGTGTGCAGATCGAGTTTTAAAATTGATTCGAATGAGTGTTCTGGACAGCTGATATCTGTAAAAATGCCCTGATAAATTCCCCTGGAGTTTCTTTGATGCAGTCTGATATTCTGTGTGGCATTTGAAATGGCCTCGCCGTGACACAAGTCTAAAGGCCCATCTATTTGAATTACTCTGAATAAGAGGACCTGTTCTCCAGATACAAGGATTAAATTCTGTTTTCCATACAAGCATGACATCTCACAAAGTCACAACATACAAAAGTTTGGGGTCAGAAGTCTCTTGCTCACCAAGGCTATATGTATTTGATCAAAAATACAATAAAAACAGTAATATTGTAGAATATTATTACAATTTAAAATAACTGTTTTCTATCTGAATATATTTTAAAATGTAATTTATTCCTGTGATGGCAAAGCTTAATTTTCAGCAGCCGTTGCTCCAGTCGTCAGTGTCACATGATTCTTCAGAAATCATTCTGCTGATTTAGTACTTTTCATATTATCATTACTGTTGATGATATTTTTTAGAATTTTAAAAAAAAAATTGGAAAATGTGGTCACTTATTTTCCAATATTCTTTGATGAATAGAAAGTTCAAAAGAACAGCATTTTTTTTTGAAATAGAAAACTTTTGTATCACTATAAATGTTTTTACTGTTCATTTTGATCAATTTAATGCATCCTTCCTGAATAAAAGTATTCTTTTCTTTAAATAAAATCTTACTTACCCCAAACTTTTGAACAGTAGTACAGTACTTTTATGTAAATATTCACTTTTGACCCTTTTAATGATGGTTGATGATAAAAATAAAGGATTCCAAATATGCTAAACAAGGTAGCCTAATTTTGATTTGTAATGAAGCAAGCAGTTTTAGCAGTACATTCATTTCTAAATTTCATATAAGTTAAATGTCTGTTTAACTTCTGATAGATCACTTTCGGGTCACCCTCAAGGGATTGGCGATGATGGACAGATGCACATGCACACAAATAGACACAGATTTGCTAAAATGCTTCTCATTAAACCCACTCACACTTTTGCCAATCAGTGAATCTTATCCTCCAGGGGTTCTTCTCGGGCTGTTTGGCTGCAGCTGGGGTCAAGGGGTGAAGTGCGGCTAATTTATTCATTCAGTCAAATATCCTGTGCAGATGGCAGGCTGATATGATATCAGTATGAGAATCCCATTGGAGGCAGAGGACCAGGGTGTTCACATGAGCAGGGCCGTGCTCTTATCTGATCAGCGCACGGCTCTTATCTGCCTCAGACGCCGTTCTGCTCCGCAGACAGGGAGATGGAGTAAGAGGCTTATATGTGATCTGAACCTCAGATCTGTGGGGGGAAACTTTCTATTTCAGAAAGGGAAAAGTAGGCAAGAGTTTCAGAGTGTTTTTAAGTGGTTTAACTCCTCCTCTGTTCAACTTTCTGCAGGTGGAGGACCATCGAGGATGAGCCGCCAGTGAGAGCGACCCCCGATTCTGCCAGAGCGTCGACAAAAGTTTGCACCATTTTGCCCATACCGTTTACCCCGTCTCTCTTCTCTCCACCCCTCCCCCACTCCCCTCTGCTCTCGCCCCTAACCCCCCCTCCACACAACTTCAGCCCAGTCTCCAAAATGGACTTGCACCGGGCGGCTTTCAAAATGGAGAGTTCCTCCTACCTGCCCAACCCGTTAGCATCCCCAGCGCTAATGGTGCTAGCATCGACGGCAGAGGCCAGCCGCGATGCCTCCATCCCCTGCCAGCAGCCTCGTCCATTCGGTGTGCCGGTGTCCGTGGAGAAGGACGTTCACCTCCCCTTCAACAACGGTTCCTACACGTTCGCCTCCATGTACCACCGGCAGGGTGCCGTACCACCCGGCTTCCCTAACAGAGACTTTCCTCATTCCCTCCTACACCTCCATCATCAGTTTGCACCTCCTAATCTGGACTGCTCGCCAATAAGCATGCTTAACCACAGCGGCGTCGGGGCCTTCCGGCCCTTCGCTTCACCTCCGGAGGACCGTGATGGAGCTGGAGGGGGATACCAGTCCGCCTTCACCCCTGCCAAGCGGCTAAAGGGCTGCCTGGAGGCCGATGCCTCCCCGCACCTGCGCTACTCCGACGCAGAAGGGAAAGAGTATGACTTTGGCGGTGCTCAGATCCCCTCCAGCTCACCTAGTGCTCTCAAAGCCGTGGAAGACGCAGGGAAGAAGATCTTCGCAGTGTCAGGCCTGCTGTCGGACCGAGAAACCTCGTCCAGCCCAGAGGATCGCATTGAGCGCTGTGAGTACACTCTTTTTTTAAACGAACTGCACTATTAATGTCTGCTACTCTTTAAAATAACGACAACTTTTGGAGTCTTCTACTACTTTTTTTTGTCCTGTAGGGATCCGGTCCGCTTGCGCACATTTGTCTGATAACTTTTGTTGTTTTGTTGTATGCAACAAACTACCTTCTCTAAGATAGTTCTCAAACATCTTAGTTAACTAAGTTAGTTCAACAGTTAGGGTGATATTAGAAAAGCATTTATAATAATGGAGAAAAAAAAAAAAAAATTTTAATGGAAAAATAAACATTTGTTAACCAATTAAATTTATCCAATGAGAAATTATTAAGAATAATTATTAGGAACTCATGGTAATATACTGTAAGTTCCACCTAAACATCAAGGTTAAAAACTTTATAAATACTTTCTGTGTGTAACAGTGCTTAACCTATAAATTTCTTGCTGTGATATGTTATCCCTGTAATATAGAAAACGTGTCCCGTGTCACAAGTCAAACTGCTGGGGAATGTTTAGAGAGTGTGTCCTACCGGTTCTACAGAGCTGATAAATTCCACAGATAAAACTCATAAATGAAATGGGGGTTTCTCGTGGGTGAGAGAGTGTGTGTATGAGTGAGTATGTGTGCGTTTTGGAGTTGAGGAAATGTGAAATGTGTGCACAGATTCATAAGACCTCTGCAGAGCGGAAGCCCAGTGGTATTACTGAAGTAATCCAACCTGACCACTCTTACTCAAATACATTAGAAGTCCCAGTGAAAACATAGGTACACACACACACACACACACACACACGGTTCTGAAAACCCTTTTTTTACAGCTTTCATTCACAGTATGTTTACCAGCAAAAATAACTAATTGTTTTGTAAATAAATCTAATTTGAGAACACTTTCTATGTCACAAGACACATAGTTGTATGATGTGGACTTTTTAATTTTTTTTAATTTTATTTTTATATTTATTTAACCATAATTACTTTTGGCAAATCCAAACCTCAAGAAAACTTTTTTTCCTTTTTTAGAACTAAAATCATTTAGAACTAAAGTCTAATTTAGTTGTACCTGGATATCGTCCAAAAATTATTATTATTTTTCATTATTTCATTAGGTGTATCTCAATTATACCCCCCCACCCCCCCCGTTCTCTTGTTCTCTGTTTTCCAGTGATACTTAACTATAAGGTTCTATTTGTAAACATTAGTTGACAAAACCTAAAAATTAACAATTCTTCTACCGCCTTTATTAAGCTTTGTTTATGTGACTTTGTTTTATTGACTAATGCATTTAAAATCAAAAGTTACATTTATTAACATTAGTCAATGCACTATGAACTAACATTAATAAACAGTTGTATTTTTATAAACTAACATTAAGAAAAATGAATACATGCTGTAAAAAATATTTTGCTCATTGTTAGTTCAAATTAGCTAATGCATTAACTAATGTTAGACCTTAAATGGGATCTTTTGCTTATTTATTTTATCTGGCTTCCTTGTCTAATTATTGGCATTTTTTATATGCGCACTCGCTCTCAAATCAATGTTTCAAATCAAGTTTCAGATTTTCAAATCTTCAAATGTTTCTAATTTTCAACTATTCTCCCACCTGCTCATTTTTTGGGGGGTGGGGGGGGGAGGGGGAGCTGTAGTGCGACAGGGAGGCCCACCCGTGGGGGAAATGGCAAGAGTGGGATACAGAAAGAGAGGAAGCACCCTTGATCGAACAGATGAGAGACAAGGGCGGCGAGCTGAGACTGATCCGATAAAAACAGCAGCACGCAGGCTGGGAGGAGCGTGAATGACACCCAACAAGAAACAAGAGAGGAAAGCAGGAGTGTGAGGGAGGAAGAGAGACAGACTAGAGGAAACTGTGTCCAGTATCTCATCTAGAATTTCCCCTCTGAGGGTGTCTCGTTTGAAAGCACTTTTTAAGACATCCATCGTAGCGCTTTTGAACCAGCAGCTGCACAGGAAGCAGCGATGCAGTGCCGGTCCTTTCGGCTAGATGGATTATAACACCTTCACCCTCAGCTCAGATTAAGCGCAGATAGTGGCTCTCAATGGCCAATCCAGGTATAATCCAAGTTCCTCAAAGGACTGTAATCTGACATTCATACTATCAGATAAGAGCAGCGGCTTCTCTTGCTGAAATGAGAGGGGATTAGGGTGGCGGAAGGGATAGGAAAGCCTCAGCCTCCTCTCTGAGGAGAAAGAACAGAGAGAGAGTTTTAAAATACAATGATTTGGAGAGTAGGAGACAGTTTTGCCTTCTCACTCTCTGCCTCTCTCCTTCTCCTCCTCTCTTTTGAAGCTGAATCTAATTAGATTAAACCTTAGGCCCACCAAGGGCTCTAATGCAATTGAATTTCCAGCAGTGTTGTAGAAGAGACTTAAATTGGGTTCCCCTTGACTGGCTACTGTGCTACTGGCTGTCACTTCAGGAGCCCTGTCCTCTCTCTGGGCGTTAAGCCCCAAATCTGCACTGTACTGCTGTCGGTGTGATTCTCAGACTATATATAGAACAAGTACTTTATATATATATATATATATATATATATATTAGATGTAACGGTACATATATTTTTCCCGAACGTCACGGTATGGATGTCACGGTTCGGTGCATAGAGTTAATGACAAATACAGTCAGTCACAGGCGATCCACACTCCAATCCAGAAGGGGGCGCGTGCGGTAATGCAATGCTGTTTGCTAAACGCCACAACAAGAAAATGAGCAGAAGAAGAAGAGACTATCTATGCACCCATAGATATCATATATAAACGCTAGACGTCTCGTGCGTGCTGCTGGCCAATTGAGGTCGACGTCCGCACGTGGCGGCCATCTTGCCACAGACAGCTCGCTCACTCGTTTAATGGTGCATGTACTTTTAAATAACCATAACTTGCTCAATTTTCTACCGATTTTCAAACGGTTTGGTTTGTTATAAACGTCAGAGATGTAGTTATGACACTGCATACATACACTGCATATTATGAATAATTATAACATACATGTTAAAGCATTCGGAATTATAGCCACGTTAATAACGTTTGTAAGAAACCAAACCGTTTGTAAATCCGTCAAGATTTCAGCGAGATAAGAGGATTTGTGTGCCTGCTGATCACTCACCTTACATTAAGCCTGCCTGTGACAAGATGGCCGAACGGTGATGCCGGAAGTGACTGCGCCATAAGACATCTAGCATTTATATATGATATCTATGTATGCACTAACCTAAAATAAGAGTTCAGATGGCAAGCAAGTGCTGAGTTTCGATAAAATTTTGGGACATGGTCGCTTAACTTCACGGAAAGAAAACTGGGAATCGGAATCCTGTTTGTTTTCGTTATTTTACAAGAGCACAATGTTTTGTTCTTATTGAATATATTCTTATTGTATCTAATCTCTGCACAAGTTTTATTTTTCATTATTGCATTTATTTTGTACTTTTATAACACAAGTGCTTTTCAGTTTTGTAACTGATAGTAATAACTTAAAATATATAATATAAATATTAATTTTATCAGCCCTACAAAAATATTTACCTCTGCAAGAGTGCATTCTGTTTACTACTTAGTGCTTAGTACTTGAAAGGAGGCTGTCCTGTACCAACTACTTCTGGGGGGACTAAATACCACTAGGTGGAACAAACTGCAATTTGCACTATACTGTCTGTTCAAAATAAATGAAAAGAAACCTAGCATTGGGGATTTGTTGTATGTACTGAACTGTGAATTCTGTGTACCATTACACCCCTAATATATATATATAATGTGTTTTTTTATTTATTTAAAAATTAACTATACAACTAAGTCAATACACCGTTGAACAGAGGAGTTTCTGCTTGCAAAAAGAGAATGCGTCAGAGCTCGTAATAAAACGAGAATCAACATTGGCTTGGCTTTTCTTAGATGGCGAGAACTGAGGGATTTGAAATGTTGTAAAAACTACATCGAGATGGCATTTTTATTTCACAACAGGTAAGTAAGGTACTTTATTGAACAGATAAATTGCCATATGTAGCTCTAACAGAGTTCATTGTAAGGATTTTCTATTCTGAAGGGTAATTTCATTATGGTTGTTGAAACGCTTGACTGAAATTATGGTCACTATAAAATCTTTCTTCTATAGCATGTGATTTGTGTATTGGTATGCTCATTTCCCAGTGTGAACGTGTTACATCTGGAGCTTGTTTGTTTGCCTTTTCCCTCCACACATTGGCGCGGCAGTGCCGAGCAGTGAACCTGACCCAGGACAGCAATCCCAGCTTCTCATCCACAGGGAAAATGTGTGTGATAAACAGAGAGACTGAGATAGTGTAACCTGTTTCCAAACTCAGTGTGAGCCACAGAAAAAATAAGACATGAGACGTAGTCTTAGAAGGAGAGAAGGCAAGGAATGAGGGAGAGAGAGATGAAAGAAAGATAAAAAATAATAAAAGGCAGGGGATGAGCAATCAGCAGCGCCGTGAGCTGAAACGCAGACTGCAGCTGCCTTCCTGAGCAGCTGAAATAAAAGGGAAAAAATCCTTAAGACAACAGAGCGGAGCTACACGGGCTTCCTTCCTGACGTGACCAGCTCGTGAGCCGTGTGGGCCTGTCTCCATAAATCCCCGCTGATTTACGGGGAACTGGGTGGCTGTCAGCTCCGTGCTTAACCCCCACCACCCCGGCCCAGTCTTAAAGCCAGGCCGCCGACCACCCGTCCTTCCCCATGGAGTTCCGACACACTCGTTCTGAACTTCAAATGATTTCAGCCCGGGTTGATATAGCGCGCAGATTATAGCACACGTCAACATGTTAAAAGATTCTCCCGTGTCCTCCCTGAATGCGCCAGAGCGTCAGTCACAAGGATATATTGTTACAGTGGCAAACCTGGAAGGGACTCGTTCTCTAATTTACACGGCTACTGAGGAGTAGCGCCGAGATGCATTGTGTTAGCAAGCATAGTTATTTTTGTATTGCGTCTCCCTGTCGCTCTCTGGCTTTGTAGTTGCCAGTCAGCCACTGGGTTTGAGCCTTTAATTATTTGCCGGTGCTCTTTCTCTGTCTCTTTTTCGTTCTCCTGCTCTCTCTCCCTACCCTCACTCCCTACCCTGTCTGCGTGATTGATTCTTGTTTTCATGTTTTTCGATTGGGCCACACAGATCTGTCAGACTGTATAGTTATTCTGCCGTCTTTTCCCTTTCAAAAGCTCTGAAGAGCAGTGTGCACTGACAGCTGTTAAAACACATAGTTGTTGGGGTTTTTTTACCTCTTTTTTTGTCAGAGAGCAGATGTTAGTGGCATGTTTGTGTGTTTTTCTTTAGGATGTATTGAAAACTTTGGGAAACAGTTGCAGAGGAAGTGGCAAATACACCAGGATAGATCATAATAATGGAAATTTGTTATTATTGAACAATAAAAAATGGCTGGCTTGCTCACAGTTGGAGGGAAACGTTTTTTAGGCTCCGTTTGAGGAAAATTTTCTCAAGCAGACAGTGTTGTTGCTCGTCTCTGGCAGGTGAAGAGTTAAGGAGATCAACATTGTCATCCCAGCTAAAATCCCCCCTCCTTCTGTCTCTTCCTCCCTCCCTCATCTGTCCTCCTGCTCTGGTTCCTGCTCCCTCCTCCTCTCTGTCACGGTCTAGTGGCGAGGCTAAGTTAAGTAAGAGTGTTCTAATAATTAGGCTGCAGAGCGACCGCTCGTCTGTGCTTACCCAGATGTTAAAAGGCTTGTCCTCTCATGTTGCCTCCCTGTTGGTACCCCCTCCACCCTTTATCCATCCCTCTTTTCCAGCTTCTCTCTCTCTCTCTCTCTCTCTCTCTCTCTCTCTCTCTCTCTCTCTCTCTCTCTCTCTCTCCTCAATCTCATTTGCTCTTGCAAGATCTATCTATCTATCTATCTATCTATCTATCTATCTATCTATCTATCTATCTATCTATCTATCTGTCTGTCTGTCTGTCTGTCTGTCTGTCTTACTGTCTGTCTCTCTCTTTTATATCAAACATTTGCTTGCAACCAACATTATGGGATTGAGGTTTCATTTCTATTTGAAAATCTGCTTGTCAGAAGCATTTGAGAGAGATGAGAATTACTTTATTGCAGATCTGAAGAGTAAAGTGTGTGATCTTTCTTTCTCTCTGTGGTTGCTCTTGGCAAAAGACAGCAGGTGTCAGTGCAGCAGGCCATGGCTGCACCACTCTTTGCGGTGTAAGGGAGCACCGGGCCGGGCCATTGTTGCGGCATGATGCAGATCAAGGATTAGGGCTTCCATCCTGAGCTTTGTTGGCAGACCCACTTGAATTGGACACAGGCTGGTGTGTGCGGACCGCTGGAGCCACTGTTAGGGAAATGAACAGGGGAAATGGGATGAGAGCATGCATCCTCTCCAGACAAACAGCTGGGATCAGAGTGAACGAGTGAAGGTCTTACACACCACCGCACAATGCTCATGAATATACAGTAGCTCTTTATTGTCTAACAAACACGTTTGTTTGCTATGAAATAGTGTATTGCTTTGATTAATTTGTGGTTTTAAATAATATAAACATTATGCCCTAAATGATTTCCATTCATAGATGCAAGCTCTTGACTGTTGTGTACATGCAGCTGTATGGAGGTTCTGGCAAGCATCAGGCATGCACCCAGTCTCCCAGGCTTTAGGTCAGGCTTGTTCCCATGGCCTGGATGTGGGCCTTGTGGTGATGTCACACTTTGCTATAAAAGCAAGCTGAAAGCGGTCCGCTGAGTCCTGTAGAACCGCACAGCTGGCATTAGTATCCGTTCTGCACATGCACCCGGGGTCAGGGAGCCGGTCATGGTACCACAGCGGGCCGTCCGTCAGCCCTGAGTTTAGTTCCGGGCCACCGGCAACCAGGAACAGCCCTTAGATCAGGCTCAAACTCCCCTCCTCCCCATCCTAGACTAATGCAGATGTGCTGAAAAGCCTCATCCCCCTGAGTCCCTTAAAGAGGTAGGGGATGAAACTTCACTCTCGCTAACAGGTTCACCACCCAGAGCACAGCAGACCCACCCCAGCCAGCCACCCGTTCGCATCCACCACCTCTTTATCCTTCTCTCTCCCTTCCTTCACCCCTCCTCACTCTTTCCCCCAGTAATCTAATCTTCTCTTCGTGTGCGGGTGCAGTCTTCTGTGACAGACTTGTTTCCAAAAAGCCGGCTTGGCTAAAGGACACACATATTATATATATTTATTGCTTCCCTTAAATGTGAATTATTGAACACAAGTGATTACTGAGTGGGATGCATTGGGCGCTTTCTCGGAGTTTCAGACGACTGTCGGATTAAAACAACAGCATCCAAAGTGACATCTTGCATGAGAAATGTCTTTAATGTAAGCTCGGCTTTCTTCCGAACATTAGCATTAGCTAGAGGCGTGCCGTAAGCCCTTACACCTGTAGCAGTTTGTTGCTTGTTTTCGGCTGCTACCGAAGCTTCCAGCTCTGCTTTATTGGTTTTGAGAGGGCCGCATGTGTGATCATTGCTCATTACCGGTCGCAGAGACCTGAGGCAGAAAGGCGGCTCAGGAGAATCTGCATGGAGATACGCACACTCCTCCAGAATGCCAATAGCCCGCACACATTAGAAAGTGTTGCCATTTTGTACCTTCTTCCCGTCACTCTCTGTCCAGGCGCTCGTAGGGGCCTGATTAATTATTTAGCAGCATGTATCATCTATTTACCTTAGTAATCCATCTGTCAGCACGCTTATTGATCCAATCCTGCATTCTAATTGTGCATCCTCTCGCAGCAGCTAGCTCATATTTAAATTCAATGCCTGTCACTGCGCCTGACTGTCTGTGCGCCGTGTGACTCCGTCGACTATTGCGTCTGTCGCTGCGGTTGCATTTCAGAGTTAAGCTACAGCTGTTCTGGAGGAAGTGAGAGTGTATCTTTCGTCCCCTCTCAGGTGTGACTGCATGGTCGTTTTTTAAAGTGAGGTTTTATTCAGAAAGATGTGGTAGGAAACAAAAGAGATTCGGGAAGAATGAGGGTGAGAAGAAATCATGAAACTTCCATATATATCTATTTCGTAAACCCTCAGTTTCATTCCAACTTCCCCTTACTTTCTTTGTTGTCCAAAACCTAAAACAGCTGCTATCTATCCATCCCTCTTTTCCAGCTCTCTCTCTCTCTCTCTCTCTTTCTCTCTCTCTCTCTCTCTCTCTCTCTCTCTCTCTCTCTCTCTCTCTCTCTCTCTCTCTCTCTCTCTCTCTCTCTCTATCCTCAATCTCATTTGCTCTTGCAAGATCTATCTATCTATCTATCTATCTATCTATCTATCTATCTATCTATCTATCTATCTATCTGTCTATCTATTATAAGTTAACAATAGATTAGAGACGCAATACAACTGGGCATTTTACATTTGATTGAAACTATCGTCTATATAAAATTTAAATAATTGTATTCCTTTCAACTCAATTCACCATTTGTATTTGTTCTACCCACCACTAGATTGCATGAACAGTATTGTTGGATATCATAGACAGTGAGTGTGCCTTCCTACCTTTGTTTACTGCTTGCAAAGGTAACATTTTTCATCTTTTGGTCAGCCTTTCTCTTACCTGTTCTCTTCCTATCTAGCATTTTCACTTTCATCCTTCTCTTATTCTCTGTGTGTGGTTGTGTGGTGGCAGTAGGGGCTTGTTTGTTGTGGTGACAGGGAAGGCGCCCACTGATAAGAGCACCATGGCAGCTGGTTGCTGTGGCTGTGTGCGGTTAGTGAAAAGGCCAGAGTGCGGAGCGGTCAGGAAGCTGAAACGCTCCTGCAGTTGTCAGGCTGGTCTGTCTGGCCAGGCCCCTCAAACTGGGCTTTTACATGCCAATAAAGAAGGCCGTTTCGGGGGTGGGCTGGTAGCCAGGCAGCCTGGGAGAAAACAGTTAAAATAGGCACTTAAGAACGCCCTCCCCCCTCTCCTATCACGATGGGTTACGCCGCCGTTCTCAGTTGTGTTCTAACAAGGCTTTTGACATAATTGAATACAGTAGCCCTGAGTAGATAAGCGTTTCGTGTGCCAGCCGCTGTGCGTCTGAGAATTCTGGCTATGTGTGCACATACTGGAACTGTATGTGTGTGTTTTATTAATTTGCCTGTGTACTAATTCCGTGTGTGTCCGCATGCTCACTGCCAGCTGGACGTGTGTGAGCTTATATCCTTCCTTTGATGGCCCACTCCTCTTCAGGGCTAATAAGAACAGATGCGCGAGCGCCCAGCATGAGTGATCGTGCAAATGCAGCAATCAGTAAACACTCGCTGAGTTAATGACACCAATCAATGGCCTTTTAAAACAGCTATTTGATAATTGCAATCATCAATGCCTCCTGTAGTATACATTACAAATGGCCCTCTCCTCTTCTTCTCCACTCCCTCCCTCTTACTCTGTCTCTCTTTTCCTCTTCCTTTTTCCTCTTCCTTTCATTTTGTGAACATGGATCCATGGTCATATTATCCTGTCAACCGGCGCGGTGCTGTAATTTTACCATATGTATCTCAGGCTATCATTGAACCAGAGTTGTTAGCATTTTAGCATCCTCGTCTTCCAGGATTTTTATTGAATTTATTTTATTGAAAAGAATTGAAAACACTCAAAATAAAAGTTTCAACAACAACAAAAGTTTTTAATTACACTAAATAATTAAATGATTTAAGAATATATAACTTAAAAAATCTTACAAAATTTGTTAACCCAAATCTAAAAAACTAAAAGATATATATAAATAAGTATTCAAGGTTCATGCTTGATGACTTTTGTTAATCTTTGCTTTGTAAATCTTTTTCTTTATAAACAATTTCAACTTGATCATGCTCCATGAGGTAGTTTATAATTTCTTAAAAATATATATATATATCTTTATATCTTATTATTTTATATATTTATAAAAGGTACAAAACATTTATTAATGCAGTGGACTTTAATTTAAATATCTGTTGTGCAAGTCATAATGAAGCTTAATTTTTGTAAAAATGGAATAAAGATGTTAAAGAATTTAAAGGAAAAATAAGAGGTTTATTTTTAATTACTACTACTTTAATTTCATATGTACATCATTGAGGTCTCAAACAAAATGTAAAGTCAGTCTCAACAGAACATGGGGGTGGTTAAGGTTAAAAAAACAACATTTTGCAATTAAGAAGCCCGAGGCAATCATCAATTTCATCTTATTTGGTGGGAGGTACATGTATATTGATTCATTCGCTTTTCATCACTGTTCTTTGTTCCTTTTTGTGTCCACTCCATGTGAGCGATACAGTATTGGACAGAGAAGACACAGTGGTCACGAGTGATCTCATGCGCGAGTGCTTTTCCTGTCTGTGTTTTCTGCAAGCCAAGAGCGAGTTTATTTTTGTGATACATCAAAGAACACGGACGTTCTTTGACCGCATCTCCTCCCAGGGGGTCAAAAATCTTCTTAAGCAGAGACCCCCTCCACTTCACCCCTATCAAAGGCCCCCCCTTCGGTCGGCCATTTTCAACCCGGCGGCTGTGTGCCTGCAGGCCCTAGACCACGACAATTTCAGCACTGCAGAGCCGAAAATTGTCGCCATTGAAAATGGCACCTAAAAGTGGCTAATCTGAACTCCCTCTTTATCTAGTCCCCCCTTCCTGTGTGTGTGTGTGTGTGTGTGTATGTGCTTTTGTGAGTTAAGCTGTGATTCACACCTGCTGCTGTGTAATCCTGTAGTCATGTTGGCCCCTGGCTCCCGTGCTCGCGCGGCTCTGCGGGTGCCATGTGGATACGGGCTGTCTAATACCACATCCCCACGGCAGAATGCACGGCATCCGCCTCTGGGGAAACGGGGGTGGAGGGGGGGGCACAGTCGAGTCGGCGAATGGGGTCCGGAGGAGGAGGGGGTGAGCTTAGAGAGCAAAAGAGAGCAAATCTGTCACTTTTCCCAAAGCAGTCACCCCTGTGACCTCCATTCAAAGATATATTGATTTTCCAGTGCTCTGACTAACAAGCGGCAGGCTGAGTGGGGTTTAGTGATAGTGGTCGTATGGCTCGGACACAGCGTGATGCTCTCTTCTAGAAGTTAAACACGTCTCCTCTCTGTCCTCCTTGCGGGGGCATCAAACAAGTACAAATAATCAAAAGGCATTGGCTCCCCTCCGTTTCCCCTTTGCAGATCTCTCCGTATGAGACCATTTTTCTGCACACGTATGACAGCATTTGCTCCTCATGTGGGGCCTTTTGCTTCAACTTTCCCTCATTTTTTTGGTCCTGCATGTGTGTCCAGTTTGTTTTGTGGGGTTTAGGAGGGCTCAAACAGACCCTCCACTTTAACTTTACTGGTCTCCTCAGATACACACAGTCTGGTGAGATGTAAAAATCTGTGGAGCAGAGAGGAGGGAAACAAAGCGACCATGTACAAACAAACAGTATCAGGGGAGAAGGGCCTACGCCTCTTAGAGCGAGCCTATCCTTCAGTATATCAGGCTTGGGAGAGAGAAAGAGATGGGAGGAAAGAGAGGAAGGCTACGTTCACACAGCAGAAGAATGCAGATGTCACTCTAGTTTTAGTTTACATTCACATAGTTTATTTATAAACAGATGTGACACTATCTTTCACCGAATCTGACACATTTAAGTCCTCCATTTTAATATTTTTCATTGTTTTACATATTTTAAAAACATTTAAAATGAATACAGTTAATTTTCATTTAAAATTCTATTTACAGTATGTGCATTCTACAAATATTGAAGTTTTATTCCAGGTAAAAAATAATAAAATAATTATCTTCAATAATTTCTCTTCACTTTTCTTTTGACTAGATCAGAGGTACATCATTTAAAGGGAAAGTAAAATGGTTGATTTTTAATTATTACTATTTTATATGGACATTATTGAGGTCTCAAACAAAAAGTTATGTCAATCCCAACAGAACATGAGGGTTAAGGGAAAAAAATACCATCTTTTGAAAGGGGGTTGGTTCGATTATCAGATTGCTTGCACGTTTAAATTTTTTATCGCTTTTTTAACTGAAAAATACTGACCTTATTAAAGTCACTTCTGAAAGTCGTTGTTTAAACAGGTCAATTTAAGAATCACACCTGCTTTTCAATACAGTTTTCAATCCTAAAACATTACCGTATGAACATAGCTAAAAAGAAGTGAGGTGGACTGATAGAAAGAAGGAACTAGAGAAAGAGAGCGAATAGTTTACTCGCAGCACCAGAAAAAGGAGGCTTGTTTTTGAGATGAGACTGTTTGTTCAGTCAGGCTTCAACAAACCTGCCACCAATGGCTTGCCGAGCTGGGGTGAACACAGAGGAATGTTTCACTTCGTTTTCTCAGATGTGTTTGTATTTCACGGAGTGATGCACAAAGAAATACAAGATTTGTTTTTTGCCTCTCCAGAAAGCCAGTTTTATTTTTCCTCTTGTTTTTTTCCCTTGGTGGATTTTCAGGCAATCTGTTCCAAACTGTTACGACTCTAGCTGAATTCTCATAATGACAGTGTGAGGCTGTTTGCATCAGCAGCGGATGTAGACGGCGGCATGTACTGTGTGAATAGCAGAAGGGCCTGTAAAGTGGAGGTTTTAAAACTGCCTGTCTTTGCAGCAATGTCACAGTAACAACTGGAGGGATGTTATGAGCCTGCTCCAGTGGCAGGTGTCTGGGGAGAAATGGCCTCACGCAGAAACCTGGTGTTATATCCGTGGTAACAGGGCAATTGGCGGGATCGGGGCAGACGCCCCAGTGGGCCAGGATGTCTGCATTCCTTAGGCAGATTGCATGGTGGGAAATGTTTTGGTAGGGGTTCGAGGTTTGCTGTGCGCTGTAATGGCAGGGCGTGGATCACAGGGAGAGGTTTACCTGTGACTGTAAGAACAGCACTGACATGACCCTCACCCCTAGCCACATGCTGTTGAGAGGTGTTAAAAAGGCTTACACAAAAAGTAAAAAACACGAGCGAAAAAGTATTTAAGTAATGGGTAATAAAACTGTTTGCCCTATAACTGTATTTTTTGAGGATAAAGCTGTATTTCATAAAGAGTAAACGGAATGTCGGGTTGATGTCGTGGCTTAGCAGTTTACGGTGCTCATGTGAATGATGTGAGTTTGAATATATATATATATATATATACATATATACATATATTCAAACTCACATCATTCACATCATTCATATATATATATATATATGTATGTATGTATGTATATATATATATATATATATATATATATTATGTATGTGTGTGTGTGTATACACGTTTTTTTTTATCTATGCTAAATATAGATTACATTTACAACAATTGCAACTTCAGCTGCACATTTATATCACAATAGCATAGACATTATATATAATATAATTTAATATAAGCATATAATGTAGTAGCTGGTATGTAAATTATTAGCTTTGTGTGTGTGTGTGTGTGTGTCTATGTGTGTGTCTGTGTGTGTGTGTTTGTGTCCACCCTCGGGGGTCTTTTCTAGCTCTTATACCTGTTGTAGCACGCTCTGCTGCTGTGTTAATAATATTCTGTCGATACAGCGACGTGATGAGCCGGCTGTCTGGTTTGGGCTGTTCTACATCCATCATCCCTGCTTCCAACCTCCACCCGTCAATATCGGGGCCCAATGCTAATGGTGGCATTTAACCAGCGGATCTGACAAATTAACCACCGTCCGTCTACATGGGTTAAATATTCATCATCCCAGCTTTAACCAGTCCTAGCCCCCCTCACAGTGCACCTACAGAGCGCCAACATGAGCACAGAGCTCTCAGCACTACATCACTCACATGTGCCCTTAACAAAGCCTAGAGCACCAGAAGGGAACTGAGGTTAAACATACTGTCTTCTTATGGCCAGGAACTGTGAAAAATAGTGACAGTCCTCTTATTTATTTTTATTTTTTTAAGCCCGCTATATTCTTACCAGCGAATTTCATTCGGGCAGGTCTCAGGACAGACAAGACGTGTGCATATCCTCACACATGTACACACCGCACATCCCTTGTGATCTCTGCAGTTCGCACCCTTATGCTCAGGGTTTGTTACAATCAAAGCGCCCCATCACCCTACCTCTCCGGCCGGACTCACACAACAGCTTGTGGTGTGTATGTGCGCCTGTCTGTCTGTGCGAGTCTATATGTGTGTGCAAAGCATGAAAGAGTCCCTGGTTTCTACTGTCCACCCCTCCCCTTCACTGATCCTTATGTCTCCCCCCTTCTCTGTCTCTCTTATTCAGCCTGTCCATCAGTGGCCTCATAAATAATTCATTGCACTCTCCCTGATGTCTTGTCACCTTCCCTTCTCATTCGCCACCTTGGCTCCCTCCTCTCACTTCCCCTGTGCTGTCCTCAGTGTAGCGGAACACCCCGGGAGCCAGCAGGGCCCAGACCACACACACCCTCTCTCTCTCTCTCTGTCTCTCTCCTTTCTCTTCTCTGGCTCCTCCCTCTTCCCCCGTCCCAGTCAATGGTCATTCAATCAGAAATGGCTTCCTTTAGTGTGCTCCATTTGTGGGTTGCATTTGTAGCCCGGTAATTAATAGCATGTCCTTTTAAACTGTCCTCTTCCTTTAAGATTCATGCACTCTCTACTAAACCTCAACACTGAGGAATAGCAATAGAGCCCTGTGTTTGTACAGTGTATGTGCCATTATGGGTTTTATTACTTGCATGTCATAATTTGATGTCATTTTTCACAGCATTTCAAAAGTTTGAGGTCGGTAAGATTTTTTAAAGAAGTGTTTTTTTTTTTTTTTAAAGCAAGGCTGCATTTTTTTATTCAAAATACAGTAAAACAGTAATTCTACAGAATATTATTAAAAATAACTTTTTAATTGTCATATATTTGCAGCATCCATTACTCCCATTCTGCCTAGATTTTCTAAATTTTGTTCAAAACACCTCTAAACTGTCAGGAAATGAAGTTAATATTACTTTACATCCTCCTCAGTGGTAGGTCAGGGAATTGATAGGTTAATCCACCACCAGTTGCACGGCGTGTAACCACAAACATCTTAAACAGAGACGTCACTTATAGAGCCCAGCACTGATGTAGCATAACCACAATAGCAAACCCTTCTGTTCAAATGGGGCTGAAAACACAGCGCCGTACGATTCGTCTTGTGGTTCTCTTATTGCTATTCCTCCCTGCATCCCTCGTCAATTAATGACTGAATTGTATGTGCACAAAAAAATGGAAAAAGACAAGCACCCGGGAAGAGTGAAATAATACTGCTATTATAATGTATTAATCACATAGCTTTGAGGGCAGTACAAATAACATCACAACGGAAGAAAAAACAAAACTATGACAAATTGGTTTTCCTTCATGGAGCTTGTTTAGCGTTCAGGGAATTGCTGATATCGAAGCCCGATTACGATCATCAGAGAGCTGTGTGCTCTTTCATGTGTGCTGCTAGTGAGCGTGTGTGTTTGATTTTGTTTGTGTGTGTATTATTCACAGAACAGAAGGACTCAGCCGTGTTTGTAGGCGTGAGTAGCAGCCCTTTTGAGACTCGCGCGGTCCTACAGACCATCTCTCTCTCGGGCTCGTCCTGACAGGGCCTGTCTGCAGCACTCAGGCCCTGATCAGGCAGGGCGATTAATACGTTTTAAAAAATGTCCCATCCACTCTCGCAGCCAGCCACACAACTGCTACTCTTTATTCTGCCAGCCGTCTACACGCGCTCTGCAGCATCAGCAGCGGCAGAGCGGCCCATGAGAAGCAGATCAATCAGGGAGCCTGCTGATGAATTAAAGCCTTTAGCAGCCAGGAGGGGGAAGCTGAAACTTTGCTGAACCGCACACACACTGCCTGTCTACATTTTAAACGCACCTTTGTGAGCCAATCATATGCAGTTATCACAACATAGTGAGCTGTGGTGGCTTAGAAGCCGAATAGAAATGAGTAGGACGAATAAAGAGTAATTTGGTGTGGAACGTATCATGTCCACATCCTACCTGGTCCTTTTTTTTTTTTTTTTTACGCACCTTTGTGAGTCAGATAGCCAACCCTATCACAGCATATAGTGAGCTTTGGTGGCATAGAAAATGAATAGAAAAGAGTAGAACGTATTAAGATGAGTCATTCGGTGTGGAACGTCTCATGTCGACATCCTACCTCATCCTTTTTTATTCCTGTCATTCAGTCTAGCTTTCGATTCACTTTGTTACAGCCACTAGCCTTCCTCTGCCAAATTATCTCTCTCTCTCCCTGTCCCATGATAAATTAATTTTAACAGTGACAGCTTGGTTACAGAGCCGCCCGCCTTGTTTCGGGGTAATTCTGGCGACAGCTTTAAGACTTGTTGTATTTAAGGTGCCCTGTAATTACATGGCTTTAGCATATGTAGCGCGAGAGATATGATTCATCTGCCAAGTGGGAGCTGGCGAGAGTGGGAGGGAGGGAGCGAGCGAGAAAGAGAGATACGGTTCAGCAAATAAAAAAAGAGCGGCGTGTTGCTATGAAATGTCCCCCTTATTATGTCTCATTAAAGCTGAGACCACAATAAGGCAATACAGCCCATTAATAAGATCTATGATCGGTGTGCTAAAAGCCACAGAAAGGGGAAGGCTGATATCTCGTAGGTCCGTAAGGGTTGTGTGTGTGTGTGTGTGTGTGTGTGTGTGTGGGTGTGCTGCCCATAGTAGAAAACAAGAGGAAAAATGTGTTCCTTTTTTCAGCTATAACCCTGTGGTGTTTCTGAGCGATAGCAGATAGCAGCGAAGCCCCTCTGTGCTAATTAGAGGAGCTTTTAACGAGGACAAAAAGATCTGTAGTGTGGGGGAAACTGACAGGCCGCGTTAATCCCAACCCTATTGTCAGAGCTACAGGAAAGCCGTGTTGGACAATCACCCAGGGAGAGCGTGATAAATCCGACGCAGGGCCCTGGCTAGCTCCCCACACTCAGGCTAATGGGTTATGAGCTACTGCGCTACCGTTAGTATTTCACACGCACAAATCAACAGCGGTTGCATGTTAACGCAAACATGCTGCGTGAATGCACATCACGCGTGTGCGCTTCCTCGCTCTGACACAGACGTGATCATTAGTGGTAATTATCCTGAGTGCTAAATTACTACCTGCAGTTAGTGCTTGATTATTGTGAAGGAGAGCGCTAATCTATAAGCATGGAGTTAGCGGCGGTATGGAGTGCTACTGCTAGCTCTTCAAACGCCTATATCGGTAAATTAGAGTAATAAGATGCTATTAGGTCTTAATGAGACCACAATGTAATTTACAGTGTGTTGAGTGCTAATCTGCTCCCCACATATGATGTCAGGAGATTGGTAGGGGAATATCACGCTGTTCCCAGGCTGCAGTGACAAAATGCATTCATACACTATAGTAATGTTATGTCAGGCAACCAAAAAAATTTTCTTGTGGTAACACATAATTTAACTAGTTTGATTCAAGTCAAATATATAATGTCACAGAATCATCCTAAGTTGTTTATCCAAAGATATACTCACCCTTATGTCGTTCCTTTGTGACTTTGGTTCTTCTGAGGAACATAAAGGAAGATGTTTTGAAGAATGTTACAACTGTTTCTGTCCATACAGTGAATGACAATGGGGTCCAAAACAAGACTGAACTTCAGGTTTTGACATAAGTGTGTCAGGTAATTTTCATTTTTAGATGAACTATCCCTTTAAGAATGTAAAGGAATACATTTTGCTTTCAAGTTCTCGCACAGAATAGCAACGTGAACACAAATTCAAAGTCAGGTGTAGCTGCTTGAGTGAGTAAATGACTAGCTGTGGCCTATTGACTATTTGCACAATGAAGTCCAGGTCAGTGTCCAGTAGATTAGAGTACAGGGAGCTCTAAAGTGTCCTCACCTCCTCAGCTCTGATAAATAACTCCCCATCCATATGATTCACTAGGGTGGCCTCCTGCTGATTGGTAATTTGCTGAAATTAAAACCTAATCAAGCAAACTGCTGGACTGCTTGTGAATAATTTAGAAAGGATGTGAGGGAGAGCCAGACATCAGGGACACACAATTGGGGAAGTGAGAGAGAGCAATAAGAACATAAGGAGGAAGAAAGTTAAAGTCGAGGAGAAAACCACTTTTATTTTGTGGGGTAATTTTTCCTCCCATTGGAAATTATACCACAATGATATAATTACTGGTGATTTTGAAGCACAAGGTCTTATTCAAGCTATTTTTTTATTTTTTTTTACGGGAGGGGCATCATCTCTTGCTTTAACTCTAAGAATCAGCAGTATTCATCTTAGTCAAACAATTTTCATCCACGATTACTGTACCTGAATAACTTTTAATACCTTATTTCAGTTGTCTCTTCTATGATTAATTCCTTAGCTCTGCAAGTGTTTCATTAATACCAAAGCCATTTGTCATGTGTAATGAAACACATATTTGTGCAATTTTAACAAATGGAATTTTTAATGAGGTGATGATGGGATATTTTAAGTAAACACTATTTGTCTTTTAGTCCAGCCATCCTTTGGTATCTTGAATTTACTCTTATATTGACCCAAAGTGAATAAAATAAAGAGAGGCAAATCTCATTTAATCTTATTTATCATGAAAAAAAAGAAAAAAAAAAGAAAAACTTAGGAGTTTATGATCCTTCATTAAAGATGCACTCAGTAATTTCCTCGTTAAAAGTAAAAAAAAAAAAAAAATCTTATATGCTTTATTGATATAAACAATATTGCTAATCGCACCTTTGATTGATTGTTGAGTAACGTTAGAGTGTCTGTCACTGTATCTTCATCAGTTTTTGCACATTCATGGACTGAAAGTGCTTTCTTCGTTTCACACTTTTAAAGAAAATGAGTACAAATTGTACCTTGTCACTGGGGCAGTGCCGACTTGTTGTCGGGCCGCTCTGCGAGAATGAACTGCAGGTCCAGACGTTAGTGTGAGAGCCGGGAGGCCTCTCTAATGGAAATGAAGCTGCTCTGAGGCGCTGTGCCTTTGTTACATTCCGCATACTCACATTTTATTAAGTACCCTTTAGAGAGAGAGAGAAACACAAGAGGCGAAAAGTCACCCTGCTGCATGTTAATTAGCCCGCTGGAAGTCTGACAGAAGAGAGGGGAGTTTGTTAAAGGAGAGAAGGGAGACTTTCTCCAACCCACTCAAAGAGGAGGAGAAAACTTCACTCGCAAACAAAAAACAGCTTTTCTCGGGTGCGCTTTCAGAGGAGAGGGAGAGAATAGGGGAGAGAAAGAGGAAGAGGTTACCTCATTGCTCCCTGTAAGACACTGTCACCCTGTGCACATGGTTCTCGCACCTCACACGGCATCTAAATTATGTCACGTCTCTGTATTGTGTGACAGATGACACATTAGGGGACAATGATGGGATGGTGCTTAAGTTATAAGTAGGCCCACATGGAGTTCAACAGAAAGCTCATCAGATTCAAAATGTTCTCAGCTCCTCTGTTTATTAAAATATTTGGGAGAATTTGATTATGCCTTCAGCTTCTTAAAAAAGCTTCTTCTATCTATCTATCTATCTATCTATCTATCTATCTATCTATCTATCTATCTATCTATCTATCTATCTATCTATCTATCTATCTATCTATCTATCTATCTATCTATCTATTCATCTATCCATCTATCTTATCTATCTATCTATCTATCTATCTATCTATCTATCTATCTATCTATCTGTCTGTCTATACAATATATATTTACATAAATGTAATCATTATATATAAGTAAAATTATGATATATTTTATATATTATATATATTTTGAAGAATTCTACAGATTTTCACCCAAAATCAGTAGAGAAAAAGTGCCAGATTCAACATTTTAACATGTGAACATTGAAATCTTTGGACGCAGTGTGAGAAGCAGTGTTATGACAGTGCTATATGGCAGGGCAGGGTCATAGTAGTGCTTGGGTGAGAGTGTTGAAACGTGTGTGTGAGACTTGCGGATGAGGTAGCGGGTGGGGGGTGGGGGTTGTAGTTTAAAAGGCTGAAAGAGAGCATGATGAGTGCTCAATGGCACCACCCAGCCTGCCGTGAAATCAGAGAGCCCTGCCAACAACCATGCTGGAACTACCCCCTGTCAATGAGTATGTGTGCTGGGAAGGGGGGGCAGTCATGCGGGTCAGACCCTATCCTTCGTTATCCTTCGTTATCCTGTCTTGTCCGTTTTCTCTTTAAACTGCTGAAGATTCTCAACGTGTCTGCTGTGAGAATATGGCAGGAGTGTTTCGGAGCAGTTTGCTAGTAGTTAGGAGTAGTTTGCCGACATGCTTTACTGATCAGGCCAAAAGGGTGCTTTAATCTGTTAATGGCAACTGTAGACCGCTTTTAAAACCCCCTACACACCCATCCATTAGGGGATGTTTTGTTTACCACTCTCCTCACACTTTCTCTTCCTTCGCCCTCACAATGTACTAATGTGTCAAGGCCAGCAATTTTAAATATTTTAGTAGATATGACAACTTATATAAGCTTGTCTCGCTCTTTTTTCCTATTTTAGTTTTTTTGTAATACCCCTAAATGCAGTATATGTCCTGTGAGGGTGCTTATTTGTGTCTTTGCGTTTTAATAGTGAATGAGTGAGTGCGTGAGAAAATAAAGATGGGAGGTCCTGTCATTTTGGTTGTGCACCAAGAGGAACCAAGATCCTGGGAGGTCAAGAGACTAGTCGTCAACCCTATTCTCCTCCTCCTCCCTTTCTCCCCAAACCTAGGCCACCCCTTCTTGGGTCACGCCGCAGGCTGATCTATGCTCTCCTTCCTTTCTCACCTATTCACTACATTGTTATTGCTGAGAATTTAGTGCTAGGCAAACTCCCCCTGGTCAATAAGAGTCCTGTGCTCTTACCCAACTGACTTCATCATGCAGCTCATCCTAGCAGTGAGAGATGGACCGCTGCATCATTACATTTACAGCTAATGTCATCCCTTCAGTATCCGCCACTGACATCCGCTCATTCCAGCCAAGGCATGGGTTAATCACCATCCGGAAATTCATCTTTGGTTTATTAGCTTGCTTCACCTATAGGTTAGATTCAACTCAACACTCTCATTGTGCCAAGCACTGTAATCCTTTAAGCTCTAAAATGAGCATATTAAGAACCTTCGGTTAAGGTGTGTTTCAGCATCGGAAGATGGATAAAATACATTTAATATATTAAATTTGACACCCATACTTGTTTAGATATACTGCAATTCAGGAATCAATAAAATGTCTCTCATTACATTGCTTGAAATGGATGTTTAAATTATTAGCCGTTAGTTTATCTATGTGTAAAAGGCCTGATGCAGGTAGTAGAGCAGATCTCTCTTTCTCTTTTAATTTATCATCTTTTTCTTAGTTTTTCTTCTTTTTTTTATAAAGTTATTTAATAATGAATTTGGATAGTTTTTTATGGGACTATTAATATATTGGTGTTAATTTTATTATGTTTAATTAAACGAAAGCAAACATCCAGCAATCAAATCCTAAATTAAACCCTCGATTGAGGCATATAAAAAGTTCATTCACGTTTTTAAAGGATGATTTTTGTCCTCTAGAGCAGTTGTCTCAGGCCACCCCTTGATTTAATGCCATCCACAAACCTTTTAGCTGCAGAACTGGTGTCTTGAATTTAGCTTTACACAATAAAATACTGTCTGCAGTGTCTGTCCGCAATTAAGCTTCTTATGCCCCACTTTTAGTCATTAACCTTCTATGATGCTTTTTCGAATTGAGTCATAAAATTGTATTTTTAATGGGTACAAATCAAAGATGTACCATGAGTTAATTTAATTAAACTGCCATGAATGTGTTCGGCACCCATCCAAAGTTTGAGGATAGCAATACTTTTGAAGTTGATTAAAATATGCGATATTTCACATTATTTTACTTTATGGAGAGAAAAGTAATTCATTGTCCCGGTAGAGCTCTATGTAGGCGCATTTAATGAGTGATGCTTTTAGAGAAGTCTATTATTTTGCTTTAATGTCCAGTAATGTATACAAAGCTGTTATGTGCTTAATTTAATAATTGACCAAATGAACTTTTGCAGGTCTTATTTAATCAGTATTCATATTAAGCAGCTACATTAATAGTGCTACTAGTACTAATAATAACTATTATTATTATTGTTGTTGTTGTTACAAAAATGTAATAATATAATACATAAAATAGTATAATTAATAATAATGTTACCCTTATAGAAGTTATTTCCACTCTCATTTGTATTAGAAAAAAAAAATTATTCTAGTATAGATTTTCCTCTCTTTTACCATGTACCTTTATCTGAATTATTCTAGAAAGAAGGTGAGTATTAGCACTTTAGATTGAGTTCGTGATTTAAATTATATACAATTTGTGTCAATCACTTAAAGTGTTCTCTTTATTCATAAACAGTCATTAGCATGAGATAATTATGGCTGAGTAATTTTGTATCACAGGTCTTTTTAATTTTCTTTAAGGTTATATGGTAACATGAATTTAAATTAGGATAAGTGCACAACACGATAAATTTTATTGTTATTAACAATAATAACAATATTTCTGCTGCTGCCAATATTAAGAAGAATAAACCACAAGAAAAAAAAACCCTAATGATAATTAGATTGAATGGTTATTAGTCAATTATCAGCTTATTCGATCTGTATTACATCCTGTATAATCACTGTTAGTATTTCCCTGTTATTTTCCACACATTTTTTTACTAGCGTTTGTTCAATTAAAATGTAATTTTGAATGTTCATTATTCATAATTTATCGGCGGTTAATTCCCAATTTCATAGTTTTTTGTTATTTTAAAGGCTGTGTCGAGACATCTCGCCCCGTATAATTTGTCTTGTGAGAAAACACGAAAGGCTCTTTTTTTTCACATTTATTTGTTTATGGCCTTTTTAAGTTACTGATTGGTTTCTGTCCATTCAGCGCTGAATAAGGAAAAACACAGTGCTAAAAACACTCATCCATTTCAAATCACAGATGGTCTTTTCAATGGCTCAGCTCTCTTTTCTCCGTGTCCCGCATTTTGCTCCTCGTTGTTTCTTTGTGTCTAACTTTCTCTTTCCATCGCCTTTGTAAAAGTGCCCCCTCCTGCTCATCTGTCCCTCTTTTCACCTCCGCCTCCTCCCGCCTTTATTCCTCTGCCTTCTCTCTCTCTCTCTCTGCTGTCTGGTGCATCTGCAACCGCGAACAGCAGAATATCACACTTCGTATCACTAACACAAACCAGCACAAACACACTGGCCAACCGACAACACACTGGCCAACCGTTCTTCTGGTATTTGGGGCACAAATATACTGAAGCATGTTTTAGCAACTTTTTTTTAGTAAATTATAAAATTAATTACGTTGCTGAAATACTTTGTTTTTACTTCCTAAACATAGACTGGCACTTGAATGTTGAAGACATGTTGAAATTTGACAATGTGCTCCCATTCCGGAATTTTTTTTTTCCGATGCATTATAACATATAACATTTATATAATTACAATTTTTAATTACTGCCTTAATTTTTTATTTTAAAATCCAACTTATGCCAAAGTTACAACCAGCAGTATATTGCACTTTCAATGCAGTTTAGTTAATTTAAATTTTGAAACTCATAAAATAGAGTAGACATAACAGAAATTAAGTTAAATGGATAGAAACAAAGATGGTTTTATAACGACAAAATAATTTTTTGTATAGCTAATTTTTCATTATACACAATTTTTTATCCACGTAAAATTTTGTGAGCAATATACCACAATTATAAACATATTGTTTATTACTAAATAAATATTTAGCTGGAGAGACAGACATACGTGAATGTGTCAGTTTCTGGTTGCCTGTAGCTGTTTGTGGCATTTAATAAAGGTGCTTGAGTTTTATTCTAAAACTCTTAACATAGCTTGAAGACTCTTTCTTTTTCTTTCTCTCTCTCTCTCTCTCTCTCTCTCTCTCTCTCTCTCTCTCTCTCTCTCTCTCTCTCTCTCTCTCTCTCTGAAGGTGTAATAAACTCACGGACTGTCTCTTTCAGTGGCAGGTTCTGGCTTACTTAAGTAGGCGAAGCCACCTCTCTTTTTTAAGTCCTATTGAATGTGGGCATTGTTGGGGAGTGTAGCCATGTTAATGTCTTGTACCGTAAAAATCGCTGCTTCCATGGCTATTAGGTGCGCTGGTGAAGTACAGGGCAAGCAGAGAAGAGCAGAAGCCACACTACAAAAGCCAGCAGTGGCAGCCGCCGGCATCAAATGCTGTGATAATTGCATTGCTGTGAAGGGCTGGCCCTTTCTCCTCTTTCCATTTTTTTTCCCCCTTTTTTGTGTGTGCGATTTGTCTCTTAAGCCAGCGTAACGTCTCGGACGGGGCTGCAGAATGTGGAAAGCAAATTGGAGGCAGAGCGTGAACAATGCAACATGGAACACTGCTGGGGTGTTCTTTAGTGAAAATCACCCCTGCTGGATGAAGAGAGAGAGGGGAGAGTGGGAGAGAGATTTAGAGTAAGGGAGAAAATAAAAACAGAGTAAATAAGGAAGGAAAGAAAGAAAAACAGACGGAAATAAGACAAACTATTTACCCACTGCAGCATTCAGGCTCTCAAGAGTTTCCTCTCAAAAGTGATCATTTTAAAGCACTTCAGACTAAACCACACAGACTTGCCGTGCCCTTTTGCTCTTTGTTTGTGTGGACGGCATTACAGTCCCTGGACTGTTCCAGTGACAGGAACAGACTTGCATTTTAGTGCCAAGCTTGTGGAGAAACAGTTTGTGATTGTAAATATATAGTTGACTGAAAGTAAACAGATTAGAGGAGAGGAAGCTTAACTGTTCAAGGCCCCTTTTTGATGTTTAAGAGCCTAATTTGATTTTTCACCTCCCATTGTTTCAGTGTTTTGCTCCTCTAATCCACTTTAAAGTGGAGGCAGCTTTCATCCTGGCGGGGGGGTGGGTGGGGGGGGTTCAGGGAAGGAGGGGGTGAGGGAAAGAGTCACTAGCCACTGTTTCCCGTCTCCTTTCCAAAAGCACTAGCAGAGAAAGTTTTTTTTTTTTTCACAAGGTAAAGGTAGCTAACCAACAACCCCTCCGCCACCTCCGTCTCTTGTTTTTAAACACTCCAGTGTCTCAATAAAGCCCCCATGGCCGCACAGCAATAGAGGCCTATTAGACCTTGGTGCTGTATTAGAAAGGAAAGAAAGGGTGAAGGGGTGGGGGTGGGTGGGGGGCGAGGGGCGAGACAGAGAAAGGGAAAGAGGGAGGTGGAAATTGCCAGCAGAAGTAGCAGTGAAATGACCAGCTTGGCGATACTGGCTTAATGTGCCCTCCTCTGTGACCCTGAAAAAGCACACACAAAACAGAGGACGGACATTATCCTCCCGCAGCCCTGAAAAGAGCTGCGATGAAGCCAACCCTTTGTGTTGCACAGCCCTATCCACACCATTGACTACAGCATTTTTCTTAAATCTGTTCAAGAGAGAGAGAGAGAGAGAGTGGGCAAGAAAGTATTTGTGTCCAATTCTTATGAACCATCTGTGACAAGGTTTGTATTCATCGGACTAGCCAAACAGCTTTGTACATTGGTATGTTTGTTTTTATGTGGTTAAAAAAGTTTTGTTTCCCAAAAGGCAGTGTCTTGAAATCCTTTTTCATATCTCTGTTTTAACTGACCCGATAATTGGAAGCTTTATTTTATTTGTTGAGGGTTGTACACATGAAATATTTCCCTACTATTAATTTTAGAAGTTATTAATTTAATTGAATGTAGATTCATATATTTTCTTACAGAAAATATTTTTTCTTTGACATCAAATACAACAACTCAAGCAACCATTTTTTCTTTGACATCAAATACAACAACTCAGGCAACCAAAAATATACAGTGTGCTCGATAAATAGATTTTGTGCTCTGTCTGTATATACTATAAAGAAGAAAACAAAGAAGGAAGAAAAAGAGCCTGGTTCTCTGGGGACAAATGTAACCCTCTCCCACTTGCATTTAATCTCTTTTTCTCTATCCATTTGCCTCCCACAAATATGTGTGATTGTGCATTTTGCTCATGTATGCACATGTGTTTGTGTATAACAAAGCAAGCTCAGCAGTACTCTGATAACTTTGTTTTCTATGCTCAAGGGGAAGCTGTGGGTGGAGGCCAGGATATATATTGATATATATTACTACTCTGTGTGGCATATTCATTTTCTTAGTCTTTTTCTTTTAGACTCCTAGGTACAGTAATTTAAAAAAAAACAATGATGGAAAGAAAGAATAAAAAAATGAAGGAAGGGAAGAAAGGAATGGGAGGAAGGAAGAAAGAAAAACCAAAGAAAGGATGATAAACATGGAATAAGGGAAAGAAATTATGAAAGGATGAAAATATGAGGAAGGAAGGAAGAAAAGAGATGGATGAATTAAAAAGTACAGAAGGAAGAAAGAAAAAAGATAGAATTAAGGGCAACAAAGAAAAGAAGAAATAAGGAAATAAAGAAATGAAAGAATGGTAGAAGTAAGGAAAGTGGATGAATGAAAGAAAGAGAGATGTAGAAAGAGAATATTAAAAAAAAGAGTAGTAGCCTAGCAGCGGTGAGATAGTTTCAGCCTGCTTGGCTGGGCAGACATCATAGTGCCAGAGACCTTATTGCTTTTAAGTGGCCACCAGGCAGAGTCTGCGGCTTGAGCCTGCTACCTTTCAAAGTCACTTAATCCCACTCCAGTGCCTCCGAGAGCCCTAATGATCCACACAGGAGACTCTCCACACTGCGCACCTGAATGCTCGCTGCTCTGCAGCCATGCACACTGACTTCGCTGTCACTGCGTTAGTGTGTGTGAGTGTGTGTACTCGTACACAAAGCTCTCCTTTCCTGATCACTGGCCAAACGGCCTCGGGCCCACAGGAGACCCGCATCTTAGCCAACTGGCTCAAGCCTTGACTCTCACAAAAGTAAGAGTTCTGGAAAGATAATGTTTCCTTTAGTCATATCTAATATGAGAAAACTTACAGAGTACTATTGTTAAATAATCTGGGTTATCAATCACTACAGCTGTGTAATTTTAGTGATGATCACTTGAGTAAATGATCATTCAGTGGTTAAATTTTTCGAGGCCATGTGTTCAGGCTCCAGAGAAGTGTAACAGGTGGTGGTCCTCCTGCTCCCCCCACATCCAGCCCAGCTGGAGTGGTGCATGAGTGTGAGGCGGCTGGGTGGATTTGGGGTGTGTATTGGGGTACTGATGCGAGCCGAGAGCAGGGAGGAGGGAGAGCTGGGCGGAGGTTGAAGAAACAAGGCCTGTCGGGTTGAGGGGCGTTTGTGGAAAGGGCAGAGGATGACATCATCCGGAAGGAGAGTTTTTACACTCTTTCATCTCTCTGGGTGACCATGGGGGACTCACAAATTTAATACGCAGGACAATTCATCTAGTATCTGTGAACTGAGTTGTGCCAGCCAAGCATGTTAAAATGCAGTCTGGAGGATGAGTTGAAGAATACTTGGACGGTAACGCACGCACACACTTCGCCACTCATCCTCCTACCCGCTCGCATACCACCATCTCCCATACTTTAATGGCTATTTCCTTTTCAATTCAGTGCACACAATACAAACATCAGTCAGGTCCCCAAACGCCTGTCAGAGTTACTGAAGTGCCAGGAACGGATGGAGGCAAATGAAAAAGAAAAGAGCGGCCGACGGTGACTTAGCACCCAGCTCTCGCCCTCCTGTCTGACGGCTGGAAAGAGAGGGAGAAAGAGGGTGATGGGTGCCAGTTTAACAATCTGCCTGCTTCAGGCCGTCCTGATGGAGCAAAAGTGTGTTCAGATTATAGGGCTTGGAGAAAGGGGGCGGGCCGCTCAAGAGCCACAGCCACTGACATGATGGAAGCCTAATGGCAATAATTGCCAGTGCTTTGACAGGGCCTATATGATAGTGCACAATAAACACCCTGTGTTTTTCAGGTCAAATTTACACCAAATTGCAGTGCTGTGCTGAAACCGGCTGTTTCGCTGCCCTCCGTTCGGTTGCAGACATTTCACTCTCTGATTTACTCAATCAAAGCTGTCTTTTTTTTATCCCAGATAAACAGAGCAGTGCCGAGGCTTTGGAAGGCTTGACAGGTGTAAAAAAGTGGTAGTTAAACAGGATATCCTCCCCCCTACTTTCTCTTCTTTTTTCCCTCCCTTTTCATATTATTATTTTGGTTTCATTTGTCAGGGGAAAAATGTCAAAGTTTTGTTTTTCTCTGCATGGAACTTTGGCACCTTAATTGAAGACAAGTAATCACAACCCAGGCACTATTCAATTAGACCACTTCTGCAACCTCCTTTCCTTTCACTCTAGACAAAACCACCCTCCTCCTCATTCCATCTGTCCCTCTGAACCCTTAAGACGGAGTGCACTTGTTATTTCAAAGAAGCGATGGAATTTGCCACACCTCAGTTGTGTTCCTTCTCGTTTTTACGAGGTCACTTCTTAAGCCATCGACTTTTATATCATCACTTCCTGATAAGTAAGAGTCTCCTTCAAGTGCCAGCGAAGAGAAAGAGATCTCAGCCCAGCCGGGGATTAATCCCCTAAAAGAGGTTCCACTCATGAGTTCCCAGGCAAGGCTTTGGGGTTAGTGTGGACTCTGACCCCCTCCATCAGATATCCTAAGTGTGCCCCCCTTCTCCTGTCCGAAGCCTCTGGACCCATGTTCCCAAACTGCCCTTACTTTGTTCTCTTTGTTCAAAAAAGTAATTGCATGGCGTGGGGTAAAAGAAATCCAAGGGGGCTATAATGATTTTGAAAAGGAGAAGGGAGACATGGGAGGGGTGCAAGGAAGAGCACTGGAAGACTAAGGTTTGTTGGGGGTGGGGGTGGGGGTAGGGGGTTACATTATTAAAACAACAGACCACTCAAAAGGAGGCTATCCCTGCACCTGATCGACCAGCATCATGTGTGCCAAAATGTTTCTCTCTGATCTCAGTTCAAAGACAGCAGGGAAGAGACTCAAAGCATTCAGAAGAGGGAGGGAAATGGGGGGGTTAGGATTGTTGGCTTACTACAAAAAGGCACATCCCTAGTCCCTGGAGTCTACAAATCATTCAAGCAAATACTGAGTAGTGGACATGCAGCGTTAAATCTGGTCTTAAAGGGAGGGATGCCCTGCTATTGAGCACTGGACCCACATGTTTAACCATGGCAAGTGTGTGCAGATGATAGAGTTGCCTTCATGTGCACATCTGTCAACATGATTGTGCCTGGGTTGATATCACCGCAAGAAGTTTGTGCTCTTGCAAACCCGTTCAGGCCCGTTCGGTGTCCATATGTGTGTGTGAGACGTGGTGCCGGTGTCTTGTCCTTGGGCTCCATACTTTATAGTATTGGAAACATTCTGTAAGGCCGCTGAACAAAGCCTTCAGGGCTGATTGCCTTACCAGTAAAACTAATAGTCAAGGAGCTCCTGTGCTTCGGTAAGAAGCCAGCTGCTTTCAAAGGCTCGGCCGGCGGGCCTCACTGAAGACCGCTAGCTCCCACAAGCCTAAGAAACTCTCAGAGTTCAACTAGAGGAATCTCAGAGGTTAGTGTTGAAAAGCTAAAGAGCTTGATGTACAGTCACAATGAAGATAATGGAATGAAGGAATTGGAAGTCTCCTGTGTTGTAAATAGATGTTTTCCCATATCCCTTTTCTGTTTTTTAGTCCTAAGTTGAGCAATCTGTCCCTGGATGCTGCAAGATTTGTTTAGCCAAAAGGGGAAAATAGCTGCATTTGTAGAAATTTATGTCCTGGTTTGGCGGAAGATACAGTAATGGAATGTTTTATGGCAAACTCTCAGCCTTAATTTCCTCCTGCAGCATAGCAGGCTCGCTGAGGAGAATGCCCGGGCCGATCTGCAGCCATGTTTCCATTATGTCCCTGTGATGTGGCCACAATGTAATTGTAGTTTCGTGGTGACGCCATCACCACAACATGACAGCACCTCTCCAAACATTATGATCTGTATTTTTGAGAGGAAGGATGCAGTGAACTTTCCACCAACACTTCTGGCTGACTCCGAGACAAAGGCTTAGGTCATCTCTCAGAAAGCAAACCAGGAATAGCGTTTAATACATTTCCATTTAATACATCCTGATTCTTTAGAAGTTTCCTGTCTTTCCAAAGATGACTTGAACAACTTATCTCCTTTTTGTCTTTTTATTGACTCAGGTTAGAATGGTTTTGTTTTTCTTGAAGGTTGTGAGGTGTTTTTTGGCTATTTTGTTTGTATTTGATTTGGTCCTTTTTGACCCCTTGAGCACTTCCTGTTTGACCTTTCCCATCTGGGGAAGTCATTTTAGCCTTTTCTTCCTCTGTGCTGCCCACTCTAATGAGTCGTGATGCCGTAGTAAATGGTCAGCCCCTAATGACCCATCCAGCCTGAGTCAGACAGCAGACCTGGCACTGCAGAGCAGACCGAACATCACAGATCTACAGATTCATCTTTCTTTGTGTCTGGCTGACTTTATCTCTTTCTCCTGTTTTCTCTGACTGTATTCTTTCCTCTTTCATCATTCTGTGCCCCCAACTCTCTCGCAGCCGTTGTTTATGAAAAGGGATTTATTGGTCTGTGTAGGGCTGTTAGGTGGTGGTGGGCTTCAGTGTTCAAGTGGTCTACAAGGAGTAAGCTCAGGGACTGTTTGAACACACCTCAGTGGTCCGAGAGCTATCCTAGCTTCCTCAAAACCTGCGTCTTTCCCTTGTGGCTCTAGAAAAAGTTAGCATGAGGTCAAGAACAAGGTGTTTCTCTTGAGGAGGTGGTGTTGGAACTTCTGTAAATGTAATTTAAAAAAAAAAAAAATAGATTTCCTTCAGCCTATTCCTGTCTTTTATTTTATTTTATTTAGCTTTTAAAAAAGATTATTTTCCATTTTATTTTATTTTTAACAGATTTTAATTTTTTTTAAACATTTATTCATAGATTTTTCTTTCTTTTTTTTAGCCATTTTCACGATATTATATTTTTTCTTTTTTATATTTCTTGGTTATTATCCTCTTTATTTAGGTGTGCATACAGTAAATATAGATAAGGGTGTATGATGCAGACATAGCTGACAGTTTTATACAGCCTGGTGTTTCCCTTAGTGTTGTTTCGACTGGGTTGGGTCTCACGTCCTGGCAGACAGACAGGTGTCTAAGATTGGTTGTTAGTTTGGGTAATTAGCAGGCTGTGCTGAGCTGTAAACCTTCATTACATTCCGGAAGAGCCTGCACTTTTACGAAGGACAGACGAAAGGACAGGGGAAGTGGGTGGGCTAGGATGGGCCCTCCCATCCCTGAAGCACGTCTGGAAATCCACACCATTCCACACAAGACAAGAGTGATAGGCAGGCGAAAAGACATTTAAGAGGAAACGTGCTTTCATTTGTTGTCATTAAATAAATTTACTATTTACTTTCTTAATGTACATTCCTGGTCTAATAGTGAATGATTTATTGGTGGATGAAAGAAAAATAGTTTGGCTACATAATGATTTAACAAAATGTAGCAACTTGCTTTTCTTCTGAAATGACACAGACACCAATCTATACTCTCAATGAATATCGTGTTTCACTCGAAAATACAGATGTAAAATGATTTGTAAATGACAGACCACATAGTTTTTAAGCTTTATTACTTTTGAATCCTTATCATTAGTGTTTGACAGCAAAAATCGTTCCTAGGTCTAGATTACATTTAAAGACCATCAAGCTCGCATTTTAAAATTTCCGCATCTCCACACAAATACATCCTCATTCCAAAAGCATCACCAGGACTACCCTGGAGCGAGTGAGGTCACAGCTGTGCTTACTCCTTTGTAAAGTGCAAATCTCTTCACCCTCTCAAATAAGAACAGATAACAGTACTTAGCCTACCAGCATCCATCTATTCATTCTCAACACTCCCCTTCCTCACATTTTTTTTTATACGCCTGAGATCTTTAACAGTGTCAGGATTTGCTTTATTGATGCAAAAGTCTGAGACCACATGAACATTTTACAAAACAAAAGGTTTTTGTTTTTTGTAAAACTTGAAATATTAACGTTTAGCAAGTACATACTAAAAAATGTAGTATGTACATTTTGTATATGTTCCACTTTTCACTCAAATTTGTATAATAATAAAATAAATGTAATGGATATAATTGTATTAAATGATAAAAAGGCAAAATAAAAGCACTTTTCATTAGTGATCTCAGACTTTTGTGTCCCACTGTATATGTTCGCACAAACATGCATATGCACATCACACACTACACCTCTATTCATTACTTTCATCAGGAGTCTTCGATATTTCATTTGAGGGTGCTAATCGTATTACCTGGCTTGACGTTTTGCAGATAGCGAGTAATGGGCACAGATTTGTGGAATTATTGGCTGATGGTAATGTGTGTGAGTGTCAGGATATGTTTAGTGCTCTTACAAACCCAAGGAGTTAAACAAAGACTGATTATGTGTCTTTTTCTGTGTGTGAGAGAGGGAAAGAGAGCAAGAGGATGTGTATATGACACCATCACTGGGCAAACTGTGTGGTTTGTGTGTGTGTGAGTGAGAGCCGCTGTGTCGGCAAAGGAGAGAGATCGCTGATAAAGATCCGTGTTAACCCTGCGTAGCAGCAGACTGAATGGAGGGGAAAATTAGGCCTGATATAATACTCATGAACGGGACTCGTGCGGAGAGGAAGATGTGTGTCACCAACGGTGCGCAGAGAACGTTTGAGGACTTGAAACAAAAATCCCTGCACTCATATTTCTGTCTATTAGCCGTTTCGTAGCCCACCGTAAGGTTGTGTGATGAGATATATATTTCTCAAGCTGCGTGTTATTAAAAACCATGTTCATCTCGAAAATTATTTTTAATCTTTTTTTTTGGAGCAAAGCAACAACGAGCTGTGTGCACCACTAGATATGTTTCCCACAGATAAGTTGGCTTGAACATAATGTTATTTTCATTTATAATTCAGAAAAACAGAATCTTTCACATCTCCGTCCGTGTTGAAAAGACCCTCTGTAGTATTTAGAAAACATCATAATTAGTAATAATCATGTCTGCCTTGGCTGGTGTGTGTGTATGTTTGGCTGTGGCAGACCATACGCGTGTGAGAGTTTGGCCACAGAAGACATTGTGGGGATTAAATGCAGGTTAATGGGCTGTTTGCAATGGTTAAGACTGAGTGAGAGTGAGAATGGTTGGAAATGGCTGTCCCAATGTGATTGATTCCCCAGTTAAAGAAGGCCTGGGGACAGGATCCATTAGCACCGCTGAGAGGAGAAAGAAGACAGTGCTAGCAAGGTATTCTGCCTTGTTCAGTCACTCCACAGCAAGGAAGTGAGGAGTAGATAGGAATAAACTCCAGCCAAATGTGAAAAAGAAGGGTTAGCTAGCAGCAAAGCCAATGAGCAAAATTGTGTTATACACTCTAAAGAAAATAACTTCTTAAATTGCTTTGAATTAGTCTATTTTTATTTGTTTCATTTTAAATACATTTGAAATACATACTAATTTTTCTTAATATTTTTATTTTATAAACAAGAAACTAAATAAATTTACTTAAGCAATACTGCAGAAGACATTAAGCCTTGTTTTTTTATTCTTTATACAGTAAGTGAGACTCTCTGAAAACGATATGAATATCGTATGCAGTGATACTGCAGTAAACGTATCTTGTTTAGGATTTTTAAATATTAAGCTGGAAAAATAATAATTAACAATACATCTTTTGCAGTTGATATTTGTTGTATGCATGTTGGATGTGACATCTTGGAGTTAGTGTGTGTATGTGCTTGAGTTTTGCTGATATCACACATTTATTATAAAGTTAAGAGTAAAGACCTCCTTGGCATTTTGCAGGCAAATCAGTAGATCTGTGAAAGAGATCTATAAAACAGTCCCCTGGTGGCTGTCAAGAACAGAGGTAAAAAACACACACACTCTAACTTCCTGACCCTACCATCCATCTGACTGAGCTATGACACACACAATCGCCTCATCCTTCTTTCACACCAGTGAAAGTCCAAGGAGTGACAAAAACAAAGAGCTAGTATAAAGGAAGAAAAAGGGATGGCAGAGATAGTGTCAGGTGTATAAGAACGACTGCTGGTAGCCTATATATCTGTATGTGTGTGCGTGAATGTGTGAGGCTTGTTACACCAGTTAACAGTGCAGAATAACACGATGATTTGCCATCTAAGTCTGGCTGTTATGTGGTCCTCCCATCTGAAAATCTAAGTCTATTGTTACCTTTCAGTTCTGCCACCACAGTGAGCTCAGTGTGTGTGTTTGTGCATGTGTCATGTACGTTTGTGAGAAATGTTCCTGGGTTCCTCTGAGATCTGGGTCTTCTCTGATAGTAAATCAGTAGCTGTGTTAATTGGTATGAAAACAACACTTTGGCAGTATATAATGTTTTATGTGTCTTTCATGTCCTTAATTGTAATACTAATGAGGGGTTGTATATCAGGGGAGGGCCCTGCTCTGCTCGGCTTGCTGTGTTGGATAAGCTCCTTAGTGGCATCACCGGAATATTCTGCCGCCGCGGCGACTCAGGCAGAACACAATTGGCTCCCCCTCTCATTTGCAATCGGTAATTAGTATGCAAATGAGCCCAGGGGACCACACAAGTACTAGTGTATTACAAGGGTCTGATTATGACTCCTCAGGGTCCTCAGGGAAGACAGTGGAGTACTGAGGAGCACTTCGCCTCCCCACGCTCCAATGGCTTCCGAGCGTTGCCTGTTTATATGGCCCTCTTATTGGTGTCTGTGCTCATCAGTCACAGCATCTGCCCAATCTGTACCATTTCCTGTGAATTAAAATGCAGTGGGGTTGAGCATGACAGAATATGCATGGCATTACGACCTGCTGTTTATGAGTTTACCGTTTTTGTGCATCGAGCTGAAGGCGTCTGTGCCGGTAATCCTAGTAAAGCTACCTTGTGAGTGCCATGAATAAACGTGGTTATTCATGGCATGAATATATCATACAGGAAATAAATTTCGTTAGATTTGTTCATGCTTCTTTGGTGAATATTACTCAGTGCATTCTGAAAGCTTCACAGCCCACCAGTAAACCCAGATGAAAGCAGACAGTTGGCAGGAAGAATTGGATGTCCATAATGGACATGCTGGCCTTTGACCTCCTCAGCCCAAAAGTGTCAGTCTGAATTGGGTTCCTAGCTAAACGTTGCCCTTGTGCCTGATTTTCCAAGTGACCGGACTTAGGAAGAACAGAGAGATGCAGGATCTATAACACCTTCCCTTTGTTCAATTGCACAGGCAGCCTGAGATATTGGCTGAAGAGATTATTGGCATATTGATGGCTTTAGATCAGGCGCAGGAGATGAGCAGTGGGCTCGGCCAAGCCATAGTCAGGTTGAGGAGATTATGTACTCTAGTGTGAGCATGAAGATAGTCAATTGTTTTAGGGTTTGGTGTGCACAAGAGCAACGTTTGGTCAGCCAAATCAAACTGTTTTACGGCAGAGGAACAGAGGAAGATCTTTGAGGTCATTCCTCCTCTCCTCTCCTCTCCTCTCCTCTCCTCTCCTCTCCTCTCCTCTCCTCTCCTCTCTTCATGGCAGCATGTATGTGCCAGCAGTCCAAATGGGGGCCTGTTCCACAAAGCAAATATTATTGCACACCCAAATAATTTATGAGAAGCATCCCCCCCCCACTGGCAATCTCTCCTGTATCTCCTCTCCTGAAGCTGCTCTCTGATAGCTCTCATAGAGAGGGTATTTATGACAGAAGGTTTGTTCCCTGCCTCCATATTTCACTCACTGAAAGGGGAAGGGAGGGTGGTAATGAAACAAACTACGCAAAGGCTTGTGCTGTGACAGCTGTAATTGTGGAGCACATTAAAAGGAGAGTTAGGAACACCTACTCCACCTTTTTTTTTTCCTGAAAGGACAATATGTCAAGGGAAAAGCCTTCAGATGGCTCGACATGTTTGATAAGCCTTGTTGTGTCCAATATGAGATTTTTTTCTGATGCTCTGATTATAGGTGTTGGCTTAAAGTGCTCCATGTCGTGAGTTTAATGTACGGTCAAAGACGCCCCCCCTCTCAATCCTTGGTAGGGGTCCTGAATAATGCATGTATGCACTGAATTTGGATTGAGAGGTTTCCCAAGAATAGGTTTGAGGGGGTCAACCTATATGTCACATGAATATGAATTAATCATCTCCTAAATTGGGTGCAGGTGCCATTAGTTTAGAAGGGTCAAGCAACTGGCAATTTTTTACTCAATTAGCAGTTAACGTCATACCATAGGCGTACCACAGGGAAGCCCATGGAGATGGTTTAGGGAGGGAGTTTATTATAAGTTCTTCATTAAGTGGGTACTGGCCCTCTCACTCACCTCACAGCTAAGTATTGTTTCTATCCAGCCTTGGACTTTCTCCTGATCTAGTCCCTTTAGGGAAAGAGAACAAACCAACTATCCAGCAGTAAATCTATGTGAGGCATCACTGCTATCAGGGTCCTGGCATTCACAGTGAGGTTAGTGAAGCTTAATGATGCTATTCTGCCACCCAGCAGCAGCTCAATGGCCTTTTCAAGGTGGACAGCTCTCTCTAAAAGGGTTAAAGCCCAAGGAGCTAGGCGCATACCCCCCTGGGAGTACCCCCCACCCCGCCCCGTCGAGGTGGCATTGTTTCCTTGGACAAACATTCCCACAGAAAGGGGAAAAAGCCATTTGGCTCCCCCAGCTTGTGCTTCTTTCACTGGCTAAGGGGTCTTCCCAGTCAACAGCTGGACATGACGTGACAAATTGGGGCCTTTGTCTTTGTCCTGAGGAGGTAGGGGGAATGGAGGAGAAAGTGTTGTGTGTGTGTGTGTGGGGGGGGGGTGCTGTGACATTGAAAGTATGTGGGAGCCGTAGAATGCATTGTGAATTGCACAGTTTAAAGGGAAAATATGTTGAGGCTTTGTTTCAGATTGAACCGGTCGACTTCATTGAACAAGGTCTGAAAGAACCATTTTCCACAGATCAGCCAAGCTTGGTAGATTTTTTTCACAGGTAAGCTGGAATGCTGATGCACAGAAAAAAAAAAAAAAACTAACTCAGACCGGTTTTATGGAAGCGGATTTGGTTACGGGCAAACCTTGTAAACTAACCCGGAATAGCTAAACATCTCACCACTGTAATTATTTTCGGGATTCTGAGAGGCTGTAAAAGAGCATCTGAATTCAGGCACCAGTTCAATTGTAGCATAAACTGGATTGACTCTGAATTGCACTTTTGATTTGAAAGTTTGATTTCAGTTGCACTGAAACAATTATTTGTCTTTTTGAAAATGTCATTCAAATACTTTAACCTGACTAAAATCAAAACAGTCCATTTTTTGCAAAGTCAGACTAACAGACCTAAATAATACAGACTACAATTGGCATTGCTGTTGGTATGCTTGCTCAAAGTAATTTTCGACGTGCATTTAATCTTTTATCTTTCACACTATGCGTTTTATTTCTCGTTGTGTCATGTATACTTGGATATAACTGAGCACTTAGAGATGCATTGAAGCCTCAGAGTCATGCACGGCTCAGCAACTCTTTGGCGGCCATTTTATGAAATGCCCCACCCAGAATGGGGAAAGTGACCCCCCCGGCAGATGACCCTGGGGTGAAAAAGCTCTGCATTTGACAGAGTCCACCTCTTAACTTGTTAACTTGCTAATTGGCCCGCAGTTACTTCATGAGCTGAACAATGGACTGCTAGCTGAGCGATGAGGCTCTCTCTTTGAGAGGCTGGATGAAGGGGGCCAGGTGGCAGTACTGGGGAGCAGAAAAGGGGGTGGCTACCCTGTAGTGTTGTGTGTGGGGTCTGGCTGGGTTTCCAAGGGGACGGCAGGCTGATATATTATCTAAAAGAGTGTCAGGCTGACCCAGGGAGGTGGGTGGGGCACGATAGGCTGCATAGCCCCAGTTACCACCCCCACCCGTCGCCTTTTTGCCCTCTCTTCTCACTCTCTTTGACCCCCCACTTGCATTGGAAAGTGGGGCTTGTTTGCCCAGTGCAGGCCTGGCAGTGTGGAGCCCTGAAAAAGGGACTAAACGGAGGGCTGCTTAGACACAGAGCATGTTAGGTAATTAGGAAGAGCTTACAGGGCCATTTCACCGACAGCTGCTCCCAGTGCAAACATGAGGCCGGCCAGAGAGAGCTAGTGCATTGTGATCTGTTTGTGGGAACAAGGTTGCCAAGTACAATAGACCAGCATGTGCAGTGGGCAGCAGCAGGGATGCCAGGCGCCCAGAGTGTGTCTGTCTGTGGCAATAGCAGCACAAACATTACAACAGAAAACAACAGGGGCTGATAGATTTGAACAATCTGTCATGTATATGCAGCACAGTGTCTTTTAGAGGCAACATACCTCTTGTTCTCGCATGCCATGTGGCGTTCTGTCATGCCACATACTCTCACATTTTATAGCTTTCAATTGAAATTAGCTTTTGTTGAAGAATAAAATACACAGTCTGGCTATTTTGTGTGGAAGGGGATCTCCTATTGGCTCCTTTAAGATCTTGGTACCATTTGAGGCTCAGTTGGATGACTGGAGTTAAATAAATGGCCACGGAGCTCGCATGTGTTCACCATGTTACAATAACAGCATCTAGATAGCCTGTCCAGCCAATCCTTGGTGTGGCACTGCAGGGCCAGGGCAGGTGAACTCATGCCTAACTGAGTGCTCTTCCTATGGTTTGGCTCCTCAGGCGAGACCCAGGCCTTACCCCGGACCTTGTATATTTTCCTGGCTTCTTTCTGTTTATCCACAGCTACTCCATCTGGCATACCAGCAAAGGAAAAATATCCCCTGCCTTTATTCTACTGAAAACCACCAAGGTTGCAAGAAAAAAAGTTTTTTTTTTATCTTGCATGTTTACCTCTGGTCCTCCAACTTTCATTTATTGTTCCAAATTGTCTGAGTGTCTGTATCACCCCATTTCTGACTATCCAAATCTTTCTGACTGGAGCTACTAAGGCCAATTTTGTCAGTTGTAGTGCGATCTTAGAAACTCTGTAGTTAGTTTTCCTAGTTGCATAGTATATGTCATTTGTCTTCTGTATTTGTTACCTACTCTGCTTTATGCAGTTTTCAAAGCTAGATCTGAGAACCAACGTTTCCCAGTGGGCATTTACATGTGGTCAATGATGTAACACTTATTTTTGGTATCTTTTAATTTATTTAAAAATACATTAAATATATTTGTTCTGCAACTCTAATGACTTGGAACAAGTTGTATATTACAATTTTTTTAATTTTCGTTTTCTTATAGTAGGCCCTCTTATGTCATTGACCCTTAAATCTGTCTGCCTGACGCTACAAAAGGCCAGTTTTGTAATGCTATATTTGGCTCATTATAGAAACTGTTTAATTTTCCAAGTTGCACAGTATGTGTCATGCCAAGTAGCCAAACTAGGTCTGAGAACCCACTTGAGGTTTCCCAGTGGCCAAAAGGCATTTACATGTGCTTTGTCCTGTGCTGAGCTGTAGCCCAAACAGAGCAGATCATTTGAACGATCCTGCTCCTCATTACAAGCCTGCATGCTCCCACTAAGTAATGTGGATGCTGTGCACAGGACTCAGTGACTCCTAACAAGCCCCTATTGTTAAACTGTACCTCCTCAACCGCACCATGAGTAAACCATTACATCAATAAGCCGGCATCGCTCAAAAGGGCACAATTAAATCCTCTCTCCAGCAAGACTCCCCCTCCAAAAAATGCTGTTTTTAGCAGTCTGGCACACATAAACAGCAATTCGCCTACATGTGCGGACACACACGTATATATGCACCTCTTTTCGGTCTCCCCCGTGCATGGGCTGATGCCTTTCATGTGGGTTCCTGCTTTCCCAAACAGCCCGCTTGTCTGTAGCCCTGATGCTGATTTCTTACTCCAAGGCTCTCTGAGAAGAGGGGGGGAGCAGCACGCTCACAGGAAGGGGTTACCCATGTCGACAGGAACAGAATAAGCACTCCATCAGGCCTCAGTGTCAAACAATACAAACATGATCTCTATATTTGGAGAGGAGCCGTGCTCTGCTTGGTTCACGCTGGAAAAAAGGGGGCCAAAATAGTGCTATCATTTAAAACCACTGGCACAGAATGATAAATAAAACCCCTCACGGTCATGGTCGCTAGAGCGCAGGATCGCAGGAACCTCATTTCCCCCATTTTTGTCTCTACCTTGTGTGTGTATGTGCACGAAGAGGGTTCGCCCTTGACGGGTGTGCCCCCCTTCACGTGTGCGCCCTCTTCTGAGCTTACCCCCCTGCCTGGCATCTGTTAAGCTGCTAAAGAGAAAGTTGTGTGCTGAGACCGGTGCGTCTTGCTGGGTGGATTTGAACAAGCACATGTCTGTTCTACCCCGGTGGCCTATGAAATGAGAAAATCAGCCACTGTGATGCCGACGGGAGCAGGGCTTGGGTGATAAATCTGTGAGAAGGGGCTTTTTTGCATGTGTGTGTGTTTGAATATTAGTACTCCTTCTGCGCTTACATACGTGTGTGTGTGTGTGTGTGTGTGTGTGTGTGTGTGCGTGTGTGTGTGTGTGTGTGTGAGAGAGAGAGTGTAGGCAGTTCCAAGATTTGGGGATTTGATTTCACACTGGCAGAGATCTGTGTGTGGAAAGCCATCACCCTAAATGCACATCACATTAAAACATGTATGAGTTCATTCTTCGTCCTCAGTCATCTGCGTTTCTGCCCTCTATCAAATATTAAATAATTCATAGGCAGATTGTCAGGTTACAAATTCCTGAAATCATCACCCAGATAAAAATGTAATTAATTCAGATCTGGGTTGACTACAAGTGTCTGCAGAAAAGTATAACTTGAGTGTTCAGTATTATCATCAAGCCCGAGTGATGTTTTTGTTTTCCCTTCTGACATTGTTGTGATTAAGAGCAGAACATCTTGTGAACGTTAACACAGCTGGGCGGCTTACTCCAGGAAAACCAAAACATAGTCTCAGACCTCTTATATGCCACCATGCTTTTAAAGATGGCTACTGTCAAATGTCACAGAATGCCTGATAGGATCTGCTCTATAGATATGGGAAGAGGAAAAGAGAGTGTTTCATCTCTACTCATCTTCTCATCCTCAAAGGGAAAAGTGTCACTGGGTATGTGGGGCTGGAGAGCAGACAGATCTGCACCTGCACCGTGAGTATGAGCGGTTTCCGCACCATTGCCTGTAACATCAGGGCGTTTGAAGGACAGGTGTTTATGACAGAGTAGGCATTGTTTCTGATTGGTACATATGATTCTATCTTTTGTGTGATCATCGAGGGACCCTCCTTAGGTTGTAGCTCATGTCGTAAGTACTTTGAGGTGCAGCTCCATCAGCCGCTGGCGACAGCCGTGGAGCAGATGTCAGAGATCAGTGATGTCACTCTGTCATGTGGCAGAGAGCCACTCACAGGTGTGTTTGTGTGCGAGGTGGACCAGTTTATGAGATGTCACTGGCCTCTCATTACTCCTGCTCTCTGCACTGTTAAACCCTCGGCAGCCTCACAAATAGAGTTGTCTTGGGGGAAATGGGGCAGCACCTCTCATACTGCCGGCACCCAGTTTAAGAGAGAGGAAAGTGAAAAGCTCTATCTATCTGTCTATCTATCTATCTATCTATCTATCCATCCATCCATCCATCCATCCATCCATCCATCCATCCATCCATCCATCCGCTCCGATTTCAGAGGTGGAGGTAGAATTTGCGGCTTTTTCCAATCCTCTTTTCTGCAGTCTGAGAAGCTGCCACATACAGTACCAAAATCAGCCTGGTCATTTATCTACTCTCTTCTCATATTCAACTCTACTCTTTGAGGGAGAGGACTAGATGACCTGGGTTTGTGTGTGCTACAGTTGTCATGCTTTATGTTTAGTTTTGCCTTTTGTTAATAAAGCTTATAACCAAGTCTTCTGTCAACACACACACACACACAAACTAAGAATTATAATGAAGTATCAGTCAATCTGCAGTCAGCTTGATGGTACAAGGGCAGAGCTGGAGAATGTATCTGAAATACCCTATTGGCTGGTTAAAAGTTCTCCAGTCCGCGCACCAAGTGTTCCCACCACAGTGGATCCCTTAAAACCTGATCCTGGCTGATTTTCAGGCCTGCCTGATCGATTTTCCTGGGTGAAAATAAAGGGATACAAAAGCATGTTAGACGCTCTGGAATCAGATCCAATCCATTAGAGAGATCAATACACTGAAGGCAAAAGGGAGAAAAAAGAGCCCTGAGTGTTGACAAAACCAAATAAATATAGATGCGCAAGAGAGGAGAAATTAGATTACTGTCAAAGAATCTAAGCACAACACTTTTAACCTCTAACCTAACAATGTGTGTTTACACCACAGCACAAGGGCGCGGGAGGGGACACGGGCTTGAGACGTGAACTACAGGCAGCCTCGAGTGTCCACTATGAAAATGCTGTTCGCAGCTACATTCACAATCTGCCTCAGCATCTGTCCTTCAAAAACAAACTTATATATACAAAAGATGCTACAAGTGTTTTATTGAAATAAGTGTATTGGGTGTGTTTTCATGTGAATTTGTATGGATGTTTGTTAATATAATCTTTTTTTCTCTCTTTTGCATGTTTCTTCATCATGGTTCTTCATCACATTTCAGGTAAGTTTTTTCATAATGCATAATAAGTGTGTGTGTGTGTCTGTGTGTATACATATATTTATATATTGTATCTATATGTGTGTTTTTATATAAATGTTTTAACCATTTTTACCTACATTTCACTAATTTTGTGACACCTCCATGGGTGTGGCAGCACAGTCTCCAATTACTGCTCAGCAAGTAACATTTTAAGTGTTATTAAAGAACTATAAGGCAAGTTTTTGGAATGCAGACACCCCCTATTACACACAAACACCCTTCCATCTGAATGCACTCTCATATATAATGTAATGGCTGCAGCTCCCACAGTCTGCTCTCCAGATGGAGTCGTCTCAGGGCACCTGACAGGCTCATACAACCTCGAATATTAGGAAAGCAGGATACAGCTTGCAACAACACCCATATCCCATTGATTTCAATGCATTTAGGATAAAACTACACTGTCCTCTGTCAAAACATCACTATGTTCTTGGTTCTTTGCCCTTCACCTCTTAGACAGAGAGAGATTGTTTGTTTTATTGGCTGTCTGTTGGACTGGTCCCTCCCTTTCCTCCTGTTTCTCTGTCTCCCTCCCTTTAGTGCTCGAGGTGCCACTCAGGTGATTCCCATTGATTTCCACTACACAGTTGTGTCCTCTCCAGGTGTAAACAAGCTGGGTCATATTGATGGCACTTGACTGATCGGGCCTTTCTGGCAGCAGGTCTGCTCGATAGGCCCTCTCCTATGTGAGAAAGGTCTTTGTAGCAGGAGATCAGGGCTACAAATATCATTTAGTTATGTAATGATATTTTAAATTGTAAAATCTTACAAGGATACCAGTTCTATTTAGTGAATCAATCAAAATACACAAAAAATGGAGCCATTATGCTAAACATTGTACATGCAGGGTTGTGCGGCATTCAGAATTGAATCGAGAATACCTTCCCACAGGAAGTTGAACTGGAATATGATTTGGAATGACAGGAAGAAGAATTTACTGAATTGCATATAAACAAAAACACAGATAATGCTGGGAAATGAAAGTGCTTTTCCACCCTGGTCTGCAAAAATTAATTAAATATGTTGAGATAAATACAAATTTATATAGAGGGAATTTATATTTCATTTTATTTCAGCGTCCTTACGTTCAAATTTGAATTGCAATTTTGCATCTTGTTTGCTACTTTATTTCAATTTAAATAAAAAAGTCTAAACCATTCTCCAAATAATTTCTGAGAATGGTAAACCTAACCATAAACCTATTATCTTCTAGTTGATATGGTTCATCCTCATGTTGATTTGAGTTAAATGACCAAAAACATAATGTAAAATGTGTCCAGCGTATATTTGAATGTACATAAGATTAATTGTTAAAGATTAACAGCTCATATAGTCCTTTTAAGTATATTTTGGAACTGTGGGATGGTAAAATAAGGTAAGTGATATACCACACTGGCAATATTGGTCTGTGGATCTGCTCACTTACTCACTGTTCCTCTGTGGCTTCTGTAGCGTCATTGCCAGCCATGCAGAGACAGGCTTTTATTTCTCTCATCTAACTGCTAATTGGCAGCTGAGCGGGTGAAAGCGAGACAGAGGGTGCGAAAAAGTGGGAAGCCATTAATGTTCGGTAATCATTGGGCCAAGTAATAGTTATCAGTGTTTTAGGGGCAATATTATCACCATGTAACGAAGGGCTTGATTACTTTATTAGCCTCTTCAAGTCATTCTGCTATCGCTTACCAAGTCGACCCCGGAGACCCAAACCCCCCCGACACTCTCCTGTCTCTTCACCGGTAGTGCACCCTGTGAAGAAATCAAATTATGGGGACCGTGTGTTTAAATCACAGACCCTGTACCCGAAGTGACATAAAAAATGACCACAGGGGGGTTATTCAGAGTTCAGCCTGGATAATGAAACGGGCAGGGAGGTAATAGAGGCAGAAGAGGTGTTCTGAATATGGGGGCAGCAGTGGGAGGGGTTAGTAAAAGGGGTTCATTTAGAGGGTATCTCCTCAATCTGACCTGCCGCGCTTCTCTCTTTCTCCACTAGACTCCTCTGTTCTTGCCATATCTCTTCCACTTTCGTGATGATGGACGGCATTGATGATATTTAACAGGTCTTTACTAGCTGAGAGGGGAGTTGTGTTGGACGCAGATTGTTTGTCCTTGTGAATATGGGAGCGTCTGTCTTCCTAGTCCATTAATCCTTACTTTAAGTAACATAATACTTGTAATTTGACAGGTTCGGAGGCTACGCATCCTTTCGCGTGTTCACTTTATTAGCTGCAGAGTGAGATTAAGCTTCCTTAAATCAGAGGGTGGACTTACCAATTTTAGTGTCAGTTTCAGTCATAACAAATCTGGCAGATTCAGCTCTCAGAGTTGGTTAATTGTTTGGGAAACTCCAGGTGGTTGTGCATTTCTGCAGGTGTGCTTTCCCATCAGACACCTGTCATTGTTTGCAACTTAATCCAGTATGTTTGGATTGCCATGCTACCCTCTCATTACTCTGAACAGTTTCAACAAACAAAAACTACATTCCTAAACTCTAATCTCTAATCTACATGCCTAACCTCTCAGCGTAGCAACGGTATTAGTGTTGCATAATGTGTTAATGAATGTATTTCCCTTTTTTAACATATATATATATGTTATATATAATATTTCTTATAATATTTATTTTAATTAAGCCAATCATTAAAAGTATATATATATATAAATGACTGACATGACAAAATAAAATCTTGAAATCAAGAAAATGCAGGTAAACGTTATCTCCTGTGTTCAGTGAATATAGCTCACTTTTCATGACCTTGAGCTCATGTCCCCCAAACACTAAATTGGGGTTTAATTTCCCCCATCACTATGACCAATCCAAAATAAAAAGCCTATTACAGGGCCCTGTCGGCTAGGTGTTGCTGACTGTCTTTTATGATGGTTGGCGAAGGCAGGGAGATGCAGCTGATGTCTTCATTTAGAACTGGTCCCTCTGGCGCAGCTCCGCCTGTGAGCCTAAAGTCCACACGGCCCAGGCAGCAGGCCTGCCAGCCGGGTGATTAGTAGTAAAATTTTAATGGGGATCTATACATATGTCTAGCTGTCATTTTTACGAGGACGTTTATACAGGCACGGTTTCGATCATCATTCGCCCCAAGCCTGGCCAAGGACCGGGAGCAAATCTGAACGTGCAACCATGAGATACACGTCTTGCTGCTTAACCTCACATCAGCCCATCAGGGGGTGGAGGAGTGTGGGCAGCAGAGCTTTATGGCATTCAAGACTGACGCTCCTCTTAGTATAATGGAACAGTCTGATTATAGTGAGGTTTGGGTGGTGTTTGAGGCAGGACCTAATATGATATTTATTGGCTGAGATCCCCTAGAGACACAGGGCTTTATGTGTCTCTCATAAGAGGGGTCCAAGGTTCTTCCCTAGACATATTTACAGTAGGCCATATTTACAGGCTGCTCCAATTAATATGTTTAATCAAGTTTCATGTTCCTAGACAGAAAGTAGGTCTTTGATTGTTGCCATCAATCTATAACGGCACCAGTTTGACATTATATGATCGCAACTAATCTACTAAGAAAGAGCACAGGTGTAATAGTTTGGGGAGCACATTGAGACTACTTTTCTACTGATAAGAATAAGCTTTTTTATTATTCATTTTTTAAATCAATGAAAATAAGCTATAATTTGTTTTTGTTTTTATTATTAATTATACTATTTTATTATTTTTTATTTTATTAATAATTCTAATAATAATAATTTAACTTTTTTTTTGCTGTCGCTGTTCCTCAGGGGTGGGACAATGGGGCCAAAGTCCATGTGTGCCGCCTAATAAATGCTTTCAAGTTGGTTATCTGGCAGCGCTTTCTGCTATCTGAGTATGTGCGGAGGTACATCACATCCACTACAAGGTAAATAAACATAATTTGAGGTCAGAAAGGCAAAGGTTTAGGAGAGGTGAGCCAGAGGTGAAGATCTGTGTAAGAAGAAGGGGAGGGTAGTGGGCAAGAGTGGTCGCTTTCCTAACAAGTGTGCTAACAGAGTTACAAGACGGGTCCCAGGACGGATCGAGGGAGTTGACAAATGCGTAATGAGAGAGGATGAGAGCGAATAGAGTCCTTTATATTGGGCTGGATGGGCTGTGGAGGAGGAGTGAGGTAAGCAGCACGCAGCCTTGCCTGCGAGGTGACCCTTTACAAGGCTTACATCGTGGCCCTAATGCAATTAACACCAGGGAGTGTGGGGTTAAGACAAGGTTGCCGCTGGTGTGGCCACGGCCTAGGGCTGGCAGCGAGAGAATGAAATCGGCCTGGAATTGAATCGGGGGAGAGAGGTGATAGCTCCCCCGGGAGGGCTGACACTAGGTACACAGAAAGCCCAGAGGACTGGAAGCTAGGCAAGCCAGGTTACCATGACTAACGTTGCCTGCCCAATCCACATTACAGCAACGTATCGCTCTCACCTGAGTGGGCTGCTGGGCTCTGTCCAGCCCTTAAAGTCGTCTGGCTTCATCTGTGTGTTTTTCAATAATGACAGCGAGCAGTACCGGTGAGAAATATGTGCACTATGGGGCATGACATTTGGAGGCCAGTACAACGGTTACAAAAATGGATTCAGATAAATGCCGTACAGCCAAAATAGTGTAATAACTGGAATACAATATTAGATATTTGCTTCCTCACAGCTCTGCTATAACCCAATATATCTTATCAGAACATTTCTCAAGCGCAGTCTTCGTTCCGATAAGTGAACGCAGCTCTGCCTTATGGTAGATAATCTCTGGGAGTGAGATATGATCGCAACTGACCACTTAAACCGAGCAAGGCCCTTTCACTGCCATAATAACCAGCAATTTTGTGGCTCACATCTATCAGTGTGTATATCGACCTGCCACCGCTTTGGACACAGATGCTGGGGCTATTAGCCCCTTTTGTTTGTTTTGAATGAGAATAGAAAAGGAATTGGCTCATTTTGATCTTATTGTCGGTAACTCTACCTCCCTTGTGGCAGAGACAAAAACCAATCTTAATCTGGTTAGAGAGACAACATCAGCTTTTCTAATGCTTTTGAGGGACAAAAAAAATCTGGTGACAGATAATAATGTAAATGGAGGAATGGTTTTGAAGAGCCGGCCACAACTATAGATTCTACTGCTGTGGCTCCAGCCAATGCATTAAAGGGGCCTATGATTGCTTTGAAATTTATGGCAGATGTAAGTGTATTTGATTGATAGGACTGTTTAAGAGCGACCTGTACAGCCATTTATTTCATTTGTAAAGAGCGGCAGAGATCTTAAAACTCACTGAGTCTGAGGGAAGGAACTGAGCTGTATTTCCACAGAACATCGTTTTTTTTTTTTTTTTTTTTTTTTTTTTCTCAATCTGAAAGTTGCCATGTTTTTCTAATTTTTGGGTAGTCAGCTGATGTGTAGATGTAGAGTTTATGAGTGAAAATGTATGATTATATCAGCACACCGATTCTGTATACTGGGACAAAATATGCTACAAACATCATGAAAAAAAAGTTTATGTATTAAATCATTTTAGATTAATTTGTTTATAAGATTTGCAATTTCCTTTAACATATTTTATATTAGTGAAAATTCAATGAAATGGCATTTGTGTTAAGAGCACAATATTGCTTTTTAAATAAATTATGGAAAGTAAAAGAAAATTGTCCCATTTCTCAAGGATCAGGTAGTTTATGAAGTGAAGTTTATTTTACCTTCACATTTTGGGTTTGTATATGTATAGTATATGTGTGTAGCTGGCTCATGAGTTGTGTCCAGCCTTGAGCTCAGGAGAGAGAAACTCAATCTGCTCATTGCCACATCCTGTGTCCTTTGCAGCCTCTCTGTAACGAGGTGCTTTGACCTCTATCATATCACTGTGCTCAGATGACGTGTGTGTGTGTTTGTGGTGTGTGTAATATTCCCGCAGCACTGGACTCAGTCACATTGGTGGTTTTTGGTGCTTTGCAGTTCAGAAAAATGTATATTCTTGTTCTCAAACACACACACACACACGGACACAAAAACTCTCCCAGCGGTGCTAAGTAGCTGTGAGTAATAGTCATGCTTTGGCAGGCAGCTGCTGGCTCTTGTTTACATGATAACTGATTACCCTAATTTTGAGAGGAGGGCTGATAAATAGTGTTCCCATCTGACAACCTCTTTCACATCAGGGGCGATAATACCTTTTTGATTATTCAATAAATAACACATAATTCGACATTGATTTGACTGTGAATGTGCCGTTGGGGGAGGGGGGGGTGGCGGTGGGCATGTGCTATTGACCCTTTGTGGTCAGTTCCACACCGACCACTGGTCACTAAAGGTCAGCGCCCTGCACCCTGTATCCACTTCAGCCCTCGCTGATCTGATTAGTATAGGGCTCATCCGTTCGCCTCCCTTCTTATTAGAAAATCGTACTCCTTGCTTAATGGTTTCCACTTAATAACTCGTAGAATTATCCAATAGCTCGCGACAAGCGCATTACGGTGACAGGTTTACTGGGAGGTATATTGAAATTTGGCTGTGCTGAAAAATGGTTTGTTGTTGGAAAGCATCATTGCAGGGTCAAGCACTGATTCACTTAGTCAGTCGTTTGGATTGTGTATCATTTTCCCCATGTAGCCATCGGTGGTCATTGATGCAGTTATTGGAGTCTTCCTGCTCCAGATATTGGAGTATTGATCAGCGAATGTTTTGCCTTCTGTCCATTCTCTTTTCATTTATATGCAGAGCAGATGCCCTATGCTGTGAGTCTTTAGATTCCCTCCAGTGTGTTAAAAACTCAAACCCCTCCTCCTTTATGACATCACTCATTCTGACAGTCTCTGCAATGGGTATCTACGGGAGAGTGACAGGGAAAAGTAGGCCTTATATTTTAGAAGTACACCAACTGGCTTTCCACAGCAGATGCAATGCTGGATTTGGCCTATTAAATACCTTCTCTCAATTGCCTATTATTTCCCCCAATAAAACCGGTGCAGACTGCATGATTTCTTTTTCCCTCCAAGTCTTTTTGTTTCGGAAAACATGCTTCAAATGCAACACAAAGGGCCCTAATGAAGTGAAACGTTTGATCTTCCAAATAAAAAACAGACCAGGGATGGGGTACGGCGCTCAAGAATTGTAGCGGTTCATCGTAGGTGTGGAAAGTCAGTCTTTAAAAAGACCAATCTCCGCTTGTCTAAGACTGGCCAAAAAAGCCCAAGCTGCCTCCCTACCCTCAGGCAATCGTCAGCACTCTTATTATGAAGTGAAGTGATGTGAAGGCCAAGTATGGCAACCCATACTCGGAATTTGTCCTCTGCATTTAACCCATCCAAGTTAGCGCACACACAGTGGGAGCAGTGGGCAGCCATTCACTGCAGCGCCCAGGGAGCAATTGGGGGTTAGGTGCATTGCTCAAGGGCACCTCAGTCGTTTTCTGCCGGTATTGAGAATCAAACTCGCGACCTTCGGGTTACAAGTCCGACTCTCTAGCCATTAGGCCCCCTAAATTATGTAATTACTAAGAGCTGAATTCACTACAGCACTGGACCCCAAGCTCAGTGAATTCTACTTTTAGATCCTAACACCCAATGAGGCCAAAAGGTAAACTCATGCATATTATGCCCATACTAAAGTCAACAACTACAACAATTACTTGACTATTACTACAAATATTCTTAACTAATAGTGTTTTCAGCAGCCATTGTGAGGAGAGGATGGTAAAATTATAGCAACATTAATCAGATTTAAGTTTGGTTAGTTGGTTTATTTATTTTTAAAATCTGTGTTTAATTTCAAACTTTACTTTGATTTTTAAATTTAGTTTTTAAATTGAATTGTTAAATATTAGCAGTTTTTATGTACCTGGCCTGTTAGTGCTTAAACATTCAAAAAGACAATTTAGACAATTTAGCTTGCTGGCTCACCAGTTCAAAAAATGACAGAATGTTACAGAAAAATATATCATGTAAATATAAATGTATAATTTATATATATTTTTAAATTATATAATATTTTGTGTCATTAAAACTGGTAAACTAAGATAGCTTCCATTTGTCTTTTTGAATGTTTTTTTTTTTTAGGCACTACCAGGTGATGTTGGTATAGTTTAGACTCTCCATGATTATATCTACATCTGATTGATTATTGTAAGCACCGAATAACTGATTATCATAATAGCTGCTCACATCAGCCCTACGAAAGTCACACAGCTGCTTCTGAATGAGAAGAAAAAGCTAAAAGCTCTCCTCCTCCTCTCAGTGGCGGTTTCCCCACAGGAGGAAGTGAGAGATAGAGACAGATGACAGAGGCTGGGGCAGAAAGATGATTAAGAATTACGATCATTTTGCCTCACTTTTGCATGTTGGGGGAAAATCATTCCATTCATAATTTATAACCTCAATTACTATTAATAAAGAGATATTTCAGTGGGCGAGAATGGCGGGGGACAATTACATGTAAAGTGGTATTAACATTCCTGTTTGAACATTTCTAACCTCCATTCCTCAGTAAGGCTAATAAGAAGAATGACTCCCTTGACTTCTCCCTGAAATGATTGTATTGCTATGATATTCTAATCTATTAGCCTCTGTGTAATGTATTGGCCCAGATAATTGGACCCATGGTGACGAGGAAACTCTGAGCTTAGACAGAAAGTTCTACAGTGAAATAGGGTCAGAAGACATCGTGATGAGATTGAGATTAGGAAAGAATATATTTGTGATTCTGGTTATTTGATTGGTGATGTAAAGTAGTGCTGTTACTTTTAAAGTAAGGTAAAAGTAAATCTTGAATTTAAGGTAAATTGCTTCCATGACATCATGGTAAAGAAAACCTTCAAATATCATTTCTTTTATAAAGCTTTGAGTCAGGCCCCCTAATATTAGCTATTATTTCCATCCGTCGGTTCTGTGTGTATCATTAAGTTCTGTCGAGTTGACTGTTTCTGTTTAGTGCACTACTCCATGCTGGCTACAGGACTGACACACTTGGCACACCTCCTGGAGCTCCATTAGACACCCACTTACAGGCGCACACACCCCTGGCTGACGGGACTTGCACCTGGGCATCATGTCTATGGGGAGCCACTTCATTACCTGTGTGCCAGGTGTCCAATGCCATTGTGCAGAGAGCATCGGGAGGCCCTTCCCTCCATTATACGGAGTAATCACTGATTAAAGAAAAAGACTGAGGAGTCGGAGATCGTAAAGAGCTTGTAAAGCGTTCGGCATTCTAACCACCGCTGAGTCTATCAGGTATGGCGCCACGTGCCTTTTCCCAAGGCTACAAATATAATAGGCGGTTTACTCTTGCTTTTCCTTTTCTAGGAAATGTTTAATGGCTGCTTCATATAAAAAGTATTCGGTACTCGTAAAAGGTTCCAGATTGACAGCTTTGCAGCTGAAGCGTTTTCTTCTGTGCTTTTCTGTCTCAGGGGGCGGCTGTAGTGGTGCTTTAACAGAGCATTGGGGTCTCGTCACTGTGCGGAGATGACATCTTGTGTTCCCTGCTATCACTTCGGGGCATCAGTCCCACCCCCACCTCACCCGCTATGACTCCCAATCGTTTGTGGGGCGACCCCCTCAGCATGTGGCAACCTTTCTGCCAGCTGTGCTTTTCCACTTCAGACGGTGGCCGTCTAATTCCCACCTCACTTAAGAGAGACGACGGGCATGATGTAACTCCCATTGAATTTCAATTGCTGTGTTCTCACTCCACAAAAAAAAAAAAAAAAGCACACACAATGCATCGCCCACTTACGGGCACCCATTTCTGATCAGTTCCCCCTCCTTCGACCCCAGTGTTCAGGCTTTGCCAGGCAGGGGCTTATAAAAGCAGACTTCAATGAATGAAGCCCACCACGGGGTGCCTTTCTCACCACGCCCGCATATCTGGTTTGATTTTGGAGAAATGACTGAATTCCTGCCGTTGGAAAGCTCAGTGGAACATGCTCAAACTCTATTAAAAGCTGGGTGGGGTGGAGTTGGGGTTTAGAGATGGATGGGTAGCAGTGTGTTTAGCAAGGCTTGTCTGGGACAGCATACAACAGTGCAACAGGAATTCCCTATGATCAAATGATGGAGGACAGAAATAACACAGACTCAGAAAACTGTGGGTAAACAGGCGTGTCATCTCTTTGACCTTCCTGTCTCTGACCACCACTGTTTGTCTCATAGCGAATAAATACCGCAGTCAGGTCAACAGTAGGGATGGGAATTGTAAAGAATCCAACAATTCAGGTTCTGGTTCCATCTCCTCTTTTTAACGATCCTGGTTCATAAACAGTTGCATTACTTGTTATTTTTAATATTACTTATTATATTAGGATAGGACAATATTTGGCCGAGAGACAACTATTTGAAAATCTAGAATCTGAGGGAGCAAAAAAATCAAAACATTGAAAAAATCGTGTAAACATGATCTTTACTTAAAATCCTAATGATATTTGGCATAAAAGAAAAATCAATAATTTTTACCCATACAATGTATTGTTGGCTTTTGTGATCCAGGGTCACATATGTATATTCAAATTAAAATGTATTTAATTAATTATATTACATTTAAAATTAAATATTAAATATTTCTTTTTAAAATATTTCTTTATAATTTTTATATAAAATCATTTCAATGATGATTTTAAAAAACAAGTTATAAAAAGGTGTTTACACACTTTTTAATGATTTTTCACAGTCTTTTTTAGGAGTGACAAATGCGATCCCACAATTGGCCTCAACTATATATAAACAACAATACTAAACAAAGTGTGGTTACATGTTTCATTTATTTATTAAAATACTACAGACAAAACGCATAATGTGTATCTTTTAAGTTTATGTTGTCATATGAAGAACTAATCAGTAATTACACTGATTTATGTTTCACAGTTGTAAGCTGTATATGTTTGATTCACTAAAAAGAACCAACTCATTTAAGTAATTTGTTAAAGAATCAGATCAGATTGGTTGCTCTGAATGCTTTTGACCTGTCTTTTATTGCTTTTCTTTTATGTGTTTAAATATTGTGTGCATTTGATTCAGTAATGGAGTCTTACACTAAAGGTTACCACCATCATCTCTCTGCCATTACAGACTGACGCACGTCTCACTCGTTTAATGTGAATGACTCAGAACCCCTATCCAGAACTTCTCAGCATTTTCCTTCGGCACATACCGGGCCAAAGTTCTCTCCCATTTTGTCCAACATCGTTTTGAGTCAAACGCAATATTTCTAAGTGCGGCTTTACAAGGCTCTCATGTGCACCCAGCTGGCAAAGAGAAACAAAGAAAGCGGGAACAATCAGAGGGAAAGGGGGGGAAAAAAACTTAAAATAAACCTGAACTGCCGTGACAAATTGAAGGGGTTTGATTGTTTTTTGAGAAGATTACAGAAACAGCACTTGCATTGTTTGGCTAATTTTTGCACTTGTTAGACCATCCATCCACTCTTGACGGGTTTCATAGGGATTTTGCTGCTTTGACCGTGATATAAAACTGTCATAATTTATTTGAAACACTAAAGGAGAAGACCAACATTAATCACCCTTTCTTGTTTATTAAAGCAATAAAGATTTCACAGAGTGCTTTATTACCGGTGCCAGATTGGGAAAAGGCAGCCTTTTGTAGGGGGGCTAACAAAGACAAGAGCCCATTACACCATCGGTGAGAGAGAGAAAGAGAGAGAGAGAGAGAGAGAGAGAGAGAGAGAGAGATGGAGTCATGGAGAAAGAGAGAGAGGGGACCAGGACAAGCCAGGCTTGTTCAGACACAATCTTTATTGTGTTGTCAGAATGTATGACATCATCCTGACCTTTGATCCCAGGCGCTGCATAGTGCTGATTGGACAAGTCCATCTGTATTGACTTCCTCTATACTGCTGATCTAAGGAAGGGTCACCTGAGCTGAAACGCAGACTTGTGTTTAGCAGTGCTCACAGTGACAATGTTCAGGTTCGACTTTGGAAAGATCATCCTCCTGATGATACACGCGCTCATTCTGTATCTTTATCTCTAGACAACAGCTCAGTCAGGTGATCAATAACATGATTAATAACATCTGGCATCTCCTGAGGATCTCGCTGTTGGTTCATACAGATATTTACACAGGGGCCATTTGAGTCAAGGACACTGGAATGATGACCTGAGTAAACCTCTGTAAATCCAGAAGCCTTACCTTTGACTTTGAAGCTTTTTTATATTCAACTACTAATAAACAATATTTGGAGACTAAAGAGATGCATTTTAGATCAATTTAACTAGTCAGGGGGAACTTTTAAAGGCATGCATGGGAATATTCTTACACCGATGCTCACATCGCTCATAAATTCCCCCAAATCTCCATTTGGCTTTGAATAATATGATCTTAATTATTATTTTTGCCCTGTATAACATAATTCTAGGGTGTAATGATTTTTTTTATGCCCCTGACATATTGTTTGGAGGGTGACATAAAACTCTGATGACATGTGACATTTGGAAAAGGTCACCCCGCCCATCCTTGCTCATGTCTGTCTTCATAACACTGGCACTTGTCATATTGAAGCTGGCATTGGCAATCTTTGTCTCACAGGAAACCCTCTGCGCTGTTCTTTTCGCTGGTCTCAGTTGTTGCCAGGCCTGGTCTTTTTTCTTCTTCTTGTGTGGTAGAAGGAAGGGAGAAAATTGTCACCGAAGGGAAAGAGGAACCAGATCACTCCCCCTCGGGGGTTCCTGGGGGGCCACAAACAGCATGTCTGAGCCCGGTTTGCGAGCACAGAATGACAGGGAGAAGCACTAATACTAATGTGGTAAATACGTCAGAAATGACTAGGAAAGGGAGGAAGAAGGCATGATGGAGGTCCGGTACGCTGAGCGGAATGACACAAATGGGAGGATTTGACAAGGGCTGATCTGCCTGAATTAAATGAAATTGCATTGTTGTTGTTGTTTTTTTTTGTGTGTGTGGGGGTCGTGGTTTAGAATCTGTCAGCACGATACAACCCACGGCACATTTATAAAATTTTAAAAAGAATACAGTAAGCATTGACACATTCATTTACAGGGTTCCACTTATAATCATCTTTAACATAATAATCGTATACTATTTTGTCGTTAAATATTTTAATTTAATACATTTTAATATATTATTTTATTTTTTGTTTCAAATTATATTACAACATAATTTAAATTGATTGTAATTTATTCTAAAACAACTTTTTTAACTTCTCCATCTTTAGACTGCATCTTTTTTGTCATCCTAGTCATTATTTTTCTTCCTGTCATTTTCAATCATAGAGTATAAATTATAAGAAAAATCTGAAGTATTATATTATATTATATTATATTATATTATATTATATTATATTATATTATATATTAAGTATATTCATACAAATTTCAAGTATTATTTTCTAACATTAAACTGCATTGTAGAATTGTATTTGCAATGTCATTTTTATCCTTCCTGTCAGTCTTCTCATATTCACCTGCCTCTTTCAATTTCTGTTCTCTTTTATATTCATTTGCACTGTTTCACCATGCTGTGATGATACGCTTTTACCATTGCTGTTTGAAATTACCCTTTTCTGGCAACTGAATTCTATGGTTTTAAAATGGCTGACCTCTGATCTATGTCTGTTAAGTGATGTTTTTTGAGTAGGGCATTGCCTCACAGAGGACATAAAATATACATTTTTATGCACATAGGGGTCCCAGCTTTGTGGTCGTAAATTATAGTTGGGCCGTTCTCACACAGCTCTCCCACAGTGCAGTGGGCCAACCCTAAGCAAGGTGGAGCTGTGGGACGGACAGGGCAGGATGCAACAGGGTGAGAGGCAGAACTCGGGGTTTCTGGGATGGTGTTGTCCGCTCTAAGGGGTGGAAAGGCCACAAAGTGTGTGTGTGTGTGTGTGTGTGTGTGTGTGTGTGTGTGTGTGTGTGTGTGTGTAATGTATGGGCTATAACACTTAGTGCCTATGCCCTGACAGCTTTAATGGTGATGGCCATATTATAGAGAGTGTGCAGAGAGTAAAAGGCCTGCTTTATGGGGAATGCCTGTAACGGTGGAGGATAGCAAGGACAGTGTGTGTATGTTGCCTCCTAAAATGCAGAATTTAAATCAGTATTGAAAACAATCCCAGAAATCATTGTGATGAAAACACAAAGGGATGGCGGATGATGTGAGACAAATTTTTATTGTAAGTAAATATATTTCATTTAAGACTGAAAAGTATTGAAAAACATAGTTTAGTGTTACTAAAACCAAATTTTTTAACCAGTATGTGTACTTTTATGCTTATTAGTATATTGTGTTATGTTAGCAATATGTTAATGGCTATTGAAATCATTTGGGATCATTGCTAGAGTGTAAAATCGGTTATTGGCAGAGGTCGGATTGTAAAAAAAAAAATTCAAGGGGGGTGGCTGTGGTGCTCCTGTAGCTAACCTTACACAATTTTACCTTTCTATTCTAAATAACTGGATAGAAACAGCTAGAAACTCCTTCAAAAGTACCACTTTCGAGCTAATAGCGGCTGGTGGCTTGAGTGCTTATGTCGAGCTATTAGCGGTCTGTGTTAGCTTTGCCTTGAATGGTTTCTGTGCAAATTTAAACAGTCATAGGAGCATGGCTAATAGTTTAGTTTTTAAAAAAATATTAAATACATAAATAAACACACATACATTTAGCTAACATATGCTGTGCATATGTGCATTATGACCTCTGTGATTTGCATTCACTTCCATCAATTCAATGCTAACGATCCCTTACTTAATCAACGCACTTTAGCTATGTTTGTTATTCTTTCTAATGTTATGTCAGGGGAATGTCCTTAAACACTAATCAAAGAAATATCATTCCTTCTGTTCTCTTCTTTTTAAAGAACATCAAAAGATGTGCTTGAGACATTCTCTTGGCTATTTTGAACAGTGGGAAAAACGGCGAAAGCTTTCTTGACTTGGAGTTCTGATTGGTCAATCGCTGTTATTTATAGTTTGTTAATTATTTGTAGATACTTTTGATATTTAATTTGCATGATAAGTTTTACATAATACACAACACTTTTAATGGGATGGTGGTTAAGAGGGTATGCTTTTTGTCATTTTTTTCAACAAGGGGGATGTCACTCCCTCGCATCCTAACTCAAATTAAGCCCTGGCCATTGGTAACGTTTCATAATCTAGCAAGGATGCTTATATAGGTATTAGACCAGGGGTGCCCAATCCTGCTCCTGCCGATCGACTGTCCTGCACAGTTCATCTCCAACCCTAATCAAACACACCTGAAGCAACCAATTAAGGTCTTCAGGATCACTTAAAAATTAAAGGCAGGTGTGTTTGATTAGGGTTGGAGATGAACTGTGCAGGACAGTCGATCGGCAGGAGCAGGATTGGGCACCCTTGTATTAGACAGCAAGGCAGCTTACTAGGATTTGAAATAGCTATTGTGTATGTAAAAGAGAACAACTACGGCTCATACGTTTGAGCTAATGAGGAACAGCTGTAGACTAATGAATCAGGATGGGTTTAATGGCCGCTGCTTAAGGCAAACTCTTCACCTGGGGAAACTCTTGACAGAAGCTCTGCTACACATTGAGGGAAATGTGATCATTTTCTGTGGTGGGGCAGTTGAGATTGAGTGACTTGCCTCTGCGAGGTGTCTGTTCAGTGGCTGCTTCTCGCTCCCTCAGTGTTGTGTGGCCTGCCTTCTTCACTTCACATGCTCACTGTTATTTAATCCTGGTTTTGGTGCGGATGCCGATTTCAAAGTGGCAGTGTGAGAATGTTTTCAAAACGTGTCTGCGGCATCATAACCTCGGTTTCCTGTAAGGAGACCCCATGCCTGTTCTTTCTTACCCTCCTGAGCAGGGCAGGCAGCCCAGACTACAGCACCACCTGGCTGGCCGTTAGCCTGAGGAAGAGGCCCTTTGGTAATGTGGTTTGAGTGAGCTAACGGCATGAGCCTACCACAGGTACGCCTCTTCCTCCTTATTGCTTAACAGCCATCCATCTCCTTTTTGACCGATGATGTACTGCACTGTAGTCTGAAGGAGTGCCTCAAGGCTACGTCCTCTACTCTCACAACTTTCAAAATGTCTTAATTTAAAGCCCTTTAAAAAATGCCATCAGCTGTCAACATGTCTTCACTCACAGGACCTTACTTCATGACAGTTTTCACCAAACTGTGCTTTTCGCACTAGCAGAAACTTAGTACCACAGCCCACCCTTGCCTGTCAACCTGACGGAAACTGTCCCTCAGTCTTGACCTTTCATATATACTTACGTTACGAGTGACAGTTGCTGGTGAGCCTGAACTTGCGCTGTTTTCAAGCAGTCTAATATTTCCTTGGCCTTTTCTCCCATTATCCCTGACCTTCAGTGGCGCTATGCACCAGTTGTTGATGCAGATGTCACAAAGCATTGTGGAGAAATGTCATCAGGAAAATGTCCCATAGACTGATGAAACTGGAGACGTGCCGCATGACTTCCACATAAACTCTCAGTATATGCAAAATGAGACGTTTAATAGTTAGGGTTTAAAAATAAATTTTGTGAGGAGCTTGTTTTTCTAGTCATGTCAGTCAAAACATAAGGATCACCCAATTACTTTCATTAATTATGCCGTCCAAAAGGAAAATGTGGAGCTTTTAATGATATTATTCTTAATAATAATTTATTATACATTTATTTATTTTGGTTTTCAAAATAATTTTAATCTTAAGAGAAATAAGAAAATGTAAGAACATTTTCTAAGAAAAAAAATACTTATTTTACATTTCCTTTTTTTTTTTTTTATCCTCCTTAAGTCCTCTGACTGACCTTTCTTGAATGATTCCCACTAAACGAACAAACCTAGCAGCACTGAACTACCCCAGCCATACTGTTGCTCCATTAACCTTAGTTTAGGCTGCTACAGCTGTTAGTATGCAGGCCAAGAGACTTAGGCCAAGAGACTTAAGCCAAGAAGTCTCTTACTGTCAACAGTCTAAGCACTTGAGTCTGGAGGAGAGTACATTCATCTCTCTCTGTAAATAAGAGTGTTTTGAGATTTGTGTTTCACAGGGACCAGGCCTCAGGCTCTGTCGGAGTGTCACATTTTACACTGCTGGAAAAAATTCCACTGTCTGTTTCACATCTAACTCTTAGGTAAGAGGTTGGTGGTGATAATTTTTTTCAGCCGATTATACGGTATTGTGAGAAGGACAGCATTAATTTGTTAACTCCAGTGGACATATGTTATTTAAAGATCGTCTGTGTTGTAAGTTAAAAGACTTGGTGTAAAGGGATTAAACAGCATTGGTCTTGACTTTAGGCTTTTTTTTCTTTCAAGGGAAATTGGCTGCTAGTCTGCGGATGTCATAGTCGCTGTTCCTGATAAGCAGCATGTGATTGATTGATTTTTAGATTCTCTTCTGACGTCTGGCATGCACCCCACTGCTTCTTTTAATCTAAGATAAAAATGGTCTGATGTCTTTTGTTTGCGGTGGTGAGGTTGGAGCCTGCCTTGTATTATTTGGCAATTTAATGTGACAGGCGATGGTGGCTTTTTTGTGTTCGATCAGTGTGTTCAGATGAATATGAATGTCTTAAAAGTATTGCCTGGTTATGACAAAGCCTAATATACTTTAATGAAATTATCCCCTCACAAAATCTTCAGTTAAGCCTCACACTTCTATCTCTTTTTTCTCTCCGACTTTGATTTCTAGGTATTTATTTGTTATATCCACCCGTGCCAATTCAATTATATGCAGACAAACAGGTGAAAATAAGTATCTGTGCTGAATATAATAGAGATCAGATGATTTAATATTTTGTATTTGCAAACATACACATCGCAATCATACAAAAGATAGATAGATTAATTAATTAATTCATTCATTCATTCATAGATGATTGAGGTGTCACAACTTGGATACCTGCCTGTGTTCAGCAGAAACACAGAAGACATACATTCTTATCAGGTGACGGGAGTCCGAGGGAACACCAACCCTCGCTCCTGTCCTAATCTTGTTTGTCATTGCTAAATGAGCTGGCCCTGCTAGGTGTGTTAGCGTCTAATGAATTTACAACCTGATATCAGGAGGCCTAAGACTGGCAGGGGTCATAAAACAGGAAGGGAAAAAGGCAGTAATTAACATTTATTAGCTGGCTTGTCATCTGTGCTGGTTGGTTGGGGAGTATGGATAATATTGTGGTGATCAATTAATTTTTAATCATCTCTACAGAGATTATGAAGACTACATATGAACTCCAGACTGGCTGGAGTCTGTCAATAAACAGGGCATGGGTCATTCTGCAATGCGTCAAGAGTGTGTGTGTGTATGTGTAAATTAGACTAAATACCTATCAACACACACCTCTTGACTAATACGCTTTAACCAACTCCCTCCTTAAGCAGAACACATATATAAGTGATGGATTTGACGTCACACATTTTAATGGCTTTCCCCTTTGAAAGCATTAAGTTGTCACATATAACTGCTTAAAATGTCCTAAAGTTAGCTTTGAAACATGCTTTTTCAATTGGGACAACATCACTTTTGAGTTTTACATGCTCAAAAGACTATTTGTACTGTACTTAGATAGCAGGAAATGACTGTTGTTGAACATGGAGGCAGCTTTGGACCTTTCCCCCTGCATTTAGTCTCTTGTGGTGTGTGAAGAAAGAGGCTAATGGGTAATAGATACCTGACTAATGCCCTTCTGAAGAAATAGAGATAGATGGACAAAAACGGAGGGGAGAGAAAACTTGCCTCTGAGTTATGAAGGTATACCCGGGGGGTTAATTCATCGCAGGCGCTTCTCATGCCAAGCGGTAGCTGATAGTTAAAAGTTAATACATTTATTGCCCGAGAAGTGCTCATCCATCAGGAGCAGTTTGTTTCTGCGGCTCGTTGAAGGCACAGTGTGGGCAGGGCTGGATTCCCGATGATAAATGGAATTGGTGTTTATTCTGGTGCATGTAATTTTGTGTTTATTTGTTTGGTTTTAGGTGACTGTGATGTTCAGCACTGTTGACGAAGCGAATAAAATCTGGATTCTGTCAGATGGGGTGGAAGTCATTCATAATTTTTTAAGGGTTGCATCCGGCTATTTATCTACCATCATTATAGTCTCTACCATTTTTAACTCTCTCAGTCTGTTAGTGTTGTAAAGTATCCGGCCTGTCTGGAGGTTTGTAGTGTTAATGGCTCAAGGTCAGGGCCATAAAATGGGGGACAGAAAGGGTAGAAGCAGCTTCTTGGGGTGGATAAGAAGGGTTCAGAGCCTTAATGTGTGCCCTAATTCACAAGGTGAACAGGGCTTAACCTCAGATCCAGCTGTCAACAGGCTGCCACCATAGACCGTTTAGTCCGTTTGGTAATGTTTTTCACAGAAGTCTTCATTCAGAGTGTTTTCTTTGAATACTGTATCTTTCATCTCCAGACATCCAAGTGTTGACACGGATGTGAAGGTAGATGCACTGAATCTGAATTACTCTGGCCACATGTCTTTAATTTTCAGTGTTTTCTCACCGTTGGCGCTCCCTACAGGTGGCTGGGTGTAACTGCGGCTTATTTAGTTTCAGGTCTCAGAGGCTGGTGTGTTTAAGTGTGTGGGGAGGGGGTCAATCACCCTATTTTGGACCAGCCACCGCCCTCCACCAGTCCACAGCTGTGGGTCTGAGCCGTGCCACCTTCCTTAACATAATGGGGCCCTTTGACCACAGAGGGCAGATTGACACAAAGAGCCCTGCGTGCCGTACACTGCAGCACAATGCTATTGTTATCATACGCTGCTGAAAGCAAAGACCTACTCCACTATTTGTCATTTTCAAGTGTCAAATGATTGCATAAAAAGTCTTTAAAAAGACTTAAAAAGTCTCTAAAAAGACAAAAAAGTATTTTATTTACTTTTAGATGTAGACTGTATTTCATGAACGAAACAGAAAAAGAACACCACAGTAAGATGCAGTATTTTTTTTCACTTTTTTTGCTGTTGAAACATCTCATGTGTGATCAAATCATTTAAGCTGTATTGATTGATAGATTGACTGATTGATTGATTTTTAGTCATTTTAAACTTAATCTAAAAAAAAAATTCTCCCCCAAATTGATGGACAAAACGTGAAAAATGTCTAAAGGCCTGTTCACACCAAGAATGATAACTATAGTGATAACTATATTAGTGTCCACGCAAATGGGGGATAACAGTTTTTTTCGAAGTGCGCATGTGCAGTTATTTCGTCTGCTGCTTTAAATGCGCGAGCTCTATAAACTTGGATTCTGGTTGGCTGTCAACGTTTTTATCGTTCTTTTGCTGGTATCCAACAACATCGTTATTCAACGTGTCGTTATCCAACAATATTGTTCTTCTAACAATTCCAGTGATATAGTTCTTCCAATGATTCCAACAATATCGTTCTTCTTTGGCGTTATTGTTGCAATGTGCACTTCCTTATTCTTATAGAATTAGAACAATTATTTAAACTTTATAGTTATATTTATCGTCTTTGGTGTGAAGGGGCCTTAATACTGAGCAGATATATGCAAATAATATATTGCAAAAGCATCTTGTATCCTGTATTGTGTGTCATATCTGGGTTGTATATTGTGTGAATGTGTGTACATATCTATTTGTGTATGTGTGCATGTGCGTATGCTTGTGATAAACGCATTGTTATGTGGCTGAGAGTGGCCCGTAATTCAGGCTCAGTGAACGTCCTCTCCTCGCTCGTGCCTCACAGGCCCCGGTAGACCTGTTGATGGGGCCTCTCTGTCAGCGCGCCACAGGAGTGATAAATGTCCCTTATCGGCATTGTCATTGTAATAGCCCCACAACAGGCCCGAGATGGGCGACTGGGCCAGAGTTATCGCCCCGCTCCTGCAGGGGAAGAATACACATCAAGCTGCCAATCACCCGGCCCGAAAATTGCTCTGAGATTTGAGTCCCCAGACAGCCAGCAGACTGCTAAAGCTCCCTCCCTCCCTCGCTCGCTGCTATTACGCTGCTCCATTGCTTTATTTCACCCCTTTTTTAATGCTTAAACTCCTAAACACCACCATCTTCTGTCAGTTCCCTCACAAGGTTTTTTTTCTCTCTCTTTCTCTGTCTGTCGCCGTACCGTGCTGGGAAGACACCAGGGTGCTGGAGAAAAAGAGAAAATGGGAGAGAGTGTGTGTATTTTTGTGTGTGTGTGGGAGAACGTGAGATAGAGGAAAAGTAGATGATACAGGAGTGAGGAGGTTAGCAAGGGAATGCCAGCAGAACCGTTTCAGCCTCTTAATTTTCTATTGATCCTTGTGCTCCTGCTTTGAGTATCAGCCCTCCCTCCTCACTTGTTCACTTTGGTGTCTCCTGTTCATGACATCTCTGTCATCTCTTTCCTTCTTGTGTCTTGGAGCCCAAAATTAACTTTTTAGTCACACCTGTTAATGGCAGGGAATTTAAAAAGATTATAAGGCATAAATATTTGTAGCTTAATATTTGTAGATTTTTTTTTTTTTGCATAATGTATTTTGTGCATTATATATATATATATATATATATATATATATATATATATATATATATATATATATATATATATATATATATGAAAATAATGCAAAATGGTAAACATTCTCTAATACTCTATTTACTCTATATACCATTTTCTTGCATTTGGAGCTTTGCGAATATTCATTTTGGGCTCTGCTCATGGGGAAGCAGATACTGGGTGAGTAATGTCCATAAGGTTAAAGGTTAAACAGCCATCTAACCACTCACTCACACACCATAGCCAAGGGGTAACATCCCCCTCTGCTGTTAAAAGTCATAACATGCTCCTTTATAAAGCTGATGGAGAAGCTGGTGATGTTGGACCCTAGAGATAGACATGGATAAGATCACTGTGGTGTCCACTGGTGGCTCGCTCATGTTTATGATGGAATCGGCCATGTCTGATTGAGGCATTCTAGTGGAGGTACTGGGGGACCCTTGAGGACCCTATGGTCTTTTCATATCGGGTGGCCTGAGGTTTGCCTGCTCTAAAACCCACTCCTCCAGATAACCATCTCCATGCTCAGCCCTCATTTGCACTATGGCCTTTATTAAACCCATCTGCCAGTTCTGCCCGCTGAGAGGAGAAACTGAAAGAGAGAGAAAGAGATATATGCCTGCTAAAGATACAGATATGGCTGCACTGTGGGAGGATTAGCTGAATGTCGCCTGTCGGTGACAAGACCTGATAACAGCCTGAGAGCTGTAATGGGCTTCACCCTCACATGCAGGTGAGCTGTCAATCCATCATACAGACCTCCTGAAGAAATGAACACATCTGTTTCTGAAGTCACTCTTCAGAACTATGATGGTGAATTCAGAATTCCCAAAGTTGTGCTTCACTCTAACAATGTTGTTTACATTTGGGAAATGCAGTGGCCCCTAAAAGTATTTGGAAACTTAAGTTGACCTTACAAATGTATGAATGTTTTCAAATTATATTACAAAGTATCATACCAAGAACTACACAAACATTTAAATGATACATTTTTGTGTTTCACAGAAGAACGTTATTGAGGTTTGGAACAACATGAGGATGAGTAGATGAAGAATTTAAAAAAAATAAATAGTGTGATTTAAAGTAAATACTTTAAGTAAACTTTTTAATACTTTCACTTTTTGGGTCCACTGTATATAAGGGAGGGTAAGAGAGTGAGAGACTGAGTACAGGACTGACAGTAGCTTTGGAGAGGTGACAGGATAGAGTGATCGAGACCAGGCTGGGCAAGTCAGGCTGTATGCAGTTGTGCTGCTGTGCTGAGGATAAATCACAGCCCATTTATACTGAGAAACGTCTAACTAGCAACGCTCCTGTTAGCCTTCTGCTCCACTGCTGTGACCCCGTGCCATATTTCTGAGTCATACTCCCTCTGACAGATTAGTACACACACAAACACATAGAAATGGATACTGGTATATGTGTGACTGCGCGAGGGTGTGATATTAAATCACTTGGGTAGATGTGCTCAACTGTGTTCGCTCTGGGGCCTTCTGGGTTTAAAAAAAAAAAAGTATATATATATACATATATATATATATATATATATATATATATATATATATATATATATATATATATATATATATATATATTAGATTACATTTGCCATTATCTAATGCTTACAAAAATCTTTAATTTAATTTAAATCTTAATCTTTTAATCTATAATTTAATAACACAGTTAAATGTAATATTTGGCAAATCTCAAAATAAATATTCATTTATATATTATATATATCATATATTATTTATACTGCACATTTTAATGATGTGATGCATAAATTCAGTTGTAGCATTTAAAATGACTGATTTTAGTGTTTTATTTTTAATGTATTTAGACACAAATACAGACACACTACTGTACAAATATTTGATTTTTTATATTTTTTAAAGTCTCTTATGCTCACCAAGGCTGCATTTATTTGAACAAGAATACAGTAAAACAGTAATATTGTTACAATGTTAAATAACTATTTTCTGTTTGAATATATTTTAAAATGCAATTCCTGTGATTGCCATCAAGCTGAATTTTCAGCAGCCATTGCGGTCACATGATACCAATGAATCCTTTAGAAATCATTCTAATATGCTGATTTGATACTCAGTTAACAATTCTTATTATTGTCAGTGTTGAAAACAGTTGTGCTGCCAATATTTTTGGGGGATTTTTTCCCCCCAGGATAAAAAAGTTTTACAGCACAGAATTTATTTGAAATATAAATATTTTGTAACATTTTAAATATCTTTACTCTCACTTTTGACCAATTTAATGTACTTGCTGAATAAAAGTAGTAATTTCTGTCAAAAAAACGTTTTTTACAATTTAATATTGGCCATTTATTGTTATCGACCATAACATGAAAAATAATTATCCTCCTTTCTGTATTAACCAACATTTTTATATCTGTTTATCCCTTTAAGTCTGTGAGTGTTTTGCCTGTATTATGAGCAAATGTCTCTTGTTAATAAGCATATTAAATAATGTTTTAATTAAAATCTAAAGGCGCAGTTTTGTGAGGGTTTAGGTTAGGGGATAGAAAATATCATCAGCTCAGTAGTGAGTTTGCTTTTGTGTTCAGGGCAGCGGGATAGCTTTATTTCTCCCAATCTCTCCTGTGAAGCACAGGTGCCGTGTTAACTGTTCTCTGAAAGTGAGAGGGAGAGAGAGAGAGGGAGAGGGAGGCTTAGGCTCTAAATGGTTTGTGGAATGGAGGTGTTAGCTCGTGTCAGCTCCTTGCTTTTGCTGACAGATGAGCAGAAGCTAGGAACAGGAAATCCCTGGCCCTAATGCCCAGAAGAGTGTGTGTTTATGTGTGTGTGTGTGTGTGTGTGGTTGAGGTAGAGATAAATAGAGATGGCTGTGTTGTCGTATTGCAGGGTTAGACTCACAGCTCTCCGCTTTGGGCACAAGCTGCAGACAGGCAGACACAGAAGCGTCTCTGATGACAAATCAATCCACATCTCACTTTCTCCATCCCTCAAACTCCGTCTACACCAGAGCTGGAGCGACTGCGGCAGGAGGGCGAGAGGAGTGCCGCACTGAGGGCTTAAAGCAGGCAACAGAGACCGGAACTTCCTTTAGGGCTGTACTCCAACTGCCAAGTACATGAGAAAAGTGGCTTTTCGAACAGAAAATCAATTTAGAGTCATTCAATACACTGAGCTGTCGCGGGTGAGATTACAGCATGTTCACAGGTTCCATATTCAAATCACAGCCTCTGAGCCAAAGTCGGTTTCCGCACCAGGGCCATGACTACACCTCGGCGCTCAGCTCCATTGATCTGATCTACTGCGGAGGAGGCCAGCAGGTTAACACGTGTAAAAAGGAATATGTCTCATGCGCTCCGGGTCGAAGGAGGGGGAAAGAGGTTAACCGTTGCACGCGCTCTCAAAATGGCCCGGGAGCGTCCATGTCGCATGCGAAGAGTGAGCTCAGCGGCCAGAGCGTTTGGCGTATGCGGTGGTACTAGATATGATTGACGGTGACGGCCCGCAGCACTTTCTCTTGTAACTTTCAAATCATTAAGCCTTTAGTGTATCAGGCAGCTCTTTTACGACTTTTTTTTTGTCTTGGCTCTTCCAAATTGCTGAAGCAGGATGTGTTGAGTCAGGGGCCAAGCAAAGGCTAACCAGAACGGCAGGAATCAGAAATGCCTGTGTAAGGTTACTGACTCAGAATGTCCTAACCAGACGTGACGTGATCAACCATCAGAATGTTAAAGGGCTTTCACATTGACGGAGATTTGCAAAGACAAAGCCATTTTTTAGGTTGGCATGAAATGGAAATTCACCTTTCTATTTTCTAAACGCATCTTGTTGTGAACAATTCCTTCAATGTCATAACTCGATCTTCTGGTGAAACAATAGACTTTCTAATGTCGAATGCCAAACTTCACCCTTTTCTTCATCCAATCCATTGCTTCCATCCAATCAACAACCAATGGATAGAACCAAGTCCTCATTGTACATTTATTTATTTTCCCTTAATCCGTTTCACTCGGATTTATGTCACAAGGCGAAAGAAAAGATCTGTTGCTACTTCTGTTACATCAAGACTTGAATAAAAGTTTCAGATTTGGTGATTTCTTTATGCAAATGCACAGCATTTGATTGGTTATTTTGATGTTTTACACAGCATTTTGACTTTCATCATAGAAATAAAAATGATCTGACAATTGACTTTAGTACACATGTCAGCCTCATATGCTAATAAGACATCTATATTCATCTATAATATGAGATTATACAGGAATGAAAGGGAGTTGATGTGGAGTGGGCAGGCAATTCGTGTGAATGTGAGTTGTCTGTGTTTATGCATTCGAGATTGTGTGTGTGTGTGTGTGCATTTGTAAGCGATGACAGGCAGGGGTGTTAACGCAGGCAGAAGTGGGGGGCGGTCGGTTATGACAGTTCCTGAGAGGCTCTATTCAGATGGACCTGCAGTCTAAATTCAATTAACTCCACTGGCTGCTGTTCTGTCACCATTAGTGGTAATTAGTTAAAACATCAGAGTATAAACAGTAAATTGGCTCTGGTAATTATTTCCCCCTCACAAGCATATGAGAGCAGGAAGGAAAAGAGAGAGAGAACGTGAGAGGGGCACACCGACGGCAGTGTACTGATGAAAAGAAACCTGTAGAGGTTATTGGTGGCTTTGTGCTATCAATTATGGTTAGGCATTATTTAGGAAACAGTGCTCGTGTGTGTGTGTACAAGCCCACTAATGGACAAGCATAAAGTAGGCAGCACATGGCATCAGTTACAAGGCTGAGCACTCAGCGTGCAATATGCCATCTGGCCAAGCCTTTGTCTCTCTTTTGTTAATCTTTAGATATGCCCTTTCTTTATTACTTTTTTTTTAACACAAAATCAAATCTTATTAAAAGCACTTTTTTGCCGTTTTATTATATAAACATTTGTTCAGGGCACACAAAGTATATTGTTTTGCATTCATGTTTCAACACATTTCGAATGCACATTGTGTGAGTTAGCATTAGAATTAGCTTTAGCATTCAATGCACTTTTGCCAGTTTTAAAGCAACGTTAGCATCAGCTTTAGCATTCAATTTACTTTGTGAGTTTTTTAGCATTATTTATATAATTATTATCATTCCTGTTCACTCGACTAGATATGCTGCCCTAATAACACAGATACATTGCAGAGACATCTTGATTCGTGTTTTCATCTGAAAGATTTTTTTAGAGCGTTTGCTAAACTGCAAGACATTTCCTGTCAGATCTTAAATAGTAATTTAGAAAATGTCTTGAATATATGGATGATTTCGAATTTATATAAAACTGCTTTTTAAAGATGTTTATCAAATATTTGTACACAACAGATGTTTTCCAGATGAGCACTCTTTAAGACCTTTTGGAGATGTTTGTGTTATGTCTGAGTATGCTGAGCACATAAGGACTGCTGAAATGACCTTTGACCTTCTGACCAGAATATTTTGGGCAGGTTCCTGGATCATCCATATTCAGCAATGGGATATGAGTAGCACAGTATGTGTCTTAGCACTCTCACTGCACATATAATTGGACATTAGGTATTTTGGTCGTTGACAAATGACCCTTGAATGCAAAAACTTTCGCCCACGTGTGCAAAGCCCAACAGGGATGATGTCCTCTGGGACTCAACCCTGCCCACTCAGCAAACATGGCCCACCTGTTCAGACAAACACATGATTTCATAGAGCTGCACAAATCCATCCATATTTAAGCAGATATGTGCCCTTCCCTGCCTCCTCTCAGTCACAAAGCCAGATTCGTAATGGTCCTTACCCCTAGGGAGGAGCAGGGGGTGCTGGGACTGAGGCTTTTGCCTTCGGTGAGGACTGTAGAGAGATAGAAAGAGAGGGAGAGCGAGCGAGGTAAGCAAGCTGGCAGATCTAACCCTGCAGTGTCACTCTCATTTCCTGGGTCAGCGCCTGGGTAATGGTCTATTAATTTGCTCCATTTTCCCCTGTGAGGCAAAACTCAATCTCCAGCCGTTTCACTCTGCTGTGCCATCCACAAGGTGATTGATTGAATAAACAGCTGTCACTACTGTGAGCGCTCACACCCACTGACACAAGCCTTATCCTGAACACCATACACTCAAACCAAACACACACACACTTACCACAATAAGACGCCTTCTCAACACTATCCCCTCAAAGTAAACCCACATGCTCTCCAAAGCAAGCCACAGTCACTCTTAAACCTGTGCACACCATCTTCTCCGCACATACATACACCAGGATTGTGCAGCATTCAGAATTGAATCAATTCCTGAATTTGAATAAAGGCAGCAAACATTGCAATTTGAATGAAAGGAAGTAGAATTAAAATGAATTGAAATTGATTTAAAACCTATTTTAACTAGAAAAGCGAGACCAATACCGTTCAAAAGTTTGAGGTTGGTAAGATTTTTAAAATGTTTTGAAATTAAGTGCTTACCCAGGCTGCATTTATTTGATAAAAAAATACAGTGGAAAATAATAATATTGTAAAATATTGGTTGATTTGGTGCTCAAGAAACATTTTAATTATCAATTTTGCACTGCTTAATATTTTTAATATTAATATTAGTATTTTTGTGGAAACCTTGACATTGTTTTCATGATTCTTTGATAATAGACAGTTTAAAAAACAGCGTTTATTTCAAATAGAAATCTTTTTTAACATTATAAATGACTTAATACTGTAAATTTAATGCATCCCTGCTAAATAAAAGTATGAATTTCTTTAAGAACGTCTTTTGAACAGTATAGTGTGCCTGTGGCGCGTGACTAATTTAATTAAAATTGTATTCAAATTCACACTTATTAATTCTAATTTCAATTCTACAATTCTGTATTTTGCACAATCCTGCCATACACAGACTAGCAAAACTATTTCCCATCATGCCCTTTAAAAAGTCCTTAAAGTTGTTTGTGTGTTCTAATAATCAAGTCTCCTCCCCTCTGATGAGCACAGTTATGAATCTGGCCCTAAAACTGGCTTGCGTTTCCACATCACTGCCAGCACATCTCTGCACGCCCTGCACATATGCTGATTATACGCATCAAACCGACATCATCTTTAACCAAACACTCCTCCCCACTGAGAGAGAATGACAGAGTGATACCGACACAAAACCACTCCCCTCGTCCCACTCCTCTCTCAGGTGCTGATTGCATTTGCCTTTTTAAATGTGACACCCTGAGTATGTGTGTGTGTGTGTGTGATCGGTAGCATGAGGAGCTGCTGTTTAACAGCACAATGCATCACTGTCAGCAGTGATCGGCCTCCGTGCACGGTTAGCACAGACGCCAACGCCGACGCTCGTCAGGTCCCAAACCGAGGATGACCTCGTTCCATTTCATCAGACGTCCTCTCGAATGAGGCGCGATGCCTCATTCCCTTCTTCTCTCATCCTCTCCCCTCTTTTTCACCTAACCCTGAGTAATCAGCCTAGGAACTGTCCAGCCTGCTTAGTGTTTCCTCTGCTCACTTACAATAAAGTAAAAAAGCACACACACACACACACAGACACATGGACAGTCTGGGCCAGTCCCATTATCAGTCTAATTCCCCTCCTTTTGCGTATAAAGCACATATTTCCCATTATGGAGATGACTTGTAGCGGCTCACCTTGCTCTGATTTAGGGAGGAGGGGAGGTGAAAAAATGAAGGCTGACAGGCTCGCTGGATTTATTTGATTGCACATACAAGGCAGTGTCATTTTTGAAGATGCAGAGTATAAAGAGGTGTGTGTGTGTGTTTGTGTGGCCTTAAGGCAAGGAGAAGAAAAGAGAAGCATTTGAAAGGGAGGGAAAAAAGGCCCTGAATCAAATCAAATTCCTCTTATCGGGCATTATTTGACGATGTTATCAGACAGCGTAATGTGGTTACATTCGGTAAGAGGCTGAGAGATTTCACTGTTTACTGATGTTGGCATGCTTAAAGGCAAGAGGAGAGAGAATGAGGCAGGCGTAAACACTTGATGCTTGGAAAACCCGTTTAATGTCGTGCTCTTGTATGAAATGAGAAAAGAAGAGGACAAATTTTTTGGGTGGTAGTGGGGACCTTCTTAATGGTCATGGCCAAAGAGAGTAACTAATTTAATCAGTGAAAGCATTAAACCAGTGATAATCCGTAAAACCATATTTCTCATATTTCATGTATTTTGTATTTAAATGTTATTGCCTTGCTGAAAACAGCTTAGACCAGTTTGAACCAGCTTAAATAGGTTTTAGACTGACAATACTTGTCTGTTATTGGCACAAGCAGTATATTACTGTTAAAATGCTGGGTGAATATAAAAGTGCCCAAAACGTAGCATATTATGGTTACCAGCAATGGTTGTGACCAATCATCAGCTAAGCTGGTCACATTATGAATTTGCTTAGCTGATGATTGGTTAAACCATTGTTGGCTGAACCATCTTAGTCTAAGTTGTTTTGTTGGTCAGACAGAATCGTCAAAACACAAAATATGGTTTAAAGTATGATTTTTTTATGATTTTTTTGGACCACCCTGTAAAACATCTTAGAATAGCTTTTGTTTTACGTTTGTAAGATTGGTTAAAACCATCGCTAGGTGAACCAGCTAATTTATTTAAAACCAGCTGTTTTATTTATCAATGTGGTCAAATTTTTTTAATGAATTCCTCTAGATCAAAGAAGAATAACGTAAAAAGATGTACATTAATCCATTTACTTTCATGCCCATGCTGTGCGGTTGGTGCAGTTGGGCACCTGTGGGTGTAGTGATCGGCTTTACAGGAGGCAGCTGGTGTTTGTAAGTGAATTTAGGCATTCCCAGGTTTGGAGGGGGGACTCCTTACCATCTCCATCTTGAGCTCAGCATGGGCACACTGTAAGCAAAGAGAGGTTTCCAAAGGCACATGCTCTCTGCCTGTGCCCATTAGTGGCAGCTTTGTTCTCTCGCCAATGCGTTAAGAGCTCTCTGTTCACCAAGCACACACTCACACACGTGGCACACACACCTAAACTCAAAAACGTACTCTTGACTCCTAGCAAACCAGACGAAGACCATTAATCCCACCGAATGAGTGAATTTACTGCAATTATGAGAGTAATGTTTAAAAGGTCAAGGTGGGACTTGCCCAAACAGTGATGTGTGGAGTGTTACTATACCATTATAAATCTTTAAAAGATGCCTACGTACGTTATATGTCAAATTTCTATCTAAACGTTTCACAGTATCTGCCGCGGCAGGTTTTATGGACACAGATATGTAAGCATGGAGGGGTTTTTCTGCATTTGGAAGCAGTTAAATAAATAGGCGCATGCTGTTTGAGTTATGCTGCGTGAGGCTAAATGAGAGGAGAGACAGACAGCTAACAGCCCCAGCCGGAGCTGCCGATGGCGGGCTGCCAGCTACCAGGGGAGCGTGCTTTTGAGGTGGCTTCTGTGGAGCTCTTTTTCTGTTTTTTTTTTTTGTTTTTTTTTTACACAACGGCTTGTAAAACAACATACAAAGAGTGTCAGAGGCAGCTAGAGGCAAATGCTACATCACCACACAGCTAGCGGCCAAGTTAGCTCGATTCTGCCTTCTCCAAGGCAGCAAATTTTTACGCTATTAAGATATTAACATGCGCTAACTCAGCCGTCCAATGTGTAATTGTGCTATCAGTGGGGTTAGCGAAAGGTTACGTGTGATGAAAGTGCTTTTAATAATTAGGGGATGTCTAATGCAGAGAGAGGCCGCTGGCTCTGGCCCTCATTAGCTGTGCTATCAGAATGGAGGTCCGGGTGAGCAAATGTACTGTGATAAAGGTGTGCTATGTCTAGAAGAGGGAAAAAGAGGGGATTTGAAGAGTGTGAGATAGTGAGAAAGAGCCATCCATCTTGGCAAATTAGAGAAGATCAGGCCAGCACTCAGTCAGAGCTGTCAAAGGCATCTCTCTCTTTCTCTCTCTCTCACAGCATGGCATTTAGGTGAGAAATCTCAGCACTAAAAAGTTCTGTCAGTCCTATTTCCTTGTTATTGCCCCTCTCTGCACGCTGGTCTCGCCGGCCCTTCAGATTAAACGGAGTCCCCACCTTTCTCCACACAGGGGTCCGGCACAGGGGGGCATCCCACATTAATCATCTTTAACGCGCTGACAAGCAGCATGCGCCAAACCCCCTCCATGCTTCAGGATTTATCTCTCTGTCTTCTGCTAGCCATCACTCACTCCCTTAGAGAGAGAAATAGGGGGAAACAGAGAGATGGAAGGAAGAATAAGAAATGGACAAGAGAAATGGGATGCTTTAGAGACCACATGTGGTGTAGTGCCTGGTGTGTTAAGTAAATTGGGATGACTGTTAAAGTTGTAACATATATATGTTATAACTTTGCCAGTTTACTTTATTAATTTTTTTTTGTTATACATCCATATAATTTTCTAAATTATAAAAAAATGGTCAAAATCAGCATTTAATCTGTATTTGGAATTTTAGATTATTCTTTGGGTCATTTATTCTTATAGAATCATTTATGTAATTGTCTTTATATATATATATATATATATATATATATATATATATATATACACACAGGGTAGAACAAGTATTTGATACACTGCCGATTTTGCAGGTTTTCCCACTTACAAAGCATGTAGAAGTCTGTAATTTCTATCATAGGTACACTTAGGCAATACGGACTTTCAGCTCCCTCCAAAGATTTTCTTTTGGGTTCAGGTCTGGAGACTGGCTAGGCCACTCCAGGACCTTGAGATGCTTCTTACGGAGCCACTCCTTAGTTGCCCTGGCTGTGTGTTTCGGGTCGTTGTCATGCTGGAAGACCCAGCCACGACCCGTCTTCAATGCTCTTACTGTGGGAAGGAGGTTGTTGGCCAAGATCTCACGATACATGGCCCCATCCATCCTCCCCTCAATACGGTGCAGTCGTCCTGTCCCCTTTGCAGAAAAGCATCCCCAAAGAATGATGTTTCCACCTCCATGCTTCAAGGTTGGGATGGTGTTCTTGGGGTTGTACTCATCCTTCTTCTTCCTCCAAACACGGCGAGTGGAGTTTAGACCAAAAAGCTCTATTTTTGTCTCATCAGACCACATGACCTTCTCCCATTCCTCCTCTGGATCATCCAGATGGTAATTGGCAATGGATGCACTGCAGGATTTTAATCCATGACGGCGTATGTGTTACTAATGGTTTTCTTTGAGACTGTGGTCCCAGCTCTCTTCAGGTCATTGACCAGGTCCTGCCGTGTAGTTCTGGGCTGATCCCTCACCTTCCTCATGATCATTGATGCCCCACGAGGTGAGATCTTGCATGGTGCCCCAGACCGAGGGAGATTGACCATCATCTTGAACTTCTTCCATTTTCTAATAATTGCGCCAACAGTTGTTGCCTTCTCACCAAACTGCTTGCCTATTGTCCTGTAGCCCATCCCAGCCTTGTGCAGGTCTACAATTTTATCCCTGATGTCCTTACACAGCTCTCTGGTCTTGGCCATTGTGGAGAGGTTGGAGTCTGTTTGATTGAGTGTGTGTACAGGTGTCTTTTATACAGGTAACAAGTTCAAACAGGTGCAGTTAATACAGGTAATGAGTGGAGAACAGGAGGGCTTCTTAAAGAAAAACTAACAGGTTTGTGAGAGCCGGAATTCTTACTGGTTGGTAGGTGATCAAATACTTATGTCATGCAATAAAATGCAAATTAATTATTTAAAAATCATACAATGTGATTTTCTGGATTTTTGTTTTAGATTCCATCTCTCACTGTTGAAGAGTACCTATGATAAAAAATTACAGACCTCTACATGCTTATATACATGCTATATATATATATATATATATATATATATATATATAAAGCATACATTTACAAAGGCAGCAAATAATGCAAAAGTATAACAAATAATGTGTTTGTGAGGGTGTGTCCAGGGCTGATGGACTGTGTGTATGTGTGTGTGTGTGTGTGTCTCCAGCCCTCACAGGGGAGACATGATTAATCACTGGCTGTCTCTATTAGTCAATCCTCTCTGGGGACAATGTGGACACCAGCACCACACTGCATGCACACATAATGGGGCGGTCTATAGGAAAAACATTAGGCCTATACACTATCACACACATGGATATATGTGAAGCTTTGACACGGCTTCAGGTATTTGCAAACCCATGTCCACTCACCCTTTTACTATATAGGCATTCATCAGACAGTGCTGACTGAGAGATGATTTAGTATGTGTTCTATTGTGTGAATCCTCTCCATCTTGTATTAACATCAAAGCTGCCAAATGACCAGCTCCCTGTTTGTGAGTGTGTGTTTTCAGAGAGACAAGTGACAGGGAGGTGGTTAAGGTCCCGACAGGCGCTTGACCAAACCATCATGACTCCATTACTGAGCCCATTGATTGTGTACGGATGAATTAAAGAGCCAGTTTCAAGAGGCACACACTCATTTTCTCTTCACACACAGACAGAGGGACACACACACATACAATCACACGCTCTGTTAACAGATCCCATCATGCACACATAACAGAGTCAGAGTAACACTCTGTCAGTAAACCATCTGACATGTCAACAGACAAAAAAGGAAAGAAACAAATTGAAATACACAAGAAAATACAGAAGGTGCATTGATTCAGTCATAATTTACATTAGCATTCACGTTACCGTGCGTTTAAATATTATATTTTAGATTATAACTCTTAACAACGTGTAAACACAAAAAGTTTCAGAATAGCTCTACGATAATGACTTTGTGTAGACAAACTATGTCATTCCTACACAAACACATGTCAGGTTGTCAGATTGCATGTTGCAAATGGCCACATGAGAGAGAAAGAGTAGGTAAAAGAGTTGGATTGGAGATTTATCTGTTGTAGAATGGGTCTGGATCTCTCTTTGTTTACTCTTGCAGACGGTGATTGCTTTGGCACGACTCAAATTATCTTGTCAGGGCAATAAAGCTGACCGCTGCTGATGAGAGGAGGAGAGAGAGAAAGGAAGATGTGGAGATGATGGGTATACCATAGATAGAAAGAAATTGCAAAAAATAGTATATAATAAAGAACATGCAAGAAAGAAATCATCAAATCATTAAAAAAATTATAAAAAGCTTTTGAACAGTTGTGTATGTGTGTGTGTATATACACACACACACACACACACACACACACACATATATATATATATATATATATGTGTGTGTGTGTATGTATGTGTGTGTGTGTGTGTGTGTGTGTATATATATATATATACTAATAAAAAAGCAGGTTTTAAATTTTGATTAATTTTAATTTAATTCAGTATTCACATCTATGGCAGGTCAGAGGACCATGACCTTACCATGATACAGTAATGAAAGAAAGAAAGAAAGAAAGAAAGAAAGAAAGAAAGAAAGAAAGAAAGAAAGAAAGAAAGAAAAATAGGTGAGAGGACATAAGACAGAGGAGAGCACGGAAAACAAATAAAGGGACAGAAAATGAGAAATAGATGTGCAGGATGTTGCTGGACAGAGACAGAGAGAGAGAGGGAGGGGAGAGTGGGGCGAGTGAGAAAAGGGTGGTGAGAGAAACAGAGACACACAGAATTGTAATCGATTACCTATTTTTCAAAGTCACTTAAAGTGTCCAGAGTGTGGGGCCGTTAAGTAGTGGTGCTGGAGAATAGGGGATGGGTATGCGTAGGCACGCGTGACTGGGGAGAGGAGAGGGAGGAGGTGGAGAGATGTATGGGGGTGGGAGGGGGAGTTTTGGGATGCTAACTGACCCTGCTAGCTCCTCACTGATGAATCTGTGCTCTTGCAGGAAATAGTTCTGACAGGCCAATATCTGAGCAGAGGATATGTTCCCCCGGAGGGACTTTGCCGCATGTATGTATGCGTGTGTGTGTGTGAGAGAGCGTTTACATGTGTTTACGGTCATGTTTGTCTGCATCAGTATGTGTGTGCATAGACTGGACTGTTAGCGATCATCGCCCTCTCAAACTGCACACACATCATGTGAAGACAAACACAACAGTGCCCTCTGAAGTCAAGGACGGGCTCATACTGAGCCCAGGGCTTTATGTAGAGAGAAGAACCAGGATTACAGCCCCACTATGTGTGTGTTTGTACATCTGTTTGCAACCTGCCCTCAAGTTACCTCATCATCTCGAGAAAAGATGCTCACTAACCCCTACTGCAACAGATCAATAGCTGCCTCCCAGACATTCCAACCAACCTGAAAACATCAGATGTTTGTTACACACTTTGATAATTGGACACAATGGATCTGCTTTTTCCCTGTGTGCAATGGAAACCGAATCGTGCATTTTTATGTCCGTTAAGCACATTAAATAAAATGTTCTAAGAGATGTGACAGTATAAAGTATCAAGACATGAACACTAACTATACACCATTTTTAGTAGTGATAACTAAAGCTCTTTTGACCTAGCAACCACCAAGAACATCCTAGCAACCATATAATGACACTCTATCAACCATTCATATACTATGATGGCATATTTGAAGATGACAACCTGGCATATTTAAAGAAAGCTAATGCTAGTGAATAATCTAGCATGTGTACATCTCAGAGAATTTCCAAAAAGTGATTTCGTCACTTCCTGTTTGTGTATACATTTGCGCCTTGGGTTTGCAGCTGCTTACAGCTGTAGTCTGTCGGTAACAGTGAGTTCATCCAGGATATCCTGTTTGAGGGAGGATCTATTGTCCCAGAGGCTAAAAATAGTCGCTTTGATTGGCTAGTTCCTGATCTGAGAGATTATGAGATAGCAGAGTGAAACAGGAAATGTTTTTTCGCTCATTTACAGAGCCGCACGTTAGATAATTCACATGCAACAGATGTGTTAGTTACTCACAGGCAACTGATACACACACCCACCCACACTGATGGACTTTGACAATAATAAACACGGCCATGTGCTCAGATGTGAATGCACGTACACATGCCTGCTTTCAATACACAGTACTATAAAAAAATTCCCAAATCTTCATAAATTTGTAACTGTTGAAGTCACTTGGGCAGCCTTATTGTTTAATTTACTGTGCATTTCACAATAACTGAGAATAGTGGTTCTTTATAATACAGTGTCTGATGAAATGTTGTCCATTGGTGAGTTGATAAGTGTATATGGAGTGTGTGTGCGAGATACAGCTGAAGTGTCACACGCTCAGTGGCGTAACTGTCCTGTGCGGAGCTGTGGATCTGGTTTAATGAGGGAACAGGAGACAGGAGGCCGAGTATGACGGATTCTCCTTCAGCAGAAATCTGAGCCACTTAATCCACACAGTCCAGAGAGAGGAAAAAAGACTTTGAGCACTCATCTGACCCGTGCTCATCTTGAAATGTACTATACAGTATATAAACTGGGCTAATGCTACTGTATTCTTGGGTGTTCTTTTGTGATTTCCCACAAAAATGTAATCTTTTAAATTATATTTTGGGGATATTCTGCATCTTTTGTGATGGTGAATAGGAAACCTGGAAACTCAAACCTGGAATTATGTACTATAGTGAATATATATATATATATATATATATATATATATGAAGAGTTCAGATGCAAAAGCCTCTAAGTGCCATCTGAAATTTTCTTCTAGAATGATAATTTTTATCAAGCTCGTATATTTAAGTTCAGGCATTTCACTGAAATGGCAATGAAAATGGCCTATTAATTGTCATTTAAGTGAAATTCCTGAACTTAAATAGACAAGCTTGATAAAAATGATCATTCTAGAAGAAAATTTCAGATGGCACTTAGAGGCTTTTGCATCTGAACTCTTCATATATATATATATATATATATATATATATATATAATATGTATATAATATATAATATGTATATATGTATCTGTATCCTATTTAGCTTGAATTTATTTCTGTTTCAGTTTTAGTTCAACTTCAACTTATTTCAGTTAGTTGCCAAGGTTTGTTGAAGTGTTTCATACAGTATTTTTTTTATTTCCGATTTTTTTTCAGTTACTGAATTTTAAAAAAAAAAATAGTTTTAGTTTTGGTTAATAGTAACAACACTGGCTCTGACGAACAAAATAATCTTGAATGTTTAGTAATATCTACAAATTTCCCAAGTTTTTTCATGATGATAAATAAACCTCATCTTCTCTTCTCTTTCTTTATCTTTCTGTTCTCAGGTAAGAAGAAGGTGTCACTCTATGACAGTCAGGCTCCCATCTGCCCCATCTGTCAGGTGCTGCTGCGTCCAGGAGAACTCCTGGAGCACATGGAGCAGGAGATGGAGAGGCTCACCCACATGCACATCAGGTAGACTCGCACATCTATACCTGTCGTCTTCTGACAGCTCCATCAGTTCTTGTCACCGTCTCCTAGACAAATGAAGCACATTGGCTGCTCTCCCTCACATAAGAGTTTGATCTAAAAATCAGCAGTAAGGACACCTGCTACTGGTGTAATGCAGCAGAAGAACAGGTGCTTTTTCTCCCTGTCATCCATCAGCCCACATGCGCTTAGGCCTTTCATGTGGCCAGGTTAAGTATGGTCAGATGATCACAGAGATCCAGCACAGTACCCATCATTCATCCACTAACTGAGACCTTCAGACAGGCCTAGGCAGCCTGGAGCAATGGCCCAGGACCCTGCTGCTGGTACATCAACTTGACCAGGTTAAAACGCTGTGTTCTCATACACCGTCCGCCCAACCCAGACAGGAAGTCTCACTCTGTGAGCTCAAACGAACATTAGCCATAACAAGAAACAATGTCGTTTGAATCTATAGGTCACAGGCATGTCATAGACCTCATGCTGCGAATCGTATCCCCCTTTTCGTTTTTAATAGATTATGCTGCTGGGCTTCAAACGGGGACACAGGGAGAAAGAGAGAGGGAGATATTAATTCTCAGCAGGATGTCTTTCCTGCACGAGTGTTATCCATCACACGGCGGTGAGGAGTTATCTTTTAATAATTAATAAAGGGCAGTGGGCCGCCCTCCCCTGCGGGTAGTGACTGTGGACACTGACATGGCTCTGGGCCTCGGTCGCCTCTGCCTGTTTGATGGTGGTGGTTATTTAAGGAAATTGCATCATTGCTCCCGGTCTGTCAGGGTTGGATGCCGCTCGACATTACAGGCCCGTGATTTAGCCTTCCCTGCACTCCTTTTAACCCCTGCTTATAGCCAAGAGAGTTATTTTTCTGGGCTATAGGCAGTGCAATCACTTAAATACTGATTTAGGATATAGAGAAGGAGAGAGATGGACTAAATGAGATTTAGGTGATTTAGGTGAGTAAAATGAGAAGAATACAGAATTAACTAAGAGAATATTCACTAGTTTGATCATATTCTGTTACACCTTGTCCTAAACATACTGTAATATTTTCTTTCCTGCGCAATTTATCTAAACCACAGCCAGTCATCAGGTAGGGATAGTGTCATCATTTATTCACCATCATGTTGTTCCAAATTTTGTATGCATTTTTTTTTTTCATGCAGCACAAAAGAAGATATTCTTGAAAAATGGTGAAACAGTGAAATGTAATGGTGTCTAAAGTTGTTTTGGTCCCCACTGACTTTCATTAAATGGACAAAACAGTTAAAACATTCTTCAAAATAGCTTATTTTTTGTTCTGCTGAAGAAAGTACATCTTGACAATAAAATAAAACAAGCGATGATAGAAAACTTTATATCATAGTATCTGGTTAGATCATGGTGTTGCTCATCATGGGAATTTTGCCATGGTTCATATTACAAATGTTGTTGATATCTTTTCTATAAATCTTCAGTAAACTTGAAATGATCCCATTTTTGTTAATCTACAACATTTGCATCTACAATATTGGACAAAATTTAGGCAATCCTGAGGTTCACAGAGCAGTCACAGCATTGCTTTGTTGGTTCTCTTTCAATCAGTGTGGAACTCTGGGTAACTGCTGCCGTCTTCCTTCCCTGTATACTTCCTCCCAGGCGGAGCTTCGCTCAACACATGCTAGCACACACAGATCATTGGAAGTGACATGGCGAATTTGTGGCAATTTGTAGTAAATCTCCCTTTAATGATAGCGTTTCATTCTGCACCAAATGAGACTTGAGTGCATGTAAAATGGGGAAAGCTATTTAAGATGTAGCATTAGGCAGATGTCTGAGTGGATGCGGGTGAGTGTGTGTGAGATTGGAACCCGCCGCCGTACTCCTCTCTCTCTCCCTCCCCTGTGGCCGTATCGCCGTGCCCCTTCTCCTGACTCGTCCTCCGCTCTTCATGTATGGAAATGGAAATCCATCATGCCCTTTACCCGTCTGCCTGCTCTGAGGGCCACAGCAATCTACATATTCCCCCACCCTTTCCCAACCTCTCCACGTAATCAATTTGCCTCCAGCGGAGCGAGGGAGATCCGGGTGGCAAACGACACGAAAAGCAATCTTTATCTCCAGCTTACAACCCCCCAACTGTCGACTGGCATTTATTCAATTTTCACCAGCTCCCTCTCTCTCGCTCCCTCTCTCTTCTCTGTCTAGCTGAATTTGGCTGCAAGAGGGGAATGGGAAAGCTTGGTTTGTCCGGATTGTGGCGTTTTTGCCTGTCATTTATTACATTTGAGTCTCTTTAGCCAGTCCACACACTGTACTGTAACTCCATCTGTCAAAGCAGGAACTGCAAATCTTTTTCAAATCTAAATGAACACAAACAGGATCCATGTTCTCTTTTGCTCTTTCTCCGTTTCTTCGTTTCTCTCGCTCCCTCTCTCTTCTCAGTCTAGCTGAATTTGGCTGCAGGAGGGGAATGGGAAAGCTTGGTTTGTCCGGATTGTGGCGTTTTTGGGGAAGTCAGGTGCACACAGTGAATAATTTTAAACTGAATTTGGGAAATTCATGAAGTAATACATACAGTATATAGGGAGACATTAATACGTATCCTAAGAAAGTGTATTTTTTATAGAAATCATTTTTAATTAGTAATAATTATTTTAAAATATTATTGTAGATATTTTAATAATTCCTTTTGTGTTTAGTACAATGTCAAGATAAATGGTAATGATTTAATTTGTAATATCACACTTACACAAATTTTTCTCACACAGTTCCTTTGCAAAGGGATCATCCTATTTTTGGATCCTTGTCATCAAAAAGTTTTAAACCCTCTACCTTAAAGAGTAGCATCTCAAATTAACACAGTTTTTGTTTCATTTGAGTACACAGAAACTTGCCTGAAGATCACTTGCACAACACTTACATGATGATTCCGTTTAAAATGCCAGTATTTTCACTGCAAAAATCCATCATGATTTATGCATTATTGTCTGCACACAAGCCTTAAATTAACTTGTGTGTGCTACAGTGCTATGCATACGTTTAGACACCTATGCTAAAGTTGACTAAAAAGAGGAATAAAAAATCATCTATTGGAAATTGAACTTAATGCCTTAATTAAAAAAAATTAGGAAAAATCCAACCTTTAAGGACACCAATTTTCTTTGTGAATGAATAATGTATCGTAAATAAATAAATGTTCTTCCTTAAAATACAGGGTGCATAAGTTTGGACACCCCTATGTTAAATTCCCATAGAGGCAGGCAGATTTTTATTTTTAAAGGCCAGTTACTTCATGGATCCAGGATACTATGCATCCTGATAAAGTTCCCTTGGCCTTTGGAATTAAAATAGCCCCACATCATCACATAGCCTTCACCATACCTAGAGATTGGCATGGAGTACTTTCCATAAGATCATCTCTCAATGCAAATCAAACCAGCTATTAGGCTAACTGAAATAAAACCATGCCAATCTCTAGGTATGGTGAAGGCTATGTGATGATGTGGGGCTATTTTAATTCCAAAGGCCAAGGGAACTTTATCAGGATGCATAGTATCCTGGATCCATGAAGTAACTGGCCTTTAAAAATAAAAATCTGCCTGCCTCTATGGGAATTTAACATAGGGGTGTCCAGACTTATGCACCCTGTATTTTAAGGAAGAGCATTTATTTATTTACGATACATTATTCATTCACAAAGAAAATTGGTGTCCTTAAAGGTTGGATTTTTCCTATTTTTTTTAATTAAAGCATTAAGTTCAATTTCCAAAAGATGATTTTTTATTCCTCTTTTTAGTCAACTTTAGCATGGGTGTCTAAACTTATGCATAGCACTGTACATATACAGTACCTACCATTACATGATATCCCTCAGGTACTATAGTTCAGGTCCTGTGTGGCATCTCTAATGTAGTGAAGAGTGTTTTTCTGCCATTGTTCTTCCCTGCATGTCCCACTACCGTTGTGAGATACTAGGGCGTACAATGAGTGCAGAGGGGGCATTTAGAGCGCTACAGGGTATGAAGTGTATCTTAGTGTTATTTTTTTGACATGAGGAGATGTGTGAGGTCACCGAGATTCACCGTGCCACGCTGGGCGGATTTATGATGCCGAGGAGTCTGTTTATTATCTTGCAAACAGCGCACTGCCACCGATGGGGCAATTTATCCCCTCTCAAGGCCTGGTTCCTGATTTGTGTTGTCTCTTTCTTCTCCTCTGTCTCATCTTTTCTCTCTGTCCCCTTCTCTTTCTTTTCTCCCCTGGCTGTCAGATCAATCATGCTGACTGCAGAAAAGGCGGGCTTCAGACTTATTACCTGAGTGTAGAGGCGGGGCAAAACACCAAACCCTGCCTTCACCTGTCATTTATTACATTTGAGCCTCTTTAGCCAGTCCACACACTGTACTGTAACTCCATCTGTCAAAGCAGGAACTGCAAGTCTTTTTCAAATCTAAATAAACACAAACAGGATCCATGTTCTCTTTTGCTCTTTCTCCGTTTCTTTTGTCCAGGGACAAGTTCGTCCGCTGGATCAGACTTTCAGTTTAGGGTGCAGGCTAATTCAGTTTCAGTGCAAGCATCTCTCTGGGTGTGAATGCATCATTTAAAACGAACATGACAAGGGTGATGTTACCCTGTCATTGTTTCTCAGGTCGTCATCACGCTGCTTATAAACACGCAGCAGTGACCAATCTATGGGGCTCTAAACGAGATTCAGCTAGAATGACAGACAAGGAAACAGGCAGACAGTGAAAAAAAGCAAGAGACAAAAAAGAAAGCAGAGAAAAGAGAGATGGCAGGACAGATATTAATGTTTCAGAGAGGAATCCGATTTGATATGTCTTTCCCTATTGTCGGTGGATGCTTTAGCCGCCCCGTTTAATAATTCCTGCCTTCCAATCAGTCATCCTCAATCCACAATGTCCACAAGGCAAAGATTCAATGTACAATCCACCCGCCAGACTCGAGAAGGAGTCGCCCCCCCACCTTTTTTTCTCTCTCTCTGCCATTCTCTTCCTCTTTAATACAATGTTTACAAGCTAGTGCATTGTCCTCAACATATTTCAAAGTCCTAAGTGCCCAAGGCGTTTCACTGACAAATCAAATAACCGCAAAATCATTTATTTCCTTCTGCCTTAGTCTAACTGCGGGAGGGTTGCGGTGGGGGGGATCAGGTCTGGATGGAAGCATCCATGAGAATGATTACTTCAATAAAAAAATTATAACCCAAATCTGCTTAGCAGTCGTACTTTTGGACAGTAATTGTTTCAAATACAGCATGACCCAGGGCTGCCTGGATTGAGTGGCATAGAGGATGGGTTTGAAACTGCTCTCGATTTTTTTTTTTTTTTTCGTTTTCCATCTCCAGATGATTAAAAGTGTGATTTGTGTGGCTTTGTTCTCTTTTGTCTCAGCTGTCCTTTTGAAGGCCCATTCGGGTCCTAAGTGAGGCCAACAGGGGAGCGCTCAACGTGACTGAGCTAAAGTGAGTGTTGATGGAGGAGACACATGTGGTCCAGTTCCTTAGGGGACAAAAGTTACATCTTTTTGAAATGACAGATTGCAGTTTCTGTTCAGTCAAAAGGTGATATAGCCAGTGCTGTGACACATGATCAAAATAGATCAGCCATCATTCCAACAAGTTGCTCTCGCACATCACATTACATTGAAATTAACATCAGAGCACGTCAGCTGTGAACTTGTCCTCCTCAATGGCCATTTTGTGTCAAGTCAAGTCTCATCGATTAGATGCAGGGCCGAAAGCACCTAGACACTGAGACATTGACCTTGATATTCAGAAGAGTGGTCAAAAAGTGTTTTTTTTTTTATTTGTTTTTTTTATGGCTGATTCCAAAATTTTACATATGGTTTCCTCAATTTTGATCACATGGTGTTGGTTATAGCCATCTGAAGCATTATATTGGTTATAGCCATCTCTCACAGTGTCTTTTTCCCCCCGACAGCAAGAACCCATCACACAAGGACATCAATGCGGCTCCAGGCACACCGAAGGTAAGATGGCCACCACCGTGGAGCCATTTTAAATCATTATGCTCACTGATAGGCTCAACCACAATTAATGGCAATTAGAGCTCTGTTTCCTAGATAAAGATGTTAAAGGAGTCTTGTGTAACTCCTGGATAAAATAGAGTGGCTGCAAGCTTCTGGCTTTATTTCCTGCAGTAATTTACTTACAGCTTTCTATGTTTCCTGACTGCTTATTCAAAAGACCTGGACATGGAAAATGATACCAATGGTCTCATTGTCTTAAAAGGAGGAAGAGGCCAAGCGTATTTCCCTAATTAAATTTCCATCCACATCAGTTGAATTATGTAGTGCAATCACCACAAGATTCACTAGAGAGTTTTAATGCGCTATAAACAGTTGTATTTCATTTCCCACAAGGATGTTAAATGGATAGTTCACCCACAAATGAAAATTCTGTCATCATTTACTCACTCTCATCTTGCCCTCAAAGATATTTTTCAAATGTTGCATTTTTTTTGTTTTCCTTACAATGAGTCAGTGGGGTCCTTTGTTCTTTTGGACCAAAATAATTTAAACACTCTTCAAAATATCCACAAAAGAAAGAAAGTCATACAAGTAAGGGTGCATGAGTAAATGATGAAAGAATTGTCATTTTGGGGTGAACTATCCCTTTAAGCATGAATATGCCATAACTTTGAAGAAGTACAAATTACAGGATGGTATGACATTGTCAGTGGAGAGTATTGCAACATGTCAGGCATTTCACATTCAATTTACAGATTTTATGTTGCCATGAACCTTTGCAAATCAGAAATGCCAACCTCACATTCACTAAAGACATTCTGTAGATGGTTTGAGATGTTTTTACTTTGTCCCCGAATAAATGCATATTTCTTGGTGAAGAAATGAACAGTTCAACAAGAATGGTGATAATAAACGTATCATCTTCGTATGATTGTCCCTCGTTCCAGAGGGCAAACCCTTTGATTCGGACCCACAGTTGCAGAGTATGGAAAAAGCATGGGAGCCAGAAGACATGGGAGCGGGTTAGAGAACAGGCCATGTGAGGCGTGACTGAGCATTCTATAGCGCACACTTAGTATTCCGTAGGAGTGTGTGGAAAATGAAGAGGCTAGCTGGGATGGTGGAGGGGGTCCATGCTTTTCCTTTAAAAGACGGTAAGCAGGCAGATCAGGCCCAGCTCGCTAGTTCTAAAGGGGATTAACCCCGGGCCGAGTTGGCCCGTCTTCACACCTCTCTCAAGCCGCCATTGCCATAGCGACTCCATGCCAGTCTGTGCGGCTCCTAATCCAATGGGGCGAAGGCCAACGGTGGTAGGCGGCACAGTTACCATGCTAACATCTGCAGCACTGCTACTGCTAGTGCTACACGTCAGTGTGCAAATTAAATAATGACTTTCAGGTATTTTACAGGAATTTGAGCTATTTAAAAGGAATTTAAACTCTTAAAATCTTCTAAATGATTAGGTACAAATTTTATTGTAACTTGGTGCCACTAGCATAGTTAGCTAAACATTATAATTCTAAAGTATTTTGTGCTATATTTATTCAACGTAAATCTTTTAGCAAAAAAAAATATATGAATGGTACACTACCTTTCAAAAGTTTGGGTTAAGATTTTTTTTTTTTTTTTTTTGAAGAAATTAGTACAAAACTTTCTTTCCATCAAATAATCCTGAAAAAATCTATCACAGTTTCTACAAAAATATTAAGCAGTTCTTGATCACCAAATCAGCATGATTTATGAAGGATCATGACAACGAAGACTAATGTAATGATGCTAAAATTTCCATATTTTTACTGTATTTTGATCAAATAAATGTAGCCTTTGTGAGCATATAAGACTTTCAAAAACATTTTTTTAAAATCTTACCAAACCCAAACTTTTGAACAGTAGCCTAGTGTATAACCTTTATTATTACATTACATTATATTCTGACAATTTTATTCATTATAACATTATTGCTTCAAGTCAGATTACCTGCACTGAACTAGCCGTTCATGTGATATTCATTTTCACTGGACAACGAAACAGTTAAACATCACATACGCTAGATACGGTAGACCCTTGTAAACACTTAGCACAAATGCTCTCTCTTTGGCACACTCCGTATTCCCTGAGCTCCAAAGGTTTTGAGATCACAAATAAATTGTTTCCTGACCTTGCGATTCAAAAGCATAAGGAGCCATTCATAATGTCTAATTTACTGTCCCCATAGAGAAAGGCTGCCATTTTTCACGTATTAATATTAGATTACAGTTGTCAGCCACTAAAGCAGCTACACCTCCTCTCACTCTGATTAATCAGAGCAGATTGTAAATACAAATATTTTATAGCCGCCTCATAAAAGCAGGACGGAGATCAAGACTCTGGGGAAAGTATAAGCAGTATTTCCCCTTCCCCCTTTCCTCAGTCATTTGAGAAATTAAGTCAATTAGGTTTTCAGAAGGACAGGCCTGTTACGTTTCGGCACACGGCGGTACGTTTATAGGTGATCAAAGTGTACCGTAATGCCGTCTGGTGTCCTGCTTTTTCTCTATTCCTCTGTCGAAGCATCCATTACTCTAAACACTGATGTCCTGTCAACACACACAGTTTGAAGCCGAAATGGCAGTTAATGGTTCTCTGTCAACATTTGTTCACATCAATCACATTGTTTCAACACACCGGTTTTGGAGTTCTTGCGTGTATTTTTTATTCTTTTTTTACCAGCTACAGCACCATCAGTTCTGTGGATGACACATTTGTCTAGCGAATGGCTGCTCACCTCTTTCTCTTGGTTTTTGTGTTTCTCTCCGTCTTGCTAGTCTCTCCTGTTGTCAGTGCACATCAAACGTGAGGGCGAGTCTCCAGTTGTGTCCCCACTCTCCTCTGATGAAGCTCACCATTCTGACAGATACCAGGTGAGACTGCAAACCTCAGAAAGAGAGAGAGTCTGTCACATGTGCAGACTGACAGACTGTGCAGTTCTGACACTCCACACACAGACCGCTGAAACCCTGTCTTGCTGTGTGGGAGTTTTAAATTGAATGAAATCTAGGCACCATGTCGCTAAAAGTTGGTGCTTTACCTGAGATGTTACACTGTGAACCTTGATTTTTGTCGACAGGGAGTGAAGACATAAATAATCATTTCAGAAGTGTTGCATAAACTGGCAGAATTTTTACTGTATGTCTTGTTATTACATTACATTGTAGTAACTTGCTATTGGTTGAAAACTAATGGTTTTGAAGGACATCCCATATGAATTTATTTTGGCTTTACAGTTCAGCTGAACAATAACTGTATGTATTAAACATAATAATTTGGGCACAAATGACGGTAACCATAAGGGAAACAACACACATTTATGAATTAAAGTAAATTTCTCTTTGAAAATGAAAAGATGTTAAAACATGTCAAGTAACAGCTAAAAAAGTATAGTCTACAGAATAATGTGTATATGTGAATCAAGTTTTTCTCCTCCACAATATCCTCCATCTTATCCCAGACTGGATCTGACTGCTGGATGCATTAATACAGGCTGAGATTTTTTCTGCTAATCTCCAGCCTCAGGTTTACTCAGGTTGTAATGTGTGTTCTGTTCTGATATGTAATCATCCATAGTTTAACCCTGGGCTAATCTACGCTGCCCCGAGCCGCGGATATCATCTCTGTGCTCCAGTGTCCTTGACATGTTTGTTTTCTTCCTGCTTTCCCCCTGGAGCTGTGGCTCTGTGGGACATTTTGCTCTGCGTCTCTATCTGTCCCTCAACCCTAGAAGTGAGAGAATTTCTTAATTAAAACAATATCCGGACGGATCTTTGCATTAGCTATAAGAAGGCCCTCCTGCATGGTCCTGATAAGTCTTCGAATTTGCCTCTAACATTACAAAACTAAAAGTAATTACCGATATGCAATTGTGAAAATATGATTGTCAAGAGGCTTAAAAAACATAATGACACTTTAAAGTTTTGTAGAACTTCTCATTAATGAAACTACTCAAATTACCTCATGCTAATGATGCACGTTCCCTAAAATTCATGATCTTCTTTTGTAACCTAATCTGTCTGGTGTGGACACATAGGATCATTAACATAGAATATCATCATAAAATAGACTGACTTTCAACAGCAATGCATGAATGGCCTTCTGCCTATATACATTATGCTGTACATGAGCCGAATGGGCGGTTTGAACCTGTTCCCAACATACCCACGTCTGGCCTGCTGTGGTCAGCAGAATGTTAATACTGTAATGGGGCTTACAGATGATGACTGGGTGATGTTAATGAGGTCTTAAATGGACCTGTGCTTATATTAAAGTTATTCTAAAAAATGGAAAATGCATTTAAATATCAAATAATCAATGAGTGGTTTTTGAAAGGTTCAAATGTTAGCACTAACTTTCAAGAATTTAACTTAAAAATAATATAAATTAGGCTTTACTTGAATTGTTTTGTCAGATGCTATGCAATCTTTTCAGAATTGTTCTTCAATGTATTTTTCTAACACAAAATACCATAAGGAATAGCCTCAATCACAGTTACACAAGTTTCATATCTTACAAGAAAATTACAATTAGAAATACAAAGCTCAAAAGAGAAAAGGTTATTTAAATATTATTAATCTCACATTCATGTAATTTCTCAAAAAAAATACCTTTTTTTTATTAAAGTGATTGCGGGTTAGATTTCAAGCCAGGGGAGTTTGTTGGGACCTAAATGAACAGCACAGATCACATGTCATTTAAATACTGCTGCGCCCCAGTGGCGAAAGACGAAACTGCACCAGTCGCAACTTTTGACTCTGACGTGACGGTCACATGACCGGTAGCACTATGGCGGCGATGGCGCGCTGAAACGAACTGCTCTAGTGAGCCTAACATTTTCAATCCGTATTCATCCTTCGTAAATTCATTATTGAGTTTCTTATCGGCGTTTTGAAGAAGAGTTATCCAAGCTTCATGCTTAAGTAAGCCAAATGAGTTTGGGGGGTTGTGGCGTTTGCCATGGAAGAGGAGTTGCAGAGCAATGGCAAGAGAGAAGTAGGTTTTGTTTACATCAAGACATCAGAGATGTGCTGCAGAATCCAGCGCAATCTAGTTATACGCGGATCATTAAAGTCCTCGTAAATAAATTATAAATACACTTAAATGAATGACAGATTTTTCCCTGTTCTCTTTTTTCACCTGCAGACATTTTTACGAGTGCGAGCTAACAGGCAAACACGATTGAATGGTATGTATATTTTCAACCTGCAAACAAGAGAATTTTCACTGTTTATGTGTACTATGACTGTTTATCTGTTGACATATGCTTTTAAAAACGTAGTTATCATCCATTTAATGTTTTAATACTTTATATCAGTATAAATTGCTGTTAATATATGGAAAACGTCCTTTACCCAGCAGTCTCTTATTTGATGTTTTATTATTCTATTACTATTATTTAGTTGCAATATTAAGTCAACAACATTAAACTGTAATATTTAAATTGAGTTTAATTAACAGTGCAGCATTTACTTCTGGAGTCTGATTACATGCAGTAACATTTGATGAAAATAATAGTCTTATTTGTTTAATTTAATATTTGAAGATCAGTCTTTTCATCATTTAAAACAAGAAGTTTGAGTAATGTGTGTATATGTACAACAAAATGCTGATAACTGTCAAAATCAGCTCATTATAAATACCTGACAACACAAGAAAATGTCAAAGAGCAAAATTGGAGTATTGGTATTTTGGTTAGACCGTTTATAACCTTTTCCTGAAAAAATAATACGGGTTTGAGGCATTTACATTACATTCTGCTCAGTGTGCATTACCTGAAAACACTACATACTCTGAAGACTCTTGCTGTTATAAACTGATCACAGTGAGTCTAGTCATTTTGTATGGTCACCTGAACCCCAAAAGCATAGTCATTAGTCGGTGGCTGTGATGGATCTGCTGCACCCGTGAGGAGGGTTGGTGTGAGCTGGGAGCTCTCTGACCTGAGGCCAGTTGCTATTCTGGGTGTCAGTAACCGTCTGGTACGGATGAGGAGCTCCTCACCTCTCAGGGTACATTAGCCAAATGCTCATCAGCACTGGTGTCTGTTATGTGGCCTTGCCAGAAGCTTGACATCCATGTCAACCTCAGCATCCATGCTATATACCGGACGATTGAGTGATTTCTATAAGCCTAAGCTGTTCTACACTAAATTACGTGAATGTTTGTTTTTCACTTCTAATATGTCGGCCAATGTAAAAGCACTTGTTTAGCGATGGTCATATTCCTTATATTCACTGCTAAGCCAAGCTTCGAAGATTTAAAACGACACCTACTTTGTGTTGGTTAAGCAGGTGGTTAAGTAATATTAGTAGCCCCCGCCCCGCTTCGGATTTAAGAGGTTAACGATTAATTGATTGTTAATTTAAACAAAGATAAGATTATGGGAATTTATGTAAATTGACATAACTAGTTAGTATAGTTTGTAGTCAGTTGTGGCCACCTGTTTTTGCACTTCCCTTGACTGTAGCGCCTGCCCAAGCAGAGAATCTCCTTAACTCTTGGTTTTTTCATGTGTCAACAGTCGATGACCTCTGCTGGTGCAGGCGCTACGCCAAGGAAAGTTTCAAAAGCCCCCCAATCCCAGTGCCCAGAGGAGTGCCCCTAGCCCCTTGCTGCCTGCGGCATGGTAAGACCCCCTCCCCCCTTTATCGCAGCCGCAGGCACCGTAAGGGTAAATGGGGCTGCCTTTGTTTAAACCCGATCCCGTATTAATGTACATCACCTCTCATCTGAGACACTGTGATTTCAGAGTGAGGGGCCGGCTGGAAAAACTCCTGCCGTGCCTAATTAATCTGCCTTTTTCCTTGCTATTTAATGACGCCCGTCTCCCCCACATTACCGTCAACGTGGCCGGTGCTTCTCTCTCTTCTCCCTCTCCTGGAGGTAATGGCAGAAGCTCTCGCCTCTCCTCCTCCAGTCCCCCTCGGCCCCATTCGCAATCACAGCCACCTAAAAATTAATGTCCCCACACGCCATTTGCAGTTAAGAAAAAGCGACAGAGACTTACGGCGCAATAGGCGCTGTTCTGCTGTGTTAAATTTCTAATTATGTGCTCGGGGAGGGGAGGGGGTAGAGCGAGACACCCCGAGAGATCCAAGCCCTGGCCGTTTCGTGCTCATCACCGATGTAACCAGGAGGAATTGGTGTCTGGGTGCAAAGGTCTAATGGACAGAGTTCACCTCTGAGCCCTGTCACGTCACTGTCATGTTTTGCAACCCATCTTTCTTCCCTCAGTAAAACCTGTGGCTAGAGATGCCTACTAGCCTTGAGCTAAGTCTGTAAAGGATTCTGATCTGTGTGGGCTTTATGCTGCTCGCTCTTTTTTTTTCTTTTTTTTTTTCGTCTTGACTCTGTGTATCCAGTGATGTCCTTGGTCAGCCACATTAGCTGTTGTTGTTCCCAGGTTTTAATGTAAAAAAAAAAATCTATAAATTTAGTCAAATACAATACAAATATATAGTCATTTCAATTAAATATATATTAATTTAATATTTAATTAAAGATTATATGTAAATACATATTTATTAGTAGAAAACCCACAATTTTTAATTTAAGTGAAACATTTATTTTTGGATTTTTGCAGTATTCGTGTTTATTTTATCATCACCTTTTCCATATCTCAGTGCCAATATGGATTATTTTTGTGGTATTTATAATGGTCACTTTGCTCCATTGATTTATCACATGATGTCTCTCTCTTCTCTTGTGCTGCAGCCCGGATTGGAAAGATGAAGCGCCGGAAGCCCGAGGATGGACAGGTATGTCCACTGTGCAGCGCCCCGCTGGCAGGGACAGAGGAGGAAATGAGTAGGCATGTGGAACAATGTCTGTTCAAGGTAGCTTCATAAACCCGGTGATCTGGGCCTCCAACCTCTAGAAGCTTTGGCCTTTCTGCCCTCACCTTTCCCTGGACATCAGCATCTGACAAAACACATACACATGATCAATTAGTTTCTTATGACTACTATCATGTTGTACTACTACATGGATGTCCAGGGAAGAGTTGAAGGATTAGCCTTTTCCTGAAGTGTTCCTCCTCCTCCTCTTTCTCTTCCGCCACTTTAGCAGATTTAGTTGGCAGTTTCAGCGTCCTGAACCTACTTTAGAGATATTCTACATTATTGTCCTTAGCCTTTGAGTTTATAAAGCGGCTCAATGGAAACTGTTGTTCACACAGTCTGACTGGCTTCCCTTTTTAGCCATTTTAGTGGTTCAGGATGCAGCACTCGCCCTTTATATTATAAAGCAGGTTCCTCTTAACCCATCTAATCCAGTAGTTCTTATGATACTAATGTACTCTTGGTGGTTGGATTCGGGTGTTCTGTTGCATGTGGTTTGATAGCTCCTAAAATTAGACATCATTAGAAGTTAGTGGATTTGAAAGCGCTACTTTGATTTCCTCTGATGTAGTCACACTTTGTGGTTTTGTCTTTTTATATTGAGTGGACCGATTGAAGTGTGTTGGTACATTTTTGATAAGTGGTTTTGTTCTCTCAGAGGGAAGGCGCAACAGAAGAGGATTCCGCGGATGTTGAAGGAGAGAATGGAACACGGTTTGAGGAGTACGAGTGGTGCGGACAGAAGAGGGTCCGAGCTACAACATTATTGGAAGGTGGTTTCAGAGGTAAGCGTTTTTTGGCTTTTTAATGTTTTTGAAAATGGTATCTTATGCTTTAGTAGAAACTCTAATACTGTGAAATATTTACAGTATTAAACTGTGCTACAGATGTTGAAAGTTTTGTAGCACAGGTCACACAATTACAGCACTAGTATAAAATACCGGTTACCATTTATGAACACAATAATAAATAGTGCTATTCATCATGCATTCTATGTATATATGCTAATTATGTTATCAATCACATAAATTGCATTTAGGAGTGGGTGTTGTGACCAAAAATTTATATATATATAGTTTTATCTTTTGTTGTTGTATATTTTATCTCATTGTTTATGGACCAAAATAAATGAAATAAATATGAATAGAAGTCTCATAAAATTATGACTAACAAAGAGAGCCCATTTGTGCATATGGTATTTGTACAGCCCTTGTATTTCTGTGGGAATTTTTTTTATTTTCTTTTATTTTTCAGGAATCTTCATTTCAGAAACTTGTTTGTAACAATGAAAGTGACTTTTGATCTTTCTTTTAAAAATCATTCTGACTACAAACTTTTGAGTGGTAGTGTATATATTTGAACAGGTTGATCTTGGTGTACATCGAGAATGAAATGAATGTACCCTCAAACAGTTTAAAGGTTATAGTGATCTTTGACAGCTATTTTGACAACCTTGTGTATCTATGTATATATGCATATGTGTGTGTGTGTGTATGTATATATATATATATATATATGCATACATACACAAGGTTTTCAAATAGCTGTCAAAGATCACTATAACCTTTAAACTGTTTAATGAGGGTACATTCATTTCATTCTCGATGTACCCCAAGATCAACCTGTTCAAGTGTGTTCATTTATAGGCTAGGCAGCTGTAGTCCAGACAAGGTGAGTTCTGCCAGGCCCTTCTCGGCCTTTACGGAGTCAAAGGAAAACACATTTAGCTGTGCAATTGACCCGACTCACCCAGTACAGAGATGTGTGTGAGGAAAAATGGGCCGCTGACCCCTGGGCTTCCCCCGCTGCAGGAATGCAATTATAGCTCCCAACCTAACTTTGCTCACCTGGGACGTTCTCTATCACATACACACTCGCTCCCTAAGACCCTTTTAGATGTGCTGCCACACTCATTGAAAGACTTTCCAGGGAATTCTAGTTGGTTCATAAATAATTTACCTCCTCAGATTATTTTTACACTTGGGAGGAAGTGTCAGTCATTCCTCCATACTTCAGATTTTTATCTTAGAACTTTCTCAATGTTGGATCAGTTATTTTGAAAGGGGTTTATTTCTTCGGTTAAATTTGTGGAGTTGGCACTTTAGAGGAAGTGCTAAGTGAATGCCTATCAAAAACGTCTCTGTTTCCCCCCTCACTGTCCTTTTCATATTTAGAAAAGGAGTTGGTTTCCTCCCTCAGTGGTCTTTTGTAAACTTATGCACTCTTAAATGGAAAGGCTGTTCGATCCCAAGCAAAGAACAGATTGCAAAGCTGTGGATTAAGAAAAGAAACGGAGTTGCTCCTCTAACGCCTGGCTAGACAGACGGTGGCCCAGATCAATTCTGCATGTGTCTGTACAGAAGCTCTCCAGCCCTTTATCTTCAGCACAGGCACTGGTGTAATGGCGATAGAGGGGGGACCTGGTGAGAAGTGACTCGGTGGCCCAGGGGCCACTTGAAAGCTCCCCCCAGGATACTCAGAAGGTGGATTTTTGCCTTGAAAGCTCAGCTGAAGTCCTCAAGCATTCAATCGTGCATTGCAGAATCCCTCCAGCCCAGGGGGAGCTAGTCTGAGGGGGGTGGGGGGCTTGAAAGGGGTCTTCAATGGGATAAGAGGGCTATCGTCTCTGAAGCACCAGCCCCTCTCCCTCTTTGAGGACCCAGGAAAAAAGCAGAGAGGAAATGCTTTAAACCGAACAAAAAGAGCATGATAAGGGAAAAGAGAGACCAAGAGGAAGAGAGAAATCGAAGAGGATCAGTTTGTGGTGGAGGCCCGTATGGCCTCCTGTGTCCATGGCTTAGCAGGGCTGTTGTGCTGATAAAGAGATAGCGATGGCAGTCACAGGCAGAGATGGAAGAGATTCGGTGCAGTCAGGAAAGAAGAACAGAGGCCAGTCGCTCGTCTTTGTAAATAACCTTGAGAGATGGCTACTTTGAGCCCCCTCCCTGGCAGACATACATGGTAAATGCCATTCTGATTGGATGAACTCTGACCTGCGACACATACTGAGAAAGGCTGATAGATGTCATGGCAACGTGGTGGAGGAGAGGCCATGTTTCATGTCCTGTTTCTGTGGGATCTCTGCGTCCCCTTTCTTAGCCACGACATGAGACACCTGTCTCGAGTGACATATGTAGATTAGTGCTTAACAATCATGGCATATGTAAATCAGCTTGTAAAATGTGACCCAACAAGGAAAAAACGTGTTTTATGCATGTGACGACTTAACATTTAAAGGGATACAAGGTCTTCTTTGAATGTGACACGTTGCAAATGGACATTATCTTGCAAAGTATTGCAGAGGAAGAGTTTTCTTATTCATCCAGTGTATGTCGTGAAGAAGGAAGAGTAAGCTTACATCCCAGGCGCTGCTGGGCAAAGAGGCAGTGCGATGGTGTGCATAATTTGACTGAGAGGCAGTTAGAGTGGCACTGACCTTTTCGGCACAGATTAGATTGCCTGCCAAGACCGCTTAACTGTAGCCCCAGCTTTCACAGTCAGACACACTTACAACACTGCTTGGGTAGTTATACACCATTCAGGTTGCTGTTTTAAAGTTGTATTTGGCTGAGAAGCTGTGCCCTGCTTTTTTTCAGTCTGGCTGGGTTTCGTCAGTGTCCGCACCAAAGTGGACATTCTTCCTGTCCGTGAATCAATCAATGCTACATAACATCCTTCCTGCCCTGGTTCTAGCGAAGCATTATCCAGAATCCTTAGGCTGATCAAATGATTAGATTAACAGTGATTTTTTTTTTTTTTTTTTCTCTTTTGACTGCTTATGGCCATATCTTCCTCTGTTGAGACCACTAATGGTGGGCAGGCAAATGGTTATTAGTTTTTTTTCTCTATCCTGTTTGGCTTTCTTTGTAGCTTGTCAACAATGTACTAATGAAATGTTCACCATCATTTACAGATTATGATCTTTTATTTTTGTCTGACTGTGCATTTTACCCAACTTCAGATGGGTCAGAGGGGTTATCTTTAGAACACTGAAACTATTTCCAGGCTAGAATGAGACGTGTCGATCACAGGATACACAGTTCATGTTTTAATGTGGTCGCACATATTTCCTCTTTCACTTCAGTGCCACAATTTATTAAAGGAGACATATCATGCTTTTAAATCGTTCCTTTTTACATATAAATCATACATTTGTAGTCTATATAAAGCGGAACTGCAATGCTTGGGTCTGAATTCCTCATTATTATAGCTCCACAGGCCCCTTTTCTACCCCTTTTCTGATGTGCGTCTGAGAGCAACTCGTTTTAGTGCGGTCTCTTTAAATACAATTGAGACACTTCATACCCCGCCCCCTCTCCAGGTTGTAGCGGTGACACTCGGTTCAACTCCACCCCGTTCGGCCATTTTTGTAGTTTGATAGCAGAGATACGATTATCTAGCGGCACAGAAACGTTTTATTCACACGTTATTAACAAAATGTCAACAACGGAAGACTTGTCCAGCCAGCCTTACATGTTCGAGCCAGAGTCGGAGCCGGAGCGAGATAAAAATGAAGACGACGAACCTGCAGAACAACGTCTTCATATGGATGTATCGCAATGGTGTGTTACTGTATTACTATTTACACATGAAACTTTGGTCTTCCGACCTTTTACCACCGTGTCGATTTATTTTGATTAATATGTGCGAGGGAGAGAGAGCAAGAGAGCGTCTAGTTTGGAGACGAAGTCTTGTTTACACTTTCGCCTGGCTCCGAAGAGAGAGTGTGCGCGCGCGTGACCGGGGTCTCTCTCTCTGCTCGTTCTTTCAGTTAAACATGCGCCCTGTCCTATTTTTTACAGTCTATGGCCCTGTCACAAGCGCAGCAGTTCATCTACATTAGACGGTGTAATGAAGCGTGTGGGTTACTACATCCAACAACCGAACATTTTAACTTACCCTCTCGTAACTTCTGCATCCTTTAGCTTGGACTACAAAATTGCAACGAGAAATAAAAATGGCGGATTGCTCGAAGTGGTGGGCCGGAAGTCAATGTCCTTATTTGGCAGTTCCGCTGCGAATACTGTGACGTAATAGTTCAAAAAACGTCATAGAGAACAGAAAAATCGGAACAGGTTGAAAAATATGACCAAAACAGAATATAAAGATATCAACGAAGCACCTAAAGAGAATAATTTCAAATTTTCTGTACTTCTAAACACTCCAAATATACAACAAAATGCATTTAAGGGCTAAAAAAGTGGATTTAGCATGATATGTCCCCTTTAAAGCTTACACTTACCTAAATACTATAAAACATGCACCAGGCTACACTACTTGTTAGTAAGATTTCTTTTTTAAATTAATACTTTTATTCAGTAAAGATGCATTAAATTGATCAGTAAAGACTATAATAATATTATATAAAAATGATTATTTCAAATAAATGCTATTATTTTGATCTTTCTATTTATCAAAGAATCCTAAAAAATGTGTCATGGTTTCCGAAAAACGTTTTCAGCATTGATAATAATAAATCTTTCTTTGGCACAGTATGTTAGAATGATTTCTGAAGGATCGTGTGACTAAAGACGGGAGTAATGGCTGCTGAAAGTTTAGCTTTGCTGAATGCTAAAACGGTAATGAATGAATGAGGCATTTTTAAATGATATATTATTGTTATTTTACATTGTAACAATATTTCACAATATTACTGTTTTCACTGTATTTTTTTATCAAATAAATACAGCCTTGGTGAGCATAAGGGGCGTCTTTCAAAAACATTCAAAAATCCTACTAACCCAAAACTTATAAAATGGTAGTATTATGATTAGTAGTACATTTACAATGTTTCTCAATAATTTAATTAATTAATTAATTCTAGTGTGTTATCAATGGACAGACAGTCTCACAAGTGCAAGTTAAATGAATAGACACCCATGTTTAGTTTAAGTTATCGTTGACAGTAATGTACATGTACGTTACATGTACAGTAATGTTCAACTGTCCGTGGTAACGTACAATCAGAACCCTGATTCTATGTGCGACCAGCTTGGATTTATGTAACTCAGCTATTGTTCACATATGCCTCTGCAGTCACAGGGACCAAATAAAACTTAAAAGGTCCCTTTTATTTGATCATTAAAAACCATCGGCACATTGTAAAAAGGGGCAAGCATTTGCGATGCATTTTATCCCTACTCTGCCTCTTTTGGATCCCTTTACGGAGAGGAGGAGAGACAGATCACGGCCACCACATCCACTTTCAGTCCTCCTCTTCTTCGTCAGTGTCTTACACTCCCTGAAGGTTGTAGTTATCCACTCCACACTGTGCAGTAGTCATCATGTGTCGTAGCACTTTGCGGAATGAGAGGAAGCACCGTTCACCACTTCCATTTCCTACCTTAGCTCCTCATCCGTGACATACCCTGTTCTCCAGCGGTGCCCTGACATCCTTCCATCAGCCGCTGAGGGGCCTGGCCCGCTCCAGCCTTTCTCGGCTCAATCAGACTCTGGTCTCTGCGGGCTGCTCCCACCCTTCAGGCTGCTGCCGATCCAAACTGTCCCTAACCAGAACTGAAGGACCCAGTCAGCCGGCAGCAGGAGTTTGTCTGTGCGCTCATCACTGGATTTATAGAAGTGCCACTCAGACTGCACGCCCCAGTGCTCAGGACCCACACCCTGACAGGCACCTGACACAACTTCCATTCAGGCTGTCTCTGATGCCTCCATCTGGGCCCAAAGCACCAGGTTCCTGGGTTGTCTGCTGTAATCTGGTCCTGCTAATAGTTAGAACAGGCCTTCTTAATTGGTGTTTTTCTGGCATGACAAAACTGTCCTGGATTGGGTCAGTTACAGATGGAGATGGTTGCTAGTGACAGGAGATGTATTGTAACAATGAATATGACAGAATTTAAACCTAAATTCCATTTACTGAATACTATTATTCCTTTCCTCCATCTTTTAGGAACAGGCTTTGCCATGTGTAGCACGAAGGAGAGCCATGACAGCGATGCAGACCTAGATGTAGATGGAGATGACACACTGGAGTACGGAAAAGCCCAGTATCCTTGTTCATTCACCAGGAGACGTCTTGCTCTTCAGTGGTGGTGTAGTGTGCACAGAAACAGTAACTGAAATTAGATGGAGTTGTTCCTTAATTCAAGGTTTCAGGTACACTGAGGCAGACATCATTCCTTGCTCTGGAGAGGACCAGGGAGAGGCCAAAGAACGTGAGGCACTGCGTGGAGCCGTTTTGAAGTAAGCTGGCCTTCACTGAGATGATTTCATCACAGACTTTAAAATGACAAATAATAACCGTAGGCTTGACCCTTACAATAAAGTTCTGTTTCTCTTCCGTAGTGGTGGTGTGCCGTCCAATAGAATAACACCTGAGTTCTCCAAATGGGCCAGTGATGGTGAGTTGGCCTTTTTTTATGGTGTACTTTTCTTTTTCTCCACAGTTGGAAAGTCTGGAGATATCAGACAATTTGAAAATTGGCATTTTCAGGTCTGGAAAAGTCAAGGAAATTAAAATGATGTATATTTATATCAGATATATATATATCAGATTTAACATTTTAAATCCGTTAGAAAATTACTGTTTTTACGGTATTTTTTATCAAATAAACGGTGAGCATAAGAAACTGCTTTCAAAAACATTAAAAAAATGGTAAGTTGTAATATTCTAAAATATTTAAACCACTGGAAATTGCTGTGTAAGTTCGGTCTATAAATTATTTTTATTTAAAAAATCTTAACTAAAAAGATGTATAGGAACCTTTTTTGTCTATATATTCGAGTTGGATTGATATGAATGAAATGTTGCTTTTGTTGGCCCTCATTCATTATATATGCTCTGTTTGTCTCTATTTTTTGCAGAAATGCCGTCGACCAGTAATGGTGAGAGCAGCAAACAGGAGCCCAGTTCTTCATCTTCGTCCTCCACACCGAGGACCTGTAAAAACAGTGAGATTGAGAAGTGAGTACAAACACACACCTGTCCGCAGTGGCAGTGTGTTTGCTGGTGTATTGGGGTGAGATTAGTTTGTGTAGGGACTGCAAGATCATAAATGATGCATTTAGTGTGCTCATCTCTCTGGAGCATGCTTGATCACAGGGAGTGGTCCAGAGTATTGATCCCAGGCAGCTGAGCCTTGTCTGGCCCTGACTCGCCGCACAGCCCGCGAATGCTAATATCCCCTTAGCCATTTCCATACTACAGATTTACGCTGCAGGAATTGTGCAATATTTATCTCTAATTGCAAGAAGTGAAAGGAAGTTTTTACCTTTATGGAGGGATTTAATTCCCCCTAAACTTAAATGTGTCAAATTCAAATGTCATATTCTTAAATTAAGTGAACAATCAAACAACAGAGGGCAATTCCACCCAAAGGTCATCCTTACCATGAAAAAATAAAGTTTTTACCTAAAGATCAAAACCCCTTTTAAGTTGTCCATTTAGGTCTGTAATATACTGTATTAATGTGCTGTATCAGAAATTTTAAGAAAATTGCCTTGTTTTTCCACCACATATGAGGTGAGCAACAATGCTAAAATTTTAATTTCAACCAGCCATATTTCATGCTTTCAAAAGAGGTATCAAAGACCCCCCTTTTAAAAACTTAATTTGAACATAAAACATTTTGCTGAAAGATGGAGGCATGCCTGAGAAATAAATATACTAATTTGGTCATAACAGCACTGCCTGTTGAATTTATAAGGGCTTTAATAAAGAGGTCTCGACGCTTCAGTGCTCTGTCACGTCCGTAACGTTTTAAAGATTAAGTTTATATAATATAACAATTATAAATGCAAATAACTTGAAACTTTATATGCAAAGCTAAACTATGTTTATGCTTACTAGGATCGACATTTCATTCCACTACTTTGCTCTGAACAACCATAATAATGCGCTACGGACGTGACCGTTACGGACGCTTCACATCAAATCATATGCACTTGTGATCGGTTTCAGGCTTACCATATATTCAATGCATATCCAATAATCGCAATAATATTTGTGCTTTGTTAGTTTTAATATGAAAAAATGTCTCAACTTTCAAATTCAGTCTATTTTATAACAAAATGTAAACAATAGAGACCGCTCTTTAATACGGCGTGATATATTTCTGTATATAGCGCCTCAGTGCGCGGCGGATAAAGTGCACATGAACGGATCTTCTCTTCCTCTGCCAGTTACAGGACGAAATATGAATATCAGAAGGTAGTATATGATACAGTACAACTTAAAGAAGAGCATATGTCTTATAGCCATAGGACACTTCCTTCGGGATGTCGCGTTTTTCCCTCTTGGTTAAAACATGAATATTCATCATAATCCCGCGATCAAGCTGACAAAATAACAGTGATATTGCAATCATTTTGACTCACGACTTAAAAGTAGTTTAAAAGTAGACATTTCAGACGTCCTATAGATATATTTCTCAGGTATGTGAGGCAAGTAGCCTACATTATACGCGGAGTTTCGGTTCATTTATGAGGCGCGCTCCACTTCACGCGACGGCGCCTCTGTGTCCTGATTATATTGTCTGCTGTAGCCTATGTGCTTCTTATTTAGTGTTGCACGGTGTATCGATACTTCAAAAGTATCGCGATACTCGGAAATGAAAAACGTCACGATACCTAAATTTATCAGTATCGATACTTAAAAAAAAAAAAAAAAACGCCTCCCTATGGACGTCTGTGTTTTTTTCCTGACGCACGCAGCAAAGAACCTGCCGCTGTCAGTGTCATGTGACAAAACACTACAGCGAGATGGCTGCATGTGCGAGCACAAGTGGCCCACGACTCGTAGAAAAAGATGACGCGAGGAGTGACATATGGAAGTACGTTGCCTACCTTGCTCTGTTGCACGGTGCACTGATACTTCAAAAGTAAATCGGAAATTAAAAACGTCACGATTCCTTAATTTATTAGTATCGATACTTCTAAGAATGACCGCGTTCAAGATTTGTAAGGCCGGTGACACACTGGCTGCGTGTCGTGTCCGTTTTTATTTTTATCCCATGTTAACTGCCTGCGTGACACACGCGTCTGGGCGCAGCTCGAGACGCGCGGAAAACGTGTGCATGCTAGAAATAGAACCGACGCCTATTTTTCACGCGACACGCAAGCGTGTTGGAAGCGTTTCTAGGCAAAATATGTCATTTGTCATGTCATGTCATTTTGACACGAATACATATTAATAAATGACATTTTGATGTTTGAAAGTTTTGACATAAATATAAATGTAATTTAAAAAAAATATGATCGATTTTCAAATATTGCACCTCTCAATACAGAACGAATTATTCTGTAGCCTATTTTGCCGTCAACACTGCCGACGTTGTCTTTGCATCTATTTATGTTTAACATGAAGTATAGGCCTTCCACAACTCTCTCTCCCACGTCAAATATATCACCAATGAGGCTTATCATATGTTACCAATATTAAACATTGTTTAATATAATCGCTGTTTATATTTTTATTCAAAGTTCAGAATCAAGATAAAGCTCTTATGTTTCTTATGATAAATGAGATAATGCTGCTAAATTTATCATTTTTTTTACCTTGAATGTCATTGCTCTAATGTATTTTTTATATTTTGATATTTCATATTTTGTTCAAATGTTTAATATATCTGCTGTTCATATGTTCATTTATTAGTGTGTTATATGATTAGAATGTTGTCCCGGTTTTAAAATAAAGCACAGCAATGATATTTGAGAGTGTTTCTCCCTTTTCAGGAAAAGTATCGAAAAAGTATCGAAATCGCAATACTTGACTTGGTATCGGTATCGAAACAATAATTTTGGTATCGTGACAACACTATTCTTATTTAAAAAAATCCAGGCAATTGGTTGATGAAACACTGATTAAAATTAAGATACAATTTATACAAAACGAAATTCACATTAAAGAAAGGCTTTCTACAAAAAAACTGAAAGAATTGGTCAAAATCATGTCTGCCCACTGATATACCGTATCCGATATATTTGCATCTTATGATCGTACTCATGCTGTTATCCTTTCATATAATCAACATATGAAATAAAAAATACAATTATTTTATTTAAACATTAATATGAGACTAAATGCCTACTCAAATGTAATGTTGGAGCGGGATTTGAGTGAACGCCGTCTTACCGGTGAGCATGTTGGGGGAGAGGTACGATTTTCGAACAAACATAGAATATTATTTTTGCTTATAATGCCAATCCTTAATATTTGGTGTTTTAAATTCCTGTTTGAGGTCTCTGTGAACGTTTTAAAGCAGTATTTTAGTGCCGCTTTCAGAGCGGTCACGTCCGTAACGGAGAACTGTCACGTCCGTAACATTGTTTTTCCTCATAAATGCGAAAACGAAAAATAACATAAAATGAATATTTTATGTTCTGTGGAGAGCCAACCCTTCTTCATTCGGTGGGTACTATTACTTTTGGTTTTCGCAGTGTAATTCACAGAATTTCTAAAAAATATTTTGGCAACAAAAAGTTTGAGATTTTTTTTGTCACGTCCATAACGCATGTGTATTTCCCTCATATTAAATATAAAACGCATGCATAGACTGATATTTTTCTAATGTCTGGACTCCTTTATTAAGGGAGTATGGATATATAAACAGACGTTTACAATATATTGGTATTAAATGCATTTTCAAGTTTTGACTGCAAATGTCACGTCCATAACGCTGGAATTGCCCCAGAGGAACACAGAGAAAGCTAGATGAATCCCTACACTCCACTGAAAGTGAAGATGGAGGAATTTTAGCAGGCAGCCTACAAAGAGATAAATTTGAATAACCTGAGTGGGTGAAAGGCTGGGACCTGTAATTCCTGCATTTCTGCTTCCTCATCCATATTCCCCGACAACTGCTCCCGCTAAACTCTTCTCCCTCTTGTACACGGGGGCCCAGCCCCACTGAATGGGTAATTGGGGTCAGAGCGCAGCTCCTCGTAGAAGAGGAGCTTATTGCCACGGTGGTGGTGCGACTGTCCTCTCTCCTGGCTCGATCTCCCCCTGCTGTTTAGAGCCGGTCCAGGGTCAACGCACTAGTCACACTCTGCCTACCCAATAGCACAGCTGTCAGTCCACATGACCTGTGTCTTGTCTCTATCCTTCTTTAATCCCACTATGCAGGATTGTCCAGGGCATTGCCAGTTTTAAGTTTGTATTGTTGAATTTAACAAAAGTGCTCATTATTTTCAACCAGGGGTATGTGTACCATAGGTTTAACAAAGCAAAATTGAACATATATAACATATATAAAACATAGTAAATGTGTAACTTTTGATTATTTTTGATAAATTGATTAATATAGATTTTTTGTTTGTTTGTGTGGTTGACACTTTTAGCAGACTATTTTAGATTTTTATATAATAGTTGTGATTTTATTTCAGTAATATTTACTTTGATTTATACAAAGATATTAATTTTTATTGCGACAGTTTAGTTTATTTTCTGTATTTAATACTATTTTTATTTTCAGTAATATTTGTTACTTTGATTTATTTTTTTCATTTCGACAGCTTAGTTTAGGCCTACTTTCTGTATTTAATATTTATATTTTGCTTGTATAATGTCTTTTTATAAGATTTGATTTATTTGTTTGTACTTTTTCACACTGTCTTTATTTGTTTATTTATAAAAAAAATCCTAAACATTTCTTAAAGCCCCCCCCCCAAAAAGAAAAGAAAAAGAAAACGAAAATTCATTGTCCTCTCTATCTGCCTGTTTTCTCCTCTGAGCCCTCTTCTCTAGGGAGAGACTTCTAATGTAGCTGAATCAATCTTGTGCGGGCGGCCATCACTGGGCCCCATATTAAATATCAGGGGCGGATAACTGGTGAATAAGCGCAGCAGACCCGACACAATTGATTTTTCTCGTCAGCACATCGTGAGCACGTTCCTCTCACCCAACTCTAGTCAAGTGTGCATCTACGAATAACTTCATCTGCAGCACAAGCTTGATGTCAGCTCAGTCTGCAATTGAAATCGTTTGTTAACCACGTTTTCCACGAACTGCAGTTAAAGGCGTGACTTTGCACACTGTTGCTTGATAGGTTTGACTGAGTGTGTGGAAATGAATGTTAGTGGATGATGTTATGAACACTGTGTGTCTCTGTCCGAGCGTGGGTGTGTGAGTAGGAGGATGAAAATGGACAGAACGGGATTCCTAAGTGGAGTTGCAGGAGCGTGACAGCTTAGATTGATTCATTGCTTTCGTCCGTTGAGACTTTTTCTGTTTTGCCCTCCCTCCGCGTATAGCGCAGAGCACTAGGCAGCCGTTTAGACTAGCTGTAGCGTTGTATCAGAAAGCATTAAGTGTTTAGCCGGCCGGGGTATGAATCACCGCAGCTGTTTGATGTCATAGAAAAGAGCGAGCAATGAGCGCAACCCACCCGCCACCCGTTTTATTAGCTTAGCTCTTAGCTCCAGACGTGACACACACTCGTTTATTTAATATCGGCCGCAATATTTTTCCCAGTCTGTGCCCGTCCTTCTCGGCCCTCCGTCTGAATCTATCCATCTCTCCGCGACAGTAGAGCCCTCTCTTCCGAAGAGCACCTCTCCTTTCTCCTTCTGCTGATTTGATCAGGTATCACAGGATGTTACGTGATATTGTCTTATGAAAGGGGCCAGGGAGATAAATCTCAATGATGATGTCATTAATCAAATACTGAGGGGTCATGAGAAGGGGGAGGGAGGTGTATTAACTCTTTCCTGGATGAAACAAATAGCAGTTGTTGTAGCTTTTGAGGTTATACTTGATATATTGGTAAAGCATTAAAAAAAATGCTTCTTTTTTTTTTCTTCATGGTGTGCGCCAAATGGATAAAGCATGCAAACTTACGGGAATGGCTGTGCCATTGTTTCATTTCCAATTTCCTGAAGTGAGGGGTCTTAATGTGAGTGAGCTTTAAAGAGGCCACATAAGGAGCTGAATCATTTCATTCCACTTCCAGCCTGAAAACAATCTCAAACCCCACTGTTTGTAAAACACATGCATTTCAATCTGCAATGAAAATGAGACTTGTCCCCTTTAGTTACGGTGATTCATGGTGGATGGTGTGTGTGTGTTGGAGTAAGAGGGTGAGCTTGTTGCTGTGTCGTGAGTTGTGTAAATTGTATACGTACGTATGTGTGTTTGTAAGGCAGAGGGGGCTGATGAATTCTCCGAGCTCTCCTGTGCCCAGATGGGTAATGATCTCTGGGTACAGGGGTCGCCTCTTGTCTCCGCTCATTCTTCACATGATAAATGAGGGCTCCTATGCCACCCGTGTGATCGCAGCCACATTTCATGCTCAACTTGAAGCAATGGAGCAGATTTCTGTGTACCTCCACAATAATCAAATTTTTTACAAATTCATTAGTGGTGACTTAGTTATTTTGTTATTCAATCCCTTTTCCCATTAGCCACATTTTTACTGTAGTATCAGCAATATCTCCAAACAAGAAACACATTTTAGTTTTAAGAAACACTAAAACAACAATTTATATATTTGTGTGTCTGTGTGTATTTGTAAAAATAATTTGCATAATATTTAACATGTTCAAAAAAAATTTAATCAGAAGCTGTTATGCTCAATCAGCCTCTTGATTTAAAATATACAGTGACCCTTACTATCGGATTGATTGTCAGCCAAGTGACTTTTTAAAGATCTCTCTGTATCTGTCTGTACTTGTAACTCATGTGTTCTCGTGTCAGGCCATGTAGACCTATATATTAGACCGCCTTCTACAGTTAGGCTCAGCTCTGATAGAGACAGATGGTTACGGGGCAGGATAATGAAATGAAAAATAGCCTCACACTCAGTGCCGGGCCATAATGGCAGTGTGAGATAGCAACACAGGCTACTTCCTGTTTAAACTTGTGCATTTGTTGCTTTACAAATTAAAAATATACCTTTACAGAGAGTGATGCCTGTATAAAGTATTAGACTCGTCCATCATTGCTTTAACATCCACATTGATTTTTAATATAATGGGTGTACCATTATAGACCACAGCTGTAGGTAAGCGGCATTATTAGTTTGGATGTCAGTCCTCATTGTGGTTTCCTTAGTAACTTAAATTCATAATTGAAAAGACTTTATTCCTTCCCTAGGTGACGTCATTGGCATTATTCAGCCAGCACATTGCTGCAGAGCAGAGGCGAGGCCTGTGTTTAATGTCTTTAAAACTTTCTCCAACACACTCAATAGGACCTTGATGATTTTCTGTTCTGAATTCACCCAGCAACCCCTTTCCAGGTTTTACACCTGCTTTCGTATTAAAACACAGCCCGGCTCTCTCCCCCAAACGATCTCTCCATCCATATAAAGACAGAGTAAAACCTTCTTTTATTACCAGAGGGAATTAAATAACTTTTAGAATGTGGTTTTCTATAAAGCACCACACAATGAATATTCATGCTGCAGCGGGTTGGGCATTACTTGGGGTAAAAGTTGTATTTTTTTTTTTTTTTGTTGGGCTGGTGACGGCATACGGGCAAGTGAACCACAGCGATTTATGAAGCTGTTAAAGAAAAACAGCAGGCATGGAGCTTGGTACACCTACTCTCCTGTCTGCTTTATAAGCATGCACGCTAATCAAGACTAAATGCTTTTTTACAAGCTGGCCACTAATAAGAAGAGATTTTAAAGCTTTATAGTCCCTGTGCGGATTGTAGGCTGCAGGGAATTGACCGTCCGGTCAGCTCGCTTTCCTTATTCAAGGTCGTTGTCTTGTTGGGGCTTTTTTGAGAGAGACCTAGTTGAGGTTTAGGGTGACCTTGAGAAGATGCCTGGACTTCAGAGTTTTGTTAACATCTTCCTTAATAAAATAAAAATAAAAATTCACCCCATTCACCTTCGTCTATTTTCTAAATGCATGTTATTGATCTTATTGTGATATTCATCCAAGCATATGTCATAATTTGTAACATTTGTTTTGACCTCGTAATTCTCAAAATGTCATAACTGGACATGCTGGACTTTTCCAGTCATTTAGTCTGCCTAAACCCTGCACCTATCTTGCAAGTGACTGCAACCTTTGCCTCCCATCCAATCAACAACTGATGAATTGAACCAAGTACCCGCTCCACATTTTTTTGTTTTGTGATAATCTGCTTTATTCAGAAGTATGTCACAATCCAGATAAAAAATAAATCTGTCGCTTCTTCCATCATCTCGGCTTTAAAATAAATGGGATGTGTTTGATTCCTGGCTGGCTGAATTTAAAGGGAACCTATTATGCCCCTTTTTCAAGATGTAATATAAGTCTCAGGTGTCCCCAGAATGTGTCTGTGAATTTACTACTCAAAATACCCCTCAGATTATTTATTATACCATGTTGTAAATCCCCAATTTTGAGTGGAAGCAAAAGCATTCTGTGTTGCTTCCCGCCCCCTATCCAGAATAGTTATGTGCAATTACAGCTTGTGCCTTGGATACTCTGCCAAAAACAAACAAAACATCTGTTTGTTTTTGATTATCATCTCTATGCGTTTTAAAGGGTTAGTTCACCCAAAAATGAAAATTCTGTCAGTAATTACTCACCCTCATGTTGTTCCAACCTGTAAGACTTTCGTTCATCTTCGGAACACAAATTAAGATATTTTTGATGAAGTCTGAGAGCTGGCTCACTCCTTCATAGGCTGCTTGGTAATTGCATTTGCCGGCCCAGAAAGTTAAAGACATTGTTAAAATAGTCTAAGTGACTACAGTGGCTCAACCTTAAGTTTATCAAGTGACGAGAATATTTTTTTGTGCGCAAAAAAACAAAAATAACGACTTTATTCAACTTCTCTTTCTTCCGTGTGGGCCCCTAATGCGAGTTCACAAGAGCGCCACATCGCATGCACGAGAACTGATATGACGCAGATGACTTCGCTCAGTTCACTGGGACTCAGCACTTCGACACACCGGAAGCGCTACACTGTCTGTTTACAAGCTTCTCTCATCATCTCAGTTCTCGTGCATGCATCGTGGCGCTCTCGTGAACTCGCCTTCACATTTGTGTACACACTGCAGACAAGTTCAAAAACAATATAAAAGTGAATTTTGGATAATAGGTCCCCTTTAAGCTTTGCTTCTCAAGGTGCCCATGATTCTTTAGTTACACTGTCATTGTTCTTCTTAAAGGTTGGCCTTATAGGAGATACTGAGTCCATAAATGGTCTGTTCCGTTTTTAATGGCCCTTCCTTGATTTACATTCTAATACTACCCGATTACCGAGAGGCCCATGTCCCAGTGTGTGTGTGTGTGTGTGTGCCCTGAGCGTGTACTCATTGTGGAGTCACACAGGCATGTAATAAATGAAGCTATTGGAAAAGGCAGTGGAACGGCAGGCACTAATCGGGGGGATTGTGCCTAGGAGAACGCTGGCGCAACGTTAAATCAATACTGTAGATCAGTGCTCCATCTGGCTGGAAAATGAGCGGATCACCATAAACATCTCGCCAAGCGCCTTGCCGCACAATCAATGGTTGCCATATTGATTTAGTTATTGCAAGTTCATATGCTGTGGACAGTGTTAAATATACATTCAGCAGCTGAGAAACATTTGTCTGAGGAATGTTTAGTGAAGGCCTGAGTGGTGAGAAGTTGGAGGAACCGGTGTGAGTGTGACCTCAGAAGACGCCCAGTTCCCTGGTTAATGAGATTTGAAATTGAAATAGTAGTACAATAAAGTAAAAACATATTATTTCATTTTGACATCATGGTCCTTCTGTAACAGTGATGAATACACAGTTTCCAGTTGGGACGTCTGTTTTTAATTTTGCATTAGTGTTTTTAGGAGTTGGCAGTCTGGTTTGTCTTAACTGAAGCCGTGTGGCAGCTTTGCAAATTTAAATTGCAAATTTGCATGACTGCACAACTTTTTAAACGTAATTAGCATTCCACAGTTTTCAGTTTTATGTATGGGCCAAACTGGTTTGTTGTGCTCTAATTGAACCTCAACTTTCATTTGTTTTGTTTTTTTTAACCTTCAGGATCACAGAGGACTCTACAGCGACCACACTGGAGGCACTAAAGGCCCGCATACGAGAACTGGAGAAGCAAATCCTCAGAGGAGACCGATACAAGTGTCTCATATGCATGGTGAGAACTCTCGCTTGCCAATATTGTGTGTGTCCATGTGGTTGTGTTTGGTTATAACCGCATCCTAATAACATGCCATGGTGATATAACCTAGCACCCGCAATCATGCACCCAGCTGGCTGAAGCTTTGTGATGGTTTGCCTCCTTCAGCTTCAATCTAGCATGGCCTGGAAAATTAACCCATATAATTAGGTTCTGTTGCAGGAGTTCCTCTAGCAGTAGTGGCCATCCTGTTGGATATCTATGCTAAACCTTTTCAGCTTTATTTATATAGGTGCTTCTGACTAATCAGACATGCCACTGTCAGACATGCCACTATGTCTGGAGGTTGATTAGATCCATCCTGACTTTTCAGTTTCATTAAAATGTAATAAAACATCCTGAAAGTCACCCAGATATACAGATTGATCACTTGTGGCCTTGTAGAGAACATAGTCCTGAAAAAAGATGCTTGTAAATGTTTTGATTAATTAAAAAGATTCTAGACATTTTTGTGTTTGCTTCTGTCTCATGTGCAGTCTGTGGAGTTGAGCTTTTCCCAGTGGTGGTCTACTGCCACCTGCTGGTTATTGGAAATAGAGCAGCCCAATAAATGAATTCTCAGTAAATTAACTGTTAACATCTGTTTTAGACAGTTGCCACCTACCTAGCATGACATCCAAACCGAAAACTCGTGCAAAAATACAACAGAACTCCCAACCATCCCTTTTGCGCTAGAGCTTCTATTGATAGCTGCACCCGTTGGTCTGATGTGTGTGTCTGTTCCTGCCGTGGCGGCCACATTCTTTTTCTCAGTACCGCTCTTGAATATCCCTGCAGCGGAAGCCACCCCAAACAGGGGCTGACGGCAAGAATCAGGCGGTCAAGAGGCACGGGAGCGCAGAGGCCCTGCAGCTCGGCGTGTACTGTTTGTACAGAGGCTACGTAACGGGCTGCAGCACTGCCACTGCGGACAGCAGTGGGATTAAGAAGCTGCTCCCACTCCGGAGGGTAAGGCTCTCTGTGCTCCCATTGGCCTAACCCCGCCTGACCCCTGCATTGCCCCACATGCTCCCTCACTGCCCACCTGCCTGCCTCCATTGGCTGCTCTTTGCTGTGCTGGTGCTGTCTAGTGATGTCCTTTGTTGTATATGTGGGTGGCTGTAGATGTGAAATTATGTTCATTTGACCTGGTTAAATTAATCATTTGTCTTTTTTTGTCTTGTTTCTCTCTCTGTCTTTACCTCAGGACTCCTATACAATGCCACTCACCTCCATTCAGTGTTGGCATGTGCACTGTGAAGAATGCTGGCTAAGGACTCTGGTAAGAATGACGCATTTGCTCATCAGTAGGTCCATAATGAATCGTCATAATGCAAGACATTATGCAAATGTAGGCAGAATGTTAAAAGCCTATTGTTCGTTAAAATCTCCATGTTGCTTCCTTGTACTTAAGTGTTTGTTTTTAAACATTTGGGCTAATTTGATTATGCTGTCTGTTAACAATCAAGATGTAATACACGCAGCTCCATTTAATACATTTTTGTGTGTGTAGGGGGGGTGGGGGTTGCTCTGGGGGGAGAGGAATTACCAAATGAAAAATTTGGTTTATAAATGGCAACAATAAAAGTAGGATGGTGGGACTCCTTGTGTCTTGATAAAGTAAATATATAGTTATAGTAAGTAGAATGTTTTCTCACACAGTATGAATGGGTTTTATAAATTAATATATAAAGCTTTCTTTCAATTTTTGTAAGTGGTTCCATGAAAATAAGTAAAATCAGTATAAATTGTTGTTTATTCATTTTTTTATGTGTTGCTCTAATAATCGGTAAAAAGAAGATATGCTAATACTAAGTGAGTTGATATTGTCTTTAAAGAAATACATGCTGAATCATGCTTATTTTTCTCACCCATTATAAAGAGTTTATTTGTGTACATGAATATATGTAGCTTTATATTTTTGGAAGGGGTCCCTCACATGGGGTTCATCATATATGAAGGGACCTTGGTTTGAAAACCCCTGCATTAAGAATCTTATATCACATGACACGCATCACAAGCTCTTCCTTGGATTACTTGAAGTCATGTCTATGTACATTTTTCACACTAAAGTGTAAAAGAGAATGGGTAGTGCAGTTGTGGCTGGTGAAATTATGAAATGCGGGTAGCTCAGGTACATATTAAATTTCAGTTCTACGCACCACAGAGTGCCCAACCCTTCTCATGCAGTGAGTCACTCGTGGTTAATGTGGTTAATGGAGTAGTTTATTTTGATAATGCTGTGGTATTTGGCTATAGTGTAGGTTGAAGAGTTCATCTAGACCAGACCTGTGAGATTCCTCACGTATCGCTCCAGGTTTTTAAATCCTTTAAGTCGGTGTTGGTGTTCTATTTGCTTCTTATCTTCAGAATTGCGATTGCCTCTACTTGTCCGATTGTAATCCCAACAGTTATACTCGCTGGCTCTTCCTCTCTAAGCTGTTTTAGCCGGTCTTCCTCTGGGAGCCCACTCTCATTAGCCGCTAACACATTCTGTCACCACACGGAAACAATTAATAAGGAAATGTTTCCCAGCCTCAGCCGTTTTCCAATATGCTATATATTAAATCAGCTCCTTCCATCTCCGCTTATCACAAGGCCTTCTGTGCACGGCTCGCTGGCAAGAAGGAACAGAGACGTGTGTGTGCACCAGCCTGTGCTGCCACAGCGGATTGTTAGTGATGCAGGCATTAAAATTGTTGCCTAAAGACAGCAATAAAAGTAGCACGGCGGGGCTCCTTGCGTCTTGATCAAAGTAAATGCGTGTAATTTGGTTAGCGTCAGCCTTGTTTTATGAATCTAATGGAGCGCAGCAGCCACCCGCCACTGATGCGAGGAGCCCACGTTTAGACCGTGACCTGCCCACGCTCATTAAAACTAGGTAAACTCCTGCTTCCCAGAACAAAGAAACCAAATCTCAGGTCCCCTTTGTGTCTGGGGGATCGTTGGTAAGGAGGGAAGCACACTGGAGTTTTTTCTGCTACACTGCTTCAGGTTTTACTTCTCACTTAATTTTTAAAAAAAAAGAGTAAATGAACATGACTCAGTCTATGTAGGGAATCAGAAGGAGAATCCAACTTCAATTTCACGCTGGCCACATCAATATAAACCACTCGCATAGTCAGACCATGATGTTGAATTTGAAACTGTTATGATTATTTGCACATTTGCCGTGTAATGGTAGAGCCCATTGTTACAGCATAACAAGCCAGGTAGTGTTGCTGGATTTCTTTCATTCTGTGCAGTCAGGATCAACGGTCAGGGGTTCTGGTGCCCTAGACATGAACCGATTCATATGGAGCCACAAATCCTCTTTACAGTTAGATGTGAAGGCACACTGCAGGGTTCATGCTCTGGCACCCTTACTGCTCCCAGATTCCTCAGTTTGCTTGTCTAGGGCAAAAGGTCACTTTCATGTATGTTAAAACCCCCCTAAATGTGTCAGTTCCTATATTAGCTGTAGCAGTGCGCTTCATGTGTATGAGGAGGAGAAATAAGCCATCAGTGGCACATGTGCGAGAAGGTTACACGAGGACATGATCGCCTATGGTTGCAAGATTCCTCACAGTAACGTCACTGTCTGAACTTCACCAGACTGTTGGGTTCGTTTCTAGAGGCAGCACACGACAAACGTGAGGATTTTATATCTCTCATGCCTTGCTGTTTAGGTCTCCATCAAGTGTTGTGGTATTTTATGAAGCTGAGTAAGTATATAGTTAGCTGACTTTAAGAGCAGATCCTGTGATGTTCAGTCGGTCCTGTTCAGCATGTGTGTGTGTGGTGCAGACAGCAGACCACACAGCTCACCTTCCTCCTCCTCTACCTCTCCCTGCTGTTCTCCTGCTTTTATGGTGCAGGCTTTATGTGTACTGGCTGAACATCAGAGTGGTAGTGGGAAAGGCGCATGCTTGTTGAACAGGGTGGGCTGCCCGTGTAAGGCCCAAAAACAAATTTTACGTCCACATACATGCACTATTAAAGTACTCTACAGCATTGGTTCCCAACAGGGGGGGCTCGGCCCACAAGGGGGCCTCAGTGAGCTCTTTGGGGGGTCGCATCATATTTTGAAAAGTTTTGAGCAGTGAGCATTAAAGCAGCAGCTATTTGTAATAGCCTATACTCATTCTTTTTTTTCCTACACACCAGTGTGAATACTGATATTTTTGTTATTGCATTTCAAATAGGGCCAATTAATAGGCATCTCCTAGGCTTATGCCTACTGATGTTTTTGTTGTAGTATTTTCAATATTATATGCTATTATTTGTGCATAAACATCTGATTATAGTAATAAACATACTGTTTGTTAAAAACTATATTTTTTTTGTCATCCTTGTTGCAAGATTACAAGAGCGATAATATCAATTAAATATTTTCTGAAGGGGGTCTCAGACAAAAAAAAAGGTTGGGAACCACTGCTCTACAGTACAAACTGCACTGGTGCTTGAGCACCAAATCAGTGTATCTGCACAGACCCAAAACTTTATGAATGGTAGTGTAGACTAAGGAAAATGCTATTTTATTAATAAAAAGTGCCTTTGATAGCATAGCAGTTTGCATTTTCAAATGGAAATGACCACCTTCTCACTCTTTTTTTCTTTTCCTTTCTCTTCTTATAGGGAAACAAGAAACTCTGCCCACAATGCAACACCATCACATCACCAGGGGACCTCAGACGTGTCTATTTGTGAACAAAAAGGCCGGGATTCTTTTTGTTTCGTTTTACTTTTGTTTCCATTTGCGCTAGTGTTTTTGGTTTCCCCACCGCCTGAGGGAGTGGAGTATCCTCCGGCCTCCTGACCATGAGAGGCACGAGCACAGACTCGCACTGACTTCAAATGGGGAAGGACTTAACAAGCATAGGACTAATGAGGACTTCATAGACTCAGTCCTCCTCTACAATTGCTTGTGTAAAGAGCCCACCCGCTTCCCTCTTGTGTTGGTCCATGGTCCACCCTCTCAAAAGTCAGCTTAGTTCCTTGATGAGGAACCCGTTCTTCTCAGATGATGGAAAGAGTACTAATTCTGTCCCTTCACCTGCACTGCTGCTGCTGCTCTTAGTCTCCCACTTTCGCACTCTGTGGCAACTTCTTCACCAAGACCGTTGACGTCCACCCGACCGGAACATCAGCCTGACGATAAGAAGAGGAGACTTTAACGGACCACCTGAGGCTCTCCAGAACTCCTCAATCTCGATTCTCCATTGTGTTCTCATTCACCCCAAACCATTACTACTTTTGTGGTGTTCTAGTCATGTCAACCAAATTCAATGAATCAGTGCAAGCACATGTATAATAGTCTCTGTATGTTTACAGTGTTGTGAGTAAATGACATAGAGAACAAAACACACTTGTATACACGTGCACACACGGACACACATGCACATACAGAAATATATATTGAATAAAAGTCCAGTTTTAGTTGGGGGTGGTTTGGGTCGGGAGGGAGGGCATATGTTTCAATCTTGGTGAATTAAAAAAATTAAAAAAGAAAAGAAAACCCTCTGTATTTTTAAAGCAGATGTTGTCTTGAAGTTGAAGTTGTATTTCATTGTACAGGAAGAAATTTAAGTAATAATAATAATAAACTACTCAAACTAGGACTTAAAAGATTTAGGTGTACATTTTTCATTGAAATATACAGTAAAAACTGTAGATTTAATCCTGAAACAAGGGAAAGTATCTTCCTTTTTCTTTGCTTTTTTTAAGAAATGGAAAGATTTGCTTTTATTCACCCTCATTTTTCAGAGTTTTTTTTATTTTTGCTTAATGCTGAATGCCATCTGTCTGTTACAAACAGTTGGAATTATTGCTTATTCCGTTGAACATATCACGTTGCATATCAGTTTCTTCCCTCGGAAAGGGATTTGTATTAAAAAAAAAAAAACATCTAAGGGTGCTTTCATTTACAAGTTATGTTCAGACATCCTCTCTAAAACATCAAGGACATGGTAAACATTTTATTTTATTTTCTCAAAGAATGAACTGGAAGAGTCCAGACTCGTTTCCCTGACTGGCCGACTGACTGACTGCTCACATTTTCCCTAGGAGTGAGACAGTGTGCTTTATATTTGTACATCTATGTATTCTGTGATTTCTGTATTGATGTAAGCGCAAAAAAAGGAAGAAGTGAAAGGTCATTGCTGATCCCAACACCACAATAAACAGTCAAATGTTGCATTTGTTATAACTTTCACTGTTCTTTAAACTCTTTACAGTGGCTGGGTCAACAGCTGTACCAGCATCCTCTGCAACAATTTTGTAAAATACAGGTAGTAAATAAGAATTAGGGTCTACTCTTTGTATTCTTCCTTTGCCGAACAATTCGTTCCTGCCCCAAAGATGACAGATTGCACAAGATGATTGTGTGATATGATTTGTGTCCTTGTATATTCTTGAAAATGGTACGTGTCTTTCCCGTTTGTAAGCTACATTTGACATCAATTAAACGACTGTAAATCTGAACTGGTCATCATGTGCTGGCTTCATTCACTGGTCTGCCTAGTGGAACTATACCAGTATGAGTACTCGAGATGTGAAGCTGGTTATCGTGGTACCACATGCTCTACCTGCTGACGTAGCTGTTGAAGTACATCAGTCAATAAATGTCCATTGAGTGTCGGGCAGCAAAACAACTTCCTAAGGCATTGTGATTTCTCATTTCGATATGCATTACACTGCATCCGGTTTTGAGACTACCCCATTGATTTTGTACTATCCCTGACACTAAGTGCATCAAATTAGGTCATTTTGGGCCTAATTTTGGACACTTGGAAAAAAGGAAACGTTAGTGCTCTATTCTGCCATCTGCAGGCTAAATAAACAGGTGATGTTTTACGTGAACAGCTGTATCAAAGCACAAGCACGGTGCACTTTAAAGATTAAGTACTGTCATGAAAATTTCATGAAATTACAAGATGTAATTAAGAAGTCGTCTACCTCCCCAGTACACCCTCTGATCCCAGGCCAAACTCCAGGTTCATGATGTATCGGAGCGAACAGTAGCAGGGCCCTTAAACACTTTCAGATGCCCGTAAAGTGCTGATAGATACGTTGGAAAATCAGCAGGAGTTTATATTAAGTGTGTGTAGCCCTATTTCAGCCTGTTGTTGGAAGTGTTTGTGGGTTTCTTTTGAAAAGAAACAAGCTTGGAGAACCTTCAAGTAAACAGCAGTTATGTTGTTCCATTTTATGGACTTAATTACAGTGCACATACAGGCCATTTTTATTCTGCAAATCAGACTTCTCAATTCCATGGAACCCCAACTAGGACCCCTTTCCTAAAATATAAAGGCAGTTATACTGTATTCTATAAGACTTGTTCATACTGTGCGAGAGAAATTGCAAGTGTGATATTATTAAAATGAATAAATACATTTACATTTTTTCTTTATTTATTATTTACTATTCCGTCATGTTTTAGTTTTTTAGCATTTTATTTTTTACATAAACTACTGTTCAAAAGTTTGGGGTCAATACATTTAAAAAAAATAAATAATAATAGGCTACTTCAGCAAGAATGCATTAAATTGTTCAAATGTGACAGTAAAGATAGTATAGAATAATGTTACATAGTAATGTTACAAAGATTTATATACCAAATAAATGCTTTTTGAACACGCCATAATAAGAAATGTTTCTTGGGCACCAAATCATCATATTAGAATAATTTCCGGAGGATCATGTGACACTGAAGACTGAAAACAATGAAATTCTGCTTTGCCATCACAGGAATACATTACATTTGAAAATATATTAAAAAAGAAAACAGTTCATTTCAATTGTAATAATACTTCAAAATATTAGTTTGTATTGTATTTTTGATCAAATAAATGCAGGTTTGGTGAGCATAAGTGATTTATAAACATAAAAAAATCTTACCGACCCCAAACCTTTGAACGGTGTTGTATATTGTTAATTGACAATATTTTTCTCTGATATTTTCTGTGTTTCTCCTGGCACTCCCTTTCCAATTTGAACCCCTGATAGAAATCCATGAACCCGTTCATAATGAGGCATCTGATATTTGGCTGATATCCATGTCGTATCAACGGTATTGGTGATGCCTCGCAGGGACAGGGATTTAACGGTTACCCGAGGTCAGAATGGGGTCTGTGCTGTAGGTGGTAATGTGTCTCCTCTGTAGTGGTTGAAGAATGTAACTGTGGTTAGATCATCTCACCTCTCTACCATCTAACCCAAGTCTTTACTTACTGTCAAGACTGTGTGTTCCAGACAGCAGTGCGATCCATAGAGTGCATTAGACGGGCTGCGAGCAGGGCTCGGGTTACTGCCCACCCTGTGGCCTGAGTGGCGCTGGAACCAGGAAGAAGCCAGATGAGTGGAAGCAGATCTATAGAAATTGCTTTTGGAGGTCAAAGCCATCCCTGATGGGGAGTATAAAGTGTGGGGGCCATTATAGGCAGTTTACAAACATCTCCGCAGACCAATCAATAGGACAGGCCTTCTCTGTCGCATTGGGTAATTCCTCGATTGCATTGGCTGTCTGTACCAATGGTAATTTACACCTTCATGTGGGAATTTTAGCGTGTCTCCTCCCCTTCAGTGTGTCCACTACCTGGTTGAAGTGCTTGTACAACTCATTCAATTAGGAGCCTCTCCTCTTCTCTCTTCAGCCTCTATATAAGATCGATCCACTCAAGATGCTTGACAGAAAAAAACGTTTTGGGTATTTTGTTATGTACTGCAGGAGGAAATTGAGGAATGTTGAAATGTTTGAGCATCCGGAAAAATAGCATCTCCAGAGTGCATATAAATGGAATGCTTTGTCAAATTTTCAGGAAGCCAATAAATATCAGTGTGAAAATGTACTGGTTGTGCATTAGTCCAATTTGACCATGAATGGATAGAGACAGATTTAATTCCCTGAGTTACAGACAACTGCTTTTGGTCACAAAGTTAATCTTGCCAAACAGGGGTGTAGCTATACAAAAATGTTAAGCAGCACAACTTTTTTCAACATTGATAATAATAATAAATGTTTCTTGAGCATCAAATCAGCATATTTAAATGATTTATGATGGAGAAATGGCTGCTGAAAATTCAGCTTTGCCATCACAGGAATAAATTACATTTTAAAATCAGCAGTTTTTTTTAAATTGTAATAGAATTTCAGAATATTATTACAATTTAAAACTTTTAAACAGCAGTGTAAATAAAAAAAAATACTAGAAATGTCTGAGAAGGTTGTAACATGACTTTGCCCATTTAGTGATTGATTGTTAGTTCATATTTTATGTATTTAATCAATATTTTTCCAACTTTTTTTTCTTCTTTTTTCTGTTATAAAAACAAAATGTTTCCCCTTTTTTTGTGAACCATTTCGAATTAAAATGCTTAAAATGAAAGGGGGGTCATCAGCACTCTTTGTACTTGAGATTAATTTACACAGTTAACTTTAGGGACAAGTTGTAGACAATAATTTTTGAGAATATTTGAGATAAATAGCACAAAAAAGTTACAAACATAAAGCAAAAAATCTGTTACAACCATGCATCTCCCTATTCCAAAGTCGTATCTGCTCATTTGGCAGTGAACGTACAGCATCCATTTAAACTCTAGTATAGATGCTCACATAAACTAATGCAAGGATTTTAACAGTAGGACATTTAGTGGCAAAATAATCCCCTTTTCTTTTGTCTTTCACAAGCAGCCGGGAAGAATTAGATGATTGTGTTTTTGTCAATGTTTAATAGCTTTGTTCTCTAGCTAACATCGTGGCTAAAGCCATGCTAAATTGTTCTTATATTCACCAATGCTCACAAGATTGCCTGGTAACATTATGAGGATTTAGCAGGGAAGTTTGTTTAATAACGAGGTGAGGAGAAATGGTTTGTGTGTTTGTGTAGGTGATTGTGCTGTATGTGCATGCATGTGACTGTGTGTGGGTGTGTGTATGTTATCATTGACAGTATTACCATAAACCTGCTCGTGTGAAAGATGAGATATTAAGACCGTGCTGCTGTAGACTCTTAATGGGGCAGCGTGGGAGTGTTGTTCCCCAGGCTCAGTAATCTCTCCCAAGACCTATTTATTACCAAAGAAAATCTGCTGTAGCATTCATATCCGCTACTTCCCCAAGATTACATATATCAATCACAAGTACAACGTATTACAACCCCTGTGACAAGATGCATCCATACTAAGAGCGATGTCTCCTGTTGCCTGACGGAGTGTTTATCAGCTTTGTCTGTTGTGTTTGGCTGCTGCTGCAAAAAAAAACAAGTTCTGACCTGCTGACCTCAAAAGGATCACAAAACAGGTGACTTTGAAGGCCTGACAAGGTAAAATGTGAAAAGGATTTTTTACACACACACACACACACACACACACACACACACACACACACACACACACACACACACACACACACAAGCCATTTTCAAAAACACACACTATTCTTATGTTATATGTAAAGCGATGGTTTGCCTATTTTATTTTAAATGAAAGATTTATTCCCAATATTTTTTCAATACAATACAGTAGGACTATGAGACCTTTTCAAATCCCCAAGCTGCTTGCAGGTGTCTTGTAGTATGGCGTAGCGACCACATGAGGGCGCAAACCACTGATGAAGAGAAGCTTCTCCTTTGGAAAAGGTAAACTCCATCTTTTTAGTAATATGCTGAATCATTTTGGTCTCACGTCACATTAGCACATTAGCTGATTTCTCTTGTGTTTTTTAGAGCACCGCCCATGACAGGTATCGAAGCGAGGGTGTGAGGGATAGACTTACCGTTTTTTTCAGTGGTCACTTATAAAGATCAAGATCACTTAGAATTTTCCACAGTTCATATTGTGTGGGGGGTTTTTTTTTTTCGTTTTTTTCTCGGATATTTATTTTTGCAGCGTTTCGTCTGCAGAACAATCAAAAAAAAAACAAAAAAAAAACAAAAAAAAAACACATTTAACAGTGGAACCCACTGAAGAAATTTATGTCTATCCCTCACCTCGCTTTCATTCCTGTTCAAAATCAAAAATGGCGCAGCTGTGAATAAGGTCTTGTCATCTCTGTTTGAGTAACATGTCGACATGACTAGTCTAGTAGTTAGGAGTAGGCCTATTAAACTATAGTTTGCACATTCATCTCTAAAACTACTAGTGTTATGGCCTATCAGCCTATCAGGCTGTGTGCGTGTACGTGCTGCGCATAAATTAAACAATTTACTTTATTTTATTTAAATTAATCAAAAATTAACCCGAACGTTTTTAAAGTGTTTTAACATATCAACACGTCACATAAAACAACCTGAGTTGTTTGTCTTGCATTGTTTTATTACAGTAAAAGCTTGTGAATGTGTGTAAGGCTTACTATATTATTTTATATAGATTGCTATAATTATTATAATAATTAATTATTATACACATTTTCAATCTATCTTTATTTTTATAAGTAGACGTGAGTTATGTGGCAGTATTTTTGTAGAGTTTTACAAAGGGGGTTATGAGCAAGAAACTTCCACTTCCATTCCATTCGTCACTGACTTTGTCCTATTCGGGTAAATTATTTTTAGCACAATGTCTGAAACTTCACACACATTCAAATGCATTTTCACTATCTGAAAAGTAGTGAAAATGTCTTAGTGTTTAAAAAAAGCTTTATTTACATTCCATTTCATATTGTGCTACTATATTTGATTTGGAAGTCACATGTGAAAATGTCAGAAACTTGACACAAATTCAGATGATCCAAAATTCAGATCACCATTTTTGGAGCGTTTGCTTGTCAGTGTAGCGAGGCCAATAGTGGCATCTTTCCTGTACAGCTTTTCCTCTCTGTCTTCTATAATACTTACTAACATCAACCTAAAACACAGGCAAAAAAGCTACTGCCTGCCAGTACTGAACAATAGTGACAGCTACACTGTATCCCCTAAAAAGACTTTGTCGTTTTTGTCGTTGTCACACAGATTTTTTGTTCTTTTGAGTTAGTGATTTAAAAAAATGTGCATTAAAAATGATCAAAAGCTTTAGAAAACACATTTTGATGCACAACAATATTTTGTACCTGTAAATGAGTTTGCTTCCATTTGCGCTCTAGATTGCTCTAGTTTCTCTCTTGATAGCGTGAGTAATACTGTTATACCATGGTGCCGTACTTTTCTCTCTAAACTTCTTTAATCTGATGTGTGCATGAATGTACTAGACAAAATAGCGCTTATACCGCTAGTCATTTCCTTAAGTTCATTTGTGTGTTTGGGTACACTGAGAAGCTGAGACAGATTAGGCAGGTGATTTGTGAATATATCTATAGTGATTGGGATAATTACCTGGTCGATAACGCGGTGCAATATACCAAATGTCAGTGACATAGTCACTTTGCCGTAGAATATTTATATCAGTAGGACTGGTTTCATGCGATATAATTAAATCTAGTGTATGATGAGTGGGTCTAGTGACATTTTTTGTTTGACCCCAAATGAGTTCAGTAAATCTGTAAACGCAACCCCTTATGCATCATTTGTATTATCTACGTGAATGTTAAAATCTCAAACAATCAATGTTTTATCAATGTTGACCAGTAGGCCTGAGAGCAAATCTGCAAACTCTTTTAGGAAATCAGCATAGGGCCCTGGAGGTCTATTCACGGTAGCCAAAGCGAGAGATAGTAGGGATTTTTTTTATGAGAGTGTCAAATTTAGCACAAGCACTTCAAATGAATTAAACCTGTGTCCTGTTTTAACATTAAGAATACCTCTATAAATAGTTGCAACACCGCCACCACGACCAATCAGGCGGGGCTCATGCTTATAACAGTAGCCTGGTGAGTAGACTCAGTAAGATATAGCAAGTTATAAGCAACTTGTTAACAATGGATGTGATTGAGAACAATGAGAATCAGCTCTTTAGTTGAGTAGTCAGGGCACTGATCAGGGAGTCAGCCATTTTAAAGGGATAGTGAAAAATGAAAAATGAAAATTCTGTTATCATTTACTCGCCCTCAAGTTGTTCCAAACCTGTATGAATTTCTGTCTTCTGCTGAACACAAAAGAAGATGTTTTGAAGAATATGAGTAACCAAACATTGGATGGGACCACAATGACTTCCATAGTAATTTTTTCCATACTATGGAAGTCAGTGGGGTCCCATCCACTGTTTTGGTGGTCTGTGGGATCTAAAAGATTGAAAATGTGAGCGGTGAGTTAACCTTCCAGGTTGACCAACAAATTAACGTCATTACGTAACGGCTCTACTGGACTCTGAAAAGTGGACGTAACATTCCACAATGTAGCCAGACCAAATGCAAGTTTACTAAATTAATGATTAAAATAGTTGTTTGACTATTGGTTACCATTATCAAATAATCCACGCGGCCTAAGTGACGTCAGCGGAAAGGGAGAGTTTGATTTCATGTCAATTTTCTAAGCTCATTAAACATGTTTTTTTTTGGAGTGATATTGCAAATATCGCACGCCGACTATATCTAACCTCCCACATGGGCACGAGCAGTTGAAACTTTAGACCCCCAGCAGCCCCTCCGCCACCCACTCCACACACAGCGCTCGCACAAGAGAAGCCTTTGACTCCCGCCGTTTCATCTGCCCCGCTCATCACCTTACCTTTCATCTTCCGTCTGCCCAGGGGGCAAACACTGGCCCTTTGTCTGCACATCGGGGGGCTGGGGGGGGGATGTGAGGGTCTGCTATTTCTGTGTCCCTTACAGTATCTGTCTATCTGAGAGGCAGGTGAACGACAGTTCTGAGCGTGGCCTCACAAGAGCCTGTAGTGCCACTACAAGATCAGTCCTACTGTTCCTATGTGCACGATCACACAATTCAGCATGCCAGAACATCAATATTGCTTCACTTTAATCTGTTTTCAGTGGCTCAGCATTGTACAAATGCTTGTGAAGGTGTTTGTGTAGTTTGTATACATTCAGAAAGATGTTAAAGCATTTGTTTTCTGAGGCCGTTTAAAAGGCTTATGGTCTGTAATAATGGCTTTGTTTGGTTTTCTCAGTCTTTCAAGAACAGTGCTTCTACTGTAGTCACAGCTCGTCGCACAATTACCTTGCCTTAGTGAGGATTTGCTCCGCTAATAGCATAATAATACCACTAACTGTGCGTTAAACTATGTCATAATTCTGTGTCTGGACTTCAGCGTGTTTAATGGGAAGAGCCTCTAATTAGGGGATTTTTACAACACTTAGCAAACGTTACACTTGTTCTCAAACAAACACAGACAATGTGTTGGATTTGGTGTGAGGAAACTACTGTTAGTAACATTACACCAATATTGTGAGATGTTCTTGGTGACATTAGGACACTGTAAACACGCTTAAGGAGTTTGAGATCACATAAAAATGACTCTATGAAGTAAATCAGTTTTTCTTAGTTTAGAGATGTAAAGGAATGATTCATCCACAAAAGCAAATGTTGTTGTTCCTAACCTGTTTGAACTTCTTTTGTGTAACACATAAACAGCCTGGAAAAAGTTTTTATGCTCTGGCCTAAAATATTTCATAGATATTTAAATATTTCTAAATATTGCTCGTCTAAAACTTGCTTGCATAGAGATGTTGTATTTGTCAGTGATGTTCTTCTGAGTTGCTTCTTTTCAATGATTCAGTCAAACGGTTCATAAATCAATCTGAATGAATTTGAAGGGTTTTTAAAAAATCCTTATCCAAAAATCATTGATGACTGAAAAGAACATAGAAAACTCATGGAAATTCATTAATTCAAATTGTGGGAGTCCTGAAGGATCTTCCTGTTGCCCTTCTCAATGAAATGATAGCATAGAGTGACCAGGCACTCTGAAGCTCTTAAAACAGCCCTAAAAGTACTACAAAACTGTACTACATTACAGCTCAAAAGAAATCAATACTCTTCTTCAGCAAGGATGCATTAAATTGATCAAAAGTGACAAAAAGATCATTAAAATGTTATAAACGATTTCTGTTTCAAATAAATGCTGTACTTTTGAACTTTTATTCATCAAAAAATAATCCTTAGAAAATGTATGACGATGTTGGAGTGACGGCTACTGAAAATTCAGCTTTGGCATCACAGGAATAAATTACATTTTTTATTTTACAATATTACTGTTTATACTATATTTTAAATTGAATGCAGCTTTGGGAAGCATAAGTGACATCTTTGAAAAAAAACGTAAAAAACTGACCCTTACTGACAACAAACGTTTGAATGGTAGTGTATGCTTTGTAGTTTGGCACCATGCTAAGTGTTCTGAAGCTATGCTATACATTTGTACAAAGAACAGACTGAAATTTTAAGGCCTTATTTACTGAAAATCTTCCCCTTCTTGGTAAAAAGAATTCAAACAGGTTTGGAACAACAAAAAGACTGAATGTTCATCTTTGGGTGAACCATCCCTTTAATTTTGAATAGTTCTGTGTGGCTAACTAGCACACCATTCACCCACTTCTAATCTTCATGCATTGGTAGCCGTTGAAAAAGACAGACAGAGAGAGAGAGAGAGAGAGAGAGAGAGAGCAGGCATGAGCAACTGTTTGGCCTGGGCCAGACCCAGTTGTAAGATAAGGACAGAGGCATGTTGTCTTGTGCAGTGTGTTATCTCTGACAGCAGCGCCCTGATCCTTACAGTCAATATAGTGAGAGAGCAGGAGATTGTTGACTCTGCCTCGTCCATCACTCCTGCTGGGCAGACCATTGTTACTTGTGATACATGTCTGCCATGATGCTGAACATTAATATCTGACCTGTCCACTTTCAGAGTGCGCCTGTCCTCTGGTTTAAAATGTAGTGAATAGTCATTCCATGGCTATTCTTTGGTTTGTCCTGTACTTTTGTTGTTAGCAGTACATATCCGAATCCACTAGAGGGCAGCAGATAAACATTTTTAGTGTGAAATAGCAAGATATTTATAATTTTTTTGAATAGTAAGTTTTGTATTTTATCTTGGGCATTTTTGAGGCCTGTTACCCCTTCCACAGCCTACTTATTTTGAATGATCTTGTCCAGCCTCAGAGGAGATCTTTTTTTTGTTGTTTTGTGATTGTTTTGCAGATAGAACAGGTAGAGTATGATGGCCCGAGGCGGCCGTGACTCACCTGTGCAAACAGGGTTTTGAAAGACTGGTTTTAAATCCGCCAAATCCACCGTATTCTGTAACTGACTGCCACCTTTATATTTTCCCTTAATTAACCACACATTTTAGGATTTAAGAACTTTGTCTGTGCCATTCACGATGCTAAACTTTCCTTTTAATTGCAGACAGTTATCAGCTCTACAAAAGAGGAGGACGAGTAATGATTTGACTCACTATAGGTTTTAAAGTACAACTAGGGGAGAGAAAACAAACACCATGACAGGTTAGTGCAGTCCCTGTCTCATTCATATCACAGTTGACTTTATGTCTTTCCCTTTTTTGTGGCCCGTGTAACATGTCTCTTTACTGTGAATGTAAACATCCCAAGAATGCAAATAAACCTTATCGCTCTTCCTATTAACTCTCCAGTGTAAATATAAACCGCTCTGAATATGAAAATGCTAGTGTGTCTTCATCTACCAGGATGTTAGACCACATACATGTTCTTCGTTTTGCCATGGCAAAGAGGTTTTCTCTCTCTCTTTCCAGCACAGTAAAGCAAATTAGTCACATTTCATGAACTCAATCGTTCATCTGCAGTATTAGTATTTTTTTACCCAGTGTTGTTAAAAAATGATGTTAAAACATGTTGCCTTCTTTAAAACCAAAGACAAATGCAAATTCCCTTTTTTCATTCCTTGTCTGTCTATGAATGGCAGTTTTAAAATGTTTACATGTCTTTAGTGTGAAGCCTCAGGGGAAATACATTTGACTAAGTCACATTCTCACACTCTCCGAAGGTATATTTAACATCCTTGTTAAACCAGCTGCTTTTATCATGTATCATTTTAGCTTACAGTAGATTTGTAATGACTGTGGAAAAAAAAGAAGTGAAAATCGTTCTGAATACCACGCTATTGTTAACTAAAACTATTAACAAAAAAGCTAAAGTAAAGTAAAATATAAATATTTAAAGAAACACTAACATTTAAGAACTTTAATGAAATTAGAACTGAAAAAAAGTTTCAGGTTGAAGTATTAAAATCACTAGACCTAAAACTGAAATCAAATAAATTAAATCTAAATAGTAGCTAATATATATATATATATAAAACGAATGAATAAAAAATGACTAAAGCACATAACAAAATGACTAAAACTAAAATTAAAACGATAACTGAAAAATAAATACTATAATACTGAAAACCCTCATGGCTATGTTTGCACCATATAGCAAAACACTGGTGGCACAAAAGGATGATGGCAATTCAAAATGCACCGGCTGTCATTCGTTCAAGTGCGAGGATATTTCTTCATAGACGTGCTCTTTAAAGTCCTTCTATATCCTCTGTCAAAGAAGACAGCAGCTTGGCCCTCCCCCAGCCGGCCTGTGTGCACGGAGGATTTTGATGTGGTGTCGGACAATGGGCGATTTAGAGATTTCCTGTTTCAGAGTGTCGTATGATTTGTCCTCAGGCAGTGATGTTTAAGAAACCTTTTGTTGCAGAATAGGACCAGTGGAAACTATACTTCCCAAAGGTCCTTTATGTCACCTGTTGAATACTGGGATTGCGAGCCATTGTGTGTTGATTTACACAGGTAACGTTGGCTCCAGTGACCTCGGCTTGACATGCGCAGAGTTAACAGCATATTTGATATAGCTGCCTTTTTTGCTTTTACCAGATCTTTCTGTCAGGAGAGCAGGCTTTGTGGCGGACAATGGCTTTTGTTGGCGGGCACAAAGAAGAGGTTTCAAACAGCTATTCATGTTTCCACTGTGATTATGGCACATGGATGTATAATTTCATCAGAGATGAACAGGCTGGACAAAATGTCTGCCATCCATCCACCTTTAAAAAAAAAAAAAACATATCTCCAAAAATCATTTCAGTTGCCTGCAGCCTCATTCGCAGTGGTTTGGAACAGGTGTGAGATGGATTATTATATTCTGGAGCTCAGGCATTCTGTTTACTTCCTGCATGTCAACTCCAGCACTCCTGCATGATGGGGTGAGACATGGCGACAGGTAAACAGGACTGACAGGGAGGATGTAGTTCATGTGCAAAGTGTTTTTGCATGTCCCAGCCTGGAAATGCTTGTTCTCTGGGATAAATGTTCAAGAACTAATAAACATATGTGCGTGTATAATGAAGTGCGTGTGTGGAGTGTGTGTGTGTGTGGGGGGGGGGTTGGGAAAATGTGTATGAACAAGAGAGAGGAGTGACAGAGAAAGAGAAGAAAGAGATCGGGACAAAAGGGAGAACTGGCTTATTGAGAGAACATCAAACGGCTCTCTTGAGGCTCTCCTCTTGCAGGACAGGTTTTGCTCATCTGCCACTTCCATTGAGAACAAGAAGAGATAAAACCACATCCATATCATTGTTCTTTTACTTTCTCTGATCGCTCGACTTATCACGGCATCTGCAAAAACAAGGATAAAGTCGATTGCTTCTGTGTAGCATTATGTCAGCTTATACACTTCTCCTATTGAAATCATCAATGAGTCATTTCCGTCCATGAGAGAGGTTGAATACGCAGATTATCTATTTTGTGTGTCCAGATTTCTGTTCAAAGAGGGCTAGTTTTGACACCATCTACTCAGCTTGAAACCTGGTTTGTTCTAGTTCTGTAGAAAGCAAAATATGTAGTTTAGCAGAATGCCCAATTTGCTGAATCCTGGCTGTCAAGCTCCAAAAAAGTACCATTAAACTAATGTAAATGCTATATTTGAAGTCTTCTGAAGTTTCAGGTATATGAAAGCTTTATTTTATAAATTATAAGTTAATGAGAAGAAGATATTTTTATATACATTTACTTTAGCATATTTTCATGTTTAGGGTCAGTAAGATTTTAGGTCAATTTTTTTGGTCAAAAAGACATTATTGCAATTTAAAATAACTGTTTACTATTTTATTATTTTTTAGATTTTCAGCAGCCATTACAATCTTCAGTGTCACATGAAATCATTCTAATATGCTGATTAACTGATTATTAGATTTTTTTTTTTAGGATTCTTTTAAATTCTTTGAAGAATAGCATTTGTTTGAAATACACTTTTGATCAATTTAATGCATTCCTTGCTGAATAAAAGTATGAATTTCTTTAAATTAATACATTAATATATTCAGGTTAGGGTTAGGCTATATATATCTTTGACATGGGAGTTCTGTCATTGATTGAGTGTGGCTTGAGGCCTTTCAACCTTCCATCTAGATTAGTCTTTCCTCTTTCTATAAAGCCCACAAAGCCTCTTGCTCTTCAGAGACAAGAATAAACTGGTGAACCCAGCCAAGTAATCTGAAGCCACTATGTCTGTAAATATGTTAAAGACCCATGATCATGCCTTAAACGGGACAACGGGACCATGTTCTCCACATCTTTGTGCCCTATGGCCTTGTATGAAACAATAAGAGCTCTAAGCTAAAGTTAGAGTGTGTTAGACACCTAGCGTGGGTTTGTTTTGTGAAGCGAGGGAGCTGTCAAAAAGGAGCATGTATGTGAACAACTAAGGATCAGATATGAGGGAACCAGGATTGGCACTTTCAACATGTAGATACTTGTCAGAAAATACTAAATCTTCTTTCTTTTTGGGGATCCTCTGAGGAAATAGCGAATGCTACTGCACACTGCTCTGTCTCTTTCACTCTCTCCTTGTAATTCTACTTTTTGGCCATAGTGCATTCTGACACCAAAAAGGTTAAGCATTAATGGAAGACAATAGACATATGCCGCAAACAGATGCTGTATACTGTACATTGGCAGATCTTATTATTCAAGCTTACATTGGATTCTACATTTTTTTGAAGTTCATGCATTCCTTAGGAATAATCAAACCCATGACGTTAGCGTTGCTAGTGCAGTTTTTTGTTTTTTTTTGGTCGCTCTAGTCTAGTTTCTTGGAACTTGAAGTGTTTTAAAATAATAATAATAAATAATTTAGACAAGATAATACCTCGAAACTGTAAAACCTAATATATCGCCAAGGTGAGTGAGGAAAAAAAAATACTAAGTGTGGATTCTGCTAATTGCATAACAGTATTACATAATGAGGCTTGTCAATGTAAAGCATTCTTTTAAAACTTTCATAAGGTATTAAGAATGCAGATTGGTCATGATGCCAAAGAAGCGCAACAGTAAGCACATGACTGGCACAATCTCACTGCCAGTGATAACTTTGGCATTTTATTTACATGTGATACATTTCATCATAAATCTAGTAAATAATAAAATTAATTGGATATTTGTATTGGGCTTCATCTGATTCACTGGTATTATTTCTTTATTTGTTGTTGGGTTTAAATTAAAGGAATTTAAGATGAAGGCATCTGTCAGGATTAGTTGTACTATAATACAGCAACTTTTGCTTGCAATCATTTTCATTTTTTTATTTTTTTTATTTGTCTGTCCTTGTTTTAGGCCTGTTGGGCCTAATTTATAGGAACATTTACACACTCACACAATACACTTTGTATTTTCATTCATTTGAGTTAGCCATTTTAACATAAACTAGTAAACTTAAAGGGTTAGTTCACCCAAAAAGGTGAAAACAAATTCTGTCATCATTTACTCGCCCTCAAGTTGTTGTACAAAATAATTTATTTTAAAGAATGTCGGTAACCAGTTGACGGCACCCATTGACTTCCATAGTATTTCTTTTCCTACTATGGATGTCAATGGCTACCGTCAACTGTCTGGTTACCGACATTCTTTCAAATACCTTTTTTTGTGTTCAACAGAAGAAAGACACTCATACAGATTTGGAACAACTTGAGGGCGAGTAAATGATGAAAGAATTACAATTTTTGGGTTAACTATCCCTTTAATGTGATTGTCAGTGATGCATATGAAACAAGAAAGAATGAGATTTTCTGTAATAATAAAAATAAACTAAATCTGTTTTAAATACACAATAATCAGGTTTATATATTTATCGTCCGATCTATTTATTAAACCATTACATTTGAACTTATTGTTTTCACAGTTACAGTAACAGAATTAAAAATATATATATATATATATTTATTTATATTTATTATAAATAAAATCAAATAGATGCAAAAAAATATTTGATTGGACAAAAATAACTTTTCATATCTACTGAACTTGATGATTCTGGGTGTTATGTAATGCCTCAAACCACAAGACTCTGCATAATCTGTCCCGTTCTGAACTTTACATATTCCTTCTCAAGCCCTTTAATACAAAGATATCGGTAAAACTTTCATTGTTCACAGACCCATATACCGGTGTGTTTCATGGCACACTCAGTGCAGAAGTGAGGGTGAAGCTTGGGTTGATCTGCTGACAGAGGGATGTCTCAGAGAAAGCACTTGAGGGCAATTATCAGCAAGATGATGTAGTCAAGCTTGAAAACAAGAGGGGCACCTGTCTAATCAATGAAACCACTGCTCCTCAGGCGCAGACCGACACATACCTGGCCCTCGTCCAGATTGTATCCCCCCCCCCCCCCCAAACAATATTTGCATTTACTGTATTTATCACAAGTTTATTCAATAGCTTTACACATGACAAATGCACATATCACAAGACATAGTCTGTGTGTGCCTGTTATAGCAGATGGTTTCTCATGTTGTGCTTTTATCTTATTTTTTATTTTTATTTTTTTGGTTGGCGGAGCTTAAGCTAAGTCATTATGAAGGCTTAAAGACACATCAAATCAAAAGCTGTCTGGTGTCATCATGTCAACTATTGAGCTTGAGGGCTTTACATACTTTTGTCACATTAAGCGTTATGTGGAACCCTTAGGAGTGACGCTGAGTTGTCTTTCTATATGAGGTTGTGCTATGTGCAGTCACAAGTAACATTCCCCTTCTTATGAAGTGCTGCTGGACTTGATATCATGATATTCAATGCAAATATCAACCACTTTAAGTTTAAATCAATTTCAGTTGATGACTTAAGAAGGATGAAGAAACGCTATGTTGAATGGTATCCTTCAATGCTTTGAGAAAACAGGTGTTCTTTTTACTACCAAGAACTGTGGGACTGTTATGGTACAATTATGCCTTATTCACTCATTCAGCCTATTATCAACAATGAAGCGGTAAAAGATCTTTATTTAGGCTTTAGTGTTTGTGAGCATATCAGTAGATCATGCATGATGCTCTGTTGTCGTTCTGGATAATTCCCAACATCACGTCTTTTAAAGTTTACCTCAGTTTTACTCACAAATCCATGAAGTTTTAGATCCATCCTGAAGACATCAGCTACAACACAGATGAAAACCAGATTCCACCTGGCCTGTTGTGAGGCTGTGATTTACCGATCAGTCACACTTATCTGGAACTTGATTTATTTACCCCGACAGCCGGGCTGACACTGTGTAAAATGTCCTGATGTGCTGACAGATTTATCCATTGCCCAAACACTAGTCAACAATGCTGTCCTTTAAATGAGAGCTATCCTTCATCAGTGAGGCAAGCCACATCAAGTAGATTACACTGAGATGCCAACAGTCCCTTGGTATTTTCGGTTGAAGTCTGTTGTTGTGATGTTTAAATCCTGTTCACAAATATGTAAAACATGGATTAGGGCTTTATACTTTTAGAAACAGTAGTGCACCTTTTGTAACATGCTTATGTTATGATACTCCATTGCATAATTTTTCAGGAGCAAGTACAGAGTGACCTCTGTGAAATACAACACTTACACTAAAAGTCTGAGGTCTGTAAGATTTTTTAAAGAAGTCTCTTATGCTCACCAAAGCTACATTGATTTAATCAAAATAAATAAATAAAATAAATAAATATATTATTAACATTTAAAATAACATATGTCTAGTATAATATATTTGAAAATGTCATCATTCTAATATGATGATTTGGTGCTCAAGAAACATTTATATATTATCAATGTTGAAAATAGCTGTGCTGTTTAATATTATACCTTTGTTTGAACTGTAGTGTATATATGATGTTATGTGTTTTACTAAATTTCCTGATAGGCTACTAGAAAAAAAAATCGACTTAGAATATTTACTGTCCTTCAATATGTTTTTAAATTATTCAGTCTTATTTTTATATAACAAACAATACAATTATTTTAATAAGACATTTTTACATCATGCATTTCTTAGTGCTAGTACATTTCTTTTAGTTTATTTAGGTGCACCAGTGAGACCACTGGAGGGCGCTGTACTTATCATACAAGCCGAATGATATTAAATTATGTTATTATTATTATTTGGTCTGCTGTTGTTTATCACATATTATTTTTTAAAGGTTTAGCAATTTTTTAGGTCTATTATCAAAACATGAATGGACATCTCATAACATCTTATTTTTCATTATACTAATAACAAATATCAATGGCCATAATCATCATGATCTGCATGTCACAAAACTTGTCTCATGCAGTAGCCTAACAGGGTGGCATTATCAAATACATGATCGCTGTCGTCAGCTTGTTTGAACACAAGACGTTTTCGTTTCGCGCAGTCTGTGACAATTTTGATAGTACTCCCCTGGGCTGCGCAGTCACGTCTACCACTTTGACCGCGCTTCCTTATCAACTGCTCACTTATTAGTTCATGAACTGTAATGATTGCGCTCTGCGCTAGAGGGGAGATTGCAGAGGGCTTTTAACAACTAACGGCATAGATGCGTATCAGAATCCAGCACAAACAAACAGTTTATCAGATTCAAAGAGCCTACACAGAAGGTAATTTCCAATTGGATGTTTTCGGTCATAATCAGGAATGGCAGGATTTCATTTGGTGCCAAGCGCAACAGGAGACAAAATCACCCCAAACTTTCCATTCAAGACGGGTGTGACTGTGACACAAATGTTTTATACTGCTGGTGCCACTAGCCCAATGACATCTAAATAGAAAATCTTGAGTGGAAATTGTATTTCTATCTCAGGCCTTTGATGTTGCGCACAAGCAAATCCGCTGAGTTTCCTCTTTTCATTTTGGAAGCCGCTGGTTGTCAGCAATCCCCCGGGCCTTTGATATACGTGCCGTGGCCCATGCCGGAGACAAGCTGGAGGAGAGCCACATACCTCCGTGCCCCTTGGGTCTCCATCTTTTCCCCCATTCAGAGTCATATTCAGTTAATAATGATTAATTAACTCGAATTATTTAGCTTGCGTGCCTCCAGTTCAGCTGCCGATTGATTTTGCTCATGGCTCTCAAAATCTATTTTTGTAAAAGAATTTTCAACGTTTTTTTTTTTTTTGCTGGTGACTTTGATCAATGTTTCTGCCAAAATCATTGTCGTTGTGATTGATATGCAGCTAAATTTCATTTTTAGATTTCAAGATTTACTACTCCACTTTACTGTGCTACTTGAACACTGATAAAGGAATGCAGAAAGAAAAGAAGGTAAGAGGTATCTTCTAAAGCACTTAAAGGGAACATTTTGTCATCATTTACTCATGTTGTTCAAGACCTATGAGTTTCTTTCTTCTGTTGAACACAAAATAAGTTACTTTAAAGCATGTTGGTAGCAGTTGACGGCATTTTTCTACTATGGAAGTCAATGGGTTCTGTCAACTTTCTGGTTACCAACATTCTTTAAATTCTTCTCAGAATTCTAAATGCCCATGCAGCATAACTGAACATTAAACACTAACATAAGCTAACGACATCTTTCCCTTTACGGAAAAACACAAAATAACATTTTAATCCCTAAATTTACTCTTCTAATGCAGTCCCTTTCAAAGCATGCTGGGAACTACAGATCCACTGCCCAATTTGTTATGTCAACAAAAATGATTCATGTTTTAACACAAATTAAGTAAACTTCAGTTTTAAATATATAAGGTTGATAGAACACAATTAAATCAAGTTGTGACAAAATGTTTAAAGAAAAAATTGTGTTACTTTAGCTCCGGGGTGCCCAATCCTGCTCCTGCCGATCGACTGTCCTGCACAGTTCATCTCCAACCCTAATCAAACACACCTGAAGCAACCAATTAACGTCTTCAGGATCACTTGAAAATTAAAGGCAGGTGTGTTTGATTAGGGTTGGAGATGAACTGTGCAGGACAGTCGATCGGCAGGAGCAGGATTGGGCACCCCTGCTTTAGCTCATTTTCTCATTAAAAAGGTTTATCTCTAAAGAATTAAATATTAAACATGTGTTCTCATGTCCTGCATGGCAATTCTCATAACAGACAAACCTTTCCAAGGATGTCTCTCTTTTTCTCTGTTGGTTGCCTATCATCTGCAGTATGGAAAAAGTTGCATTTGAACTTGTTTTGTCTTGCCAGAAATATTGCATCTGTAACCTCATGCATGTTTCTGTGATCAGTGAAAGCTCTAACTCGAGTCTTTAAATTACCCTTTTCCACCTCTCATTTTCACATGTAGAGTTTTTTTTCCTCCTCTGAAATTGTGTCCTCTGCTATGTCATTACAATCCCAGCAGATTACACTGTCAGGGCAGATTGACATGTATAGTGCATGTAAATGTGTGTTTGCGCTGACAGCACATATAGGTTGTGGGGGTGTTGATGGGAAGCTTTCTGGCTGCCTGTCAGTTTTCTGGCTGCCTGCCCTGCCACTATAGTATATATATATATATATATATATATATATATATATATATATATATATATATATATATATATATATATATAAAAATAGTGTGTTGACTTTACATGATTTAATAGTGTATATCAGTTCCACATGAATCCATTAAGTTAAACAAACATAATTTGTTTATGTAACTTCAACATCATGGAATTAAGTCATTTTAAATTAAGTAATAACCCAATTAAGTAGTCTCAAAGTGAATTTTAAAAGGCACCCTGATATGATTCAGGTATTCAAATTCATATATTCATTTATTTTAGTGTCACACAATTGAATTGATAGACTATAGCTAGCTATTAGCTAGCAATAGCTCTTACTGACATCTTAAATGCTAAGATTTATATGCTCCTTCAGCCTTAGCAGTTATAAATAATATAATAAGTCCACACCCTAACCAAATGCTCCACTCTTCATCACAATGGTAACCCACTGTAATTTAAATGGTTCTAATAATTCCAATGTAATTGAACATCAAACACAATTAAACACTATCAAGTCTTCCCCTTTTCTCATTTTCCAAAAAACACATAAACTAACACTTAATTTCAACATTAATTCAGCCATATAAAGCATGCTGGGAACTAACAAGCACCGCCCAATTTCAGTAAATTCAACACAAATCATTCATGTAATCCAACACAAACAGATTAAGTAAACTTAAATTTGACATATATTTAAGCAGATTGAACACAATCAAATTAGGTTAAGCTTAAGCACATTTTAAGTAAGCAATTTGAACAAGCAGCAAAAATCTTTTTTTTTCAGTATACCTATTGTGTGTTTTCTTAGATTTATTTGCAATTTACAAGCTAGTTAACATTTTGAATCTGATTTGTGTGCACCACATATTTTTATGCACAGTAAACGTTTATAATATTTTATAATTTCAAATTTTGATAGGCATCAGACACGGCAACCCTAGAGCATTTGCAGGACTTAGTAACAATATATAATATATAGCCCGATGTGAAAGCATTATGGGCTGCTTGACAAAACTGCTGAATTAAATATGTTTTTGTGTTAAATTGATTTAACTGGCTAGTGGATTTGTTGAAATCACTGGAATTATGTTTGTGATGGTCTTGGAAACATCAGTTAGAATGGGTTGAAAATTATAAGTAAATCATGCCATTGGTTGTGTTGATGAATGTATTGCTGTCACAAATTTAAATTATAGTTGCATAATTTCCAACTGCTATTGCAAATTAAAAACCTAATAAATTATTTGTTATAATTATCTGTGGTAAAAAATAACAAATATAAATATTTAATGTAATAATACATATTGTACATACTAATACCTATTTTACCAAAATACAATTCATTTAATTAAAATATTCTTAAAATACTAATAACAATATATATTGTATATAAGCAGTTGTCTTAATGTACTGTGATTAATCAAAGTATGGTAATATTTATTAGTTAAAATGTTTACCCTATTCACCTGTAATGTCTATTAGTACAGACAAACAAAAAATGCTTATCTGAAGTCCTAATAGCGATTGAAATTCTAATTAAACTGTTGATTTATTTTACACAAGTGGAAAAGCACAAACATTTCGGCTCTCAGGCCTTCTTCAGTGCAATTCTAAGTGAGAATCACAGTTGAATTTTTGGAGTAATTAAAAAGATTAATCCACCAAAACAAGTTAATACATGAGACGAGAGAGCGCAGTGTAAACGACCTTGTTGAATTGCATTATAATTAAACTATTGACCCAAATCTCCTCAAGTCAGTTGTGTTCAATGTTAGGAAGTTGATTGATGCATCCACTAATGCGATGAACGAGTGCTGAATTTTCTGATCTGATATTTACATTCAGAGTTCAGTTTGGGACAGTGAGAGTGATGAGGATGACTCACAGCTAGATCCTTCCAAGTTCGCACAGCTGCCAATTTGTTGAGTCCTTCAGAAGTTTCTGTTTATGTCTGAGATTTTATGACACATATCATGGTTCTGAAAATGAATTAATAAACTATTCTCTGTAGTCCCACCATGTGTTTGAATTTTTCTGTGACAACATGTGTGTGTTGTTGTGCTTTGCATGAGAATTTTGCCCAGATAAATTTCAATCTGTCAGTGAAGGACAGATGATGGATGGATACTACAGAGGGTTCATTGGTTGTGTGGGTGAACCTGAAATGACTCTGACTCATTGTTGGAATTCCACCCATCTTTTTGTTAATCTTGCTTTTGTTGAGGTTCCCACAGTGTGAATCATAACAATTATGATGAATACCATCACCATCTTCATATACCATGTCTACTGTGCTGCCACAGTGTCATTCATGTTCATTTGTCAAGACAATAATATAATTTCACATATATTTGTCCCTTAAAATAATAATTTATCTCTACATACCAAACCAAATGGCATTTACTTTAAGTAATATATAGCAAAAACACTTTTCTAGAAGAAACATTATTAAAAACTAGATATATTGGTCAAAATGAATACAAAAGGTCTAGCATTTGTTCGTAGATGACACTTGGTTTGGTGATTTGGTGGTCCTATGCACAGTAGCATGTATACAACTATATTTGCAGAACATCCTACTGAAACAATATAACAGGGGCCAGACTGGCCCACATTCAAGCTCTCCCTAATTGGCTTTAATAGGCATTGGGGCATGAGGTGCTTCCTCTGTGTCCGCTAGGGGAACCAGTCTACTTCCGTGAGCCGCGTCTCCATCAGTTAACCGCCAGATCCTTAACTCAGTCCTACGCAGTCTTGCAGCAGGGGGCCTGTTAGTGGTCATGGCCTGAACCACTGCGTCCCTCATTGGGGCTTTAGTGGCTCCATTGAGGGGGACAGAGACGCTGGGGTTTTCCCCTTCACCATGTTCCCCTCTTTCCCATATCCAGGACTGTTTGATGTGAATAGGCAGAGTGTGAAAGGTGGGAAAGGAGGAAGGTAGATAGCCAATTGCTTAAATGCCACACATTTCCTGGTGAAAAAAACAAAACAAGAAATCCCCAAACTTTACTCTCCCCAGATGCTATGAGACCCAGATTAATTATACTGTGTTGATGTTATTAGATTTGTTATTGGAATGGTCAAACATTATCTTGTAGTGTCCTAGTTTTGTAAAGTATCTGAACTTGTACAGAGCAAAATGAAGCGGTTCGGAATACCAAAGTAAAAAAATGTTAAATAATAATTTTCTTTTCTTGTTTACTCCTGTTGAACAACTGAACAAAGACAGGTTTCAACAATAAGCATTATTCCTGCTGACCTGGTTAGGCCTGTAATTCAGATTTGTACCTGCCCTGCCAAGTTTTTCACTGGCCCTGCCAAAAATAAAAGTAATACTTTTTTTGATGGTCCACTTTAGAAATTCTACTAACTATAAGTAACTTTGCAACTACATCTCAACTAACTCTCAACTAAAACTTAATATCTGCTAACACTTTATTTTGATGGTCCCCCAAAAGACATTCTACTGACTATAACTAACTTAGCAACTACGTGTCAACTTATTCTACTAACCTGAACCCTGACACCAGACCGTAATGTAACAGTCTACTACAGTAATACTCAAATGAGAGTTAGTTGACATGTAGTTGCAAAGTTACTGTACTTGTAGTAGTGTCTAAGTCCATCTAAATAAAGTGTAACCAAAAAGGGAAAAAGATGTTTTATGTGTGAGAGAACTTTTAACTTTAATTATTTTATTTAAACAATTTTCTACAAATAGTTTCAATTTTATTCATAGTATATTATATGTTTAAAATTTAGTGTATGAAGCTTTTAATTTAATAGCTTGATATTATCCAATTTATTGCATGACTCCATGAAAACGAGTGTACTATTAACTAATATTAACTAGATTGCACTGTATTCCTCCTTTTGATTCTAAACTGAACTCAAATGGCACTGAGAATTGGGTAAGAGACAAACAAAAATTAAAACTGGGAGTGAAAAATATGATACGCCAGTGTTTTACCAGATGAGAAGTTTATATATGTATCATCTTTTTCTCTTTTAATTCATTTGATAACCGTTTTAATTTTCCTTGCTGTGATTATTTTAATTATTTTTTGTGTAAAGCACTTTGAATTGCCATAGTATATGAAATGTGCTATAATCTTGCCTTGCCTTGCCTTTCAGGAGGCTTTCTCAGTTATCTGTCATTGCCTTTTACCAAAGACAACTAGTCTTTTCCTTCACCGCTACAGTGGGAGAGGCTGATATATTGTCCAGCCATGAAAACTTGCAGAGCCCTCCTTTTCCGTTTTGGGGAAGACCTTTAGACTTCATTAAACCATCATCTATCCTCAGCCTCTCCTTTACTTGCTTTTACTTCCTGTATTTCCTGTCTCTTCGGATGTGCAGTTAATAATCAGAGCTCAGAGTCAATGTCCATGGCAAAGGAGCCGCAGTCCCCACAGTGACATAAAAGCCTGCTGTTTGCATTGGGCCCAGTTCAACACAAACAAACGGTCAGGCGTTAGAACAAGTGCTGAACCTCAGATTAGGGTGAAGTTTGGAATCAGTCTAACAGGGTTTACAGCTTGTGTTTCATTGCACTTGTCATTGCTTCCTTCTGATCATTTGGCAGTTTGTAAAGTCAAGTCAAGTCGCCTTTATTTATATAGCACGTTATACAATACAGTTTGTTTCAAAGCAGCTTTGCAGTGATTAGGAAAATTGTGCATTCAGTTCCGTTGTATAGATAATCAGTTATTAAATGAGTTCATTTCATCTATAAAAGCAGCTCTGCAAAAAAATGATGTCATCGTCCAGCTCAGTTCAGCTCTCATACAACATCATCAGTACAGTCAGATCAATAATAATGTTGAATATAAAGTGTCCCCAACTAAAAGCAAGCCAGAGACGACAGTGGCAAGGAACCCAAACTCCATCAGGAGACAGAATGGAGAAAAAACCTTGGGAGAAACCAGGCTCAGTCGAGGGGCCAGTTCTCCTCTGGCCAACAAATGAACACGGCGTGATTATGATTCTGGCTGCATGAAAAGTCAGAATTCAGATCGGGACTGGTAGCATTCAAATATTCATCCAGTTTCTTTTGCTTGAAGATCGGATTCATCACGCCGGTACAGAGCCAAATCTGGCCATATAGGGTCTGTGCGGAGGACCTGTCTGGTTCTTTTGGTCTTTACTGAGGATCTGTGCCGATGACTGTCATGTCGATGAGAGGATGGTCTAGTAGACAAGGTCTCTGCTGACATTCAGGGCTGCATTTTGGCTGCAAAATTTGAATAATTTTGATTACAACTATATATATATATATATATATATATATATACTGTATACACACACACACACACACATATAGTAACTGAAATGAAATATATTATATGTATTAGATGAAAAACTAAATTAAAATTATAAATCTTGCCTTGACAACTATAGCTGAAATAAAGTTACATTACTAAAATGACTAAAACTGAAATAAAAATAGACAAATATAAATATTTAAAATTAATAAAAATAATGACTATAAAAGCTCATTCAAAATAGGATGGGAAAGTTACTTATAAAAGTAATGCATTACAATATTGTAATACTCCCTAAAAAGTAACTAATTGCATTACTTAGATACTTTTTATGGAAAGTAATGCATTACATTACTTTTGCGTTACTTTTTCTCACCTGGGCTGGGCTTGCTTGTTTAACTAAAATCATTTTTGCTTATTAGTGTGGTTGAATTGGACTATTGAATGTCAGCAGCAAAGACATTGCTTAATACAGTGAGATTAAATACATATTTGTGTCATTTAACATTTAATTATTGTCGGTTTGGGTAATATTCTGAGTTTGCATTTCACTGTTAACATTTAAATCAACTGTGTACCCATGGCTTAGACAGCAGATGCAGTGCACCTAGGATAATATTTATTTCAGTGAAGGAACGACTATGGCAAACAGAGAGAAATATGTGTGTCCAGCATGACATGATGGAGGTCCTGATCAGAGGATGTCACTGTCCTCTCGCATGTCTGTTCTCTATATAATTAGAGTGGGGACGGATGTGTGTGAGTTAAAGATCAGAATCTCATTGTCTCAGCAGGGGTCCAAGCTTTCATCCAGATCATAGAGCAGGCAGTAAAACAGTTCTCTACATGCATGGTCTTTGTTCTTATATTAGACTGTTATGTGACAGTGCTGTCTTTTACACAACATTTAGATCATTTCAAACTGAATGGCATAGACACTTCTGCTGTCTCTTAAGTGTCTCTAAATTATCCAAATGTTTACTTGGAGGCCGGATGGTGCTTTGTGAGCAGGTGGGCTCCATTTATATTCAGTGCTTCAGATTCCTGCAGTGGGGTCTGTAATGTGGAGGAACAGGAGAGACGGGTTTATCTGATGGCACATATTTATTCATCCTACTGTCTTGCCCTGGAGCTGCAACGGCAATGTCCAGGCCAGACCAGATCTTTATCGTGTCCTCTTGGGCCGGTGCACTTGTGCCTGCAGGGACACCTTTCTTTTGTCATCGCTGGCCTCTATTCATCTACAAATACTCATAGCCATTCAGCTATTCTGTGTTAGTTCTGACAGTTTGAAGAGGAGTTATTTCTGTTAACGAGGTGTTTTTATGACATGATCCGTCATATAACTGACAGTTAACACATTTAATCCCAAATTCTTCACAGTTTATTGAGCCCATGTAATTTACGGCTTGGATAGAAACAAATGCATGGGTTTCTTTCTTTCTTTCTTTTAAAATAAGGTTAAAATATATGTCTTATTCTTGGTAACAGTTGTGGTCTGTTGGGCAAGATTGATTATTTGGTCAATAAGACCCAATATAAAGTTGAAAGCAATTTATTTATTTTTGATTATTTGCATGTTTAAATGTCCTGTGAGTATTTATGCAAGCTGTTTTGAACTTTTTATTCAAAGAATCCTGAAAGAAACATACGTATGTCACTGTTTCCACAAACATATTAAACGGCATAACATTTTTCATCATTGATAATAATTATAATTATATTTCCTTAGTTCCAAGACTGCATTCATTCAGACTGGATTAATAGCTCGGGTATGAGCCAGGATATCCTGGCTCATACCCGACACTAAAGCACACTTTTTCACCGACAAACAACAATCACCAGAGACCTGCTTATCATCCTCCAAAAAGGAACTTTCTGAACAGATTTTGTGATTGATGTGTAGTCATTTGGATGGTTTGAAGCAGTGGATTGAGAAACTGAAGGGTGATATTTGGTGGATTGAGATTGGGCCTGCCGGTGGTAGTGGAGCCATCTTCCTCTACCTGGCCAGCTCCAGGCTTTCCAGCCACCACCACCAGGCCGGCTCAAGGCTTTTTCAGCCACTACCACCAGGCCGGCTCCAGGCTTCCAGCCACTACCACCTGGCCGGTTCCAGGCTTCCAGCTTCCAGGGTTAGCAGAACATGGCTCCTCCAAAGTTGAGGAACACAGAGGAGGAATATAATATTCATTCAGGTAAATTAACTGTTACAACAGCAAAAAGATATGTTCATGGCTCTGTTACAGCAACAACAGGAAATGTTCAAGGACTTTGTTAAAATTATTATAGACTCAGTGAACACCAGAATGGATAACGTTTCCAAAGAATTACAAGAGCTAAAAGCAAGTTTACAATATACACAGAAGGACGTAGATGAACTTAAAGTCACTCAAGCTAAACAGTCTGAGCATGGAAAAATCACAGAAACTGATATAGTGAAAATCTGTGAGAGTCTGCAAGTTATGTGTGACAAACAAGAATATCTTGAAGGTCAATCAAGGAGAAATAATATTGTGATTGATGGAGTTCCTGAATCCACTGGCGAATCCTGGGCAGACTCCTGGGCAGAATCCTGGGCTTCAAAAAGTGAAGGACATTTTTAGGCAAAAACTACAACTACAAAGAGACATGGAGATGGAGCGTGCACACCGAATAGGAAAACCTGAAACTGCTAGAAATAGACCAAGATATATTGTTGTTAAATTTCTGAACTTCAAGGACAAAGCTGCTGTTATGCAAAGAGCAAAGAACCTCAAGGGCACAAAAATTTTCATTAATGATGATTACACTGATGCTGTGCGGTTAAAAAGAAAGGAATTGATGCCAAAGTTGAAAGAAGCACGTGACAAAGGAGACATTGCCTACCTCAGATATGACAAACTCATCATCCATTCCCGCACTAGCACCCCTAAGTAATCTCTGCGCAACTCTGAAGGTATGACAGCACATAAAACTCATGTACTCATTACCAAGAAAAGGCTTAAGACTAGCACATATTAATATAAACAGTCTCAGGAATAAAATCAATGAAGTTGCTGAACTGCTAAATGAGTATAAAATACACATTCTTGCTATCTCGGAGACTCACTTGGACTCTTCCTTTGATGACACAGAACTATTTATTGAAGGTTACAACATATACAGAAATGGTTTTGGTGGTGGAGTAGCTTTTTATATTCAGAATCACTTGCCAGTAAAAATAAGAACTGATTTAATGAGTTTTAACATTGAAATATTATGGTTGCAAATGCATCTACCTGCAGCACGGCTGTAGCTAATGGGGATCCTTTCAATAAAAACAAAAAAACTAGCTTCTGAAAATTCAGCTTTGCCATCACAGGAATAAATTACTTTTAAAAATAAACTGCAATGTAATACATCCATTTTAAATTGTAATAATATTTTACTATATTTCTGTCTTTATTGTATTTTTGATCACAGCATAAGAGCATAAATGTAACGGATTGACTCAGACAGATGGAATATAATCGAGAAAGGGTTTATTGCAGTATAGCGAAATCAATGAAAATAGATGCGAGATGTCAATGGAGATAATCACTGAAGAGAATGCTTGGAAATTTATGCAGAGAAGATGCGGGGGTCGTGACTTCAGAGCGGGATGAGGAGCACACACCTCGCGAGGACCCACGAAGAGGAGGCAGGTACAGTAGGTAGAACACAGAGAAGCACACACGGGGCGAGGAGTAGCGAGACTTGGAACGCAGGAACGTAGAATATACAGAGAATGTTGCTGGAACAAGGAGTACGGGTAATCAGTCTTTACTCAAATACGAGACCAGACAACTATGAGGCTCGAGGTGTGTGCTTAAGTATGTGCGTGGTGATGAACTATCAGGTGAACGTGATTAATAGTCCAGGGATGGTGCCTGGCGTGTCTGTCGTGAGACTTCTTTCAAAAACATTGAACAGTTCTAATATGGGCAAAATTGAATTAAATGGGCATATATGATACATTTTTACATAGGGAGCATAACATCAAATGATCAGCAGCATTTTTATAAGTGTTTCCTGAATTTCACCCTGGAGAAACGTGAATCATCATGACGGAAGCACGTGTGGTGTTAAAGTGTTGATAGAGGAAATGCGCTCTATGTCTGTTCCCCCAAGCATCATGAAGAACATTGTGGCTTCAGGGCTGACACAATTTCCTTGATGCTCCCCCTGAGATAGGATAATGAAACTGGTTTATGACTCTAATGACTAAGATGCAGAAATTTGGGTGGAGGAAGTACATTTTGTGCCCTTGTTGGATCAACAGTGTCTAGAGCTGACCCTGGGCAGGTGATGACGTGGGCTGTCCACCTCTTTCCTCATATCGCTCAGTCTAATGCTCTGACTTCTGCCTAAAACAACCAGCAACAGGCACCTGTGAAAACAGAGGAAAGAGCAAAGAGGTGCTGAAGAGTTTAGCCACAGTGTCACATTGACTGTCAAACACTGCAGGAACATGCCTGCTCTCTTCAGCTGTTTCCGTTTCAATATTCTCCTCATGCAATCTTTCAACATTTAGAAGTACACTGGGTGTATATGTACTTGTGATTGTGAAGCTTGTTTGACCTTTTATGACTGTGCAGTGTTAACACTTGGATGAATTACATATACATTAAGCAATAGCCTATATTATTATCTCCAACATAGGCACTTTTGGATCTGTAGAAATTAAATAGTCCTAAAACACACTTTTCCCAACTCGTATTTTGGAGGGTAATTTTTCTGAAATGTCATGAACATTTCCACCACATCCCGAACTGTGTTTAAAAGTATTCTGTGGTGGAAATAACATTATAATTGTTTTTTAAATAAAATAGAAATAGCTGACTCCTTTGTCTTGCCATGGCTAATGCATTAGATATAATTTTATGAACCCTTAATAAACACAAATATTATAAGTTTTTTGTATAATGTGACAAGTCTAGCTTGATTGGAATTGATGCACAATAATTATATTCTCTCAAGTTTTCTGTGAAAATGTATATACATAATGTTCACACACGATAGATTTTGAAATTAATGTGCATTTAACTATTTACATCAGTTTTAGAGGTATAATTTTCAACAGTTTTTTTTTTTTACAAAAAACTGTCAACAAGACATTAATGTAACAAATAAAAACTAGTTGTTGTTTTTTTAACCCCTGGTACACAGAGCAGGCGCCAGCGGAGCAATGAAGAGGGGGCGTCTGAATTAACAAAAGGGGCCGACAATGTAACTCAAAGTATCCCCAGCTAGAAAAACATATGCGGCCCATTCACGTTTTGTCGGACCATAAACAAACCTGTCTCTACTACAACTATGAAACCAACAACAAATACACATTTAATAATATTACTACATAAAACAAAAAGGGAAATTATACAAACAATAACAATACAGTGAAATAATCAACTAACTACTAACAATTATAAACATGAAACAAATATTTCATCATACCTTTTAGTAGAGCTGCATTCTTCGTGGCATGCAAGTTCGTAGGTTAATGTTCCAATCAAAATGTGATGTTGCAAAACAGACTGTATCCAAAATGTTGCAATAGTAGCCTGATATTATATATTATATATGCTAGAAAGCCTATTATGGCAATTAGCAATTAAGCAATTGTGATTTGTTTTAAAATAGTTTATTCTATTTCATCATTAAAACACATTTTCACATTTTCTTGACTGAGTGTCCCCCCTCCACGCTGTATGGCTGGGGAATGGGCTTCCTAAAGCATAGGAAAGGCTTGTGATTATAGTTTTGACTGTATTTATATTGTTAAAATATATTTTCGAAGAGTTAATTTTTCATTAAAGGATTTTATTTTATTAGTGTGAAGTCAGGACCGGAATAGTGACATGTTTGAATTGTAACAAACTTGAACTTGAAGTTCAAAGCAGCAGGAATACAAACACACAAACGTGAGGATCCACCATCCTCTCAGCCACACCACTACATCCAACCTGATCTCACAGGAAAACGTACAAATTCTACGAGGTGGCTAATTCGTACGAATTCATACGATCTCACTCGTACGAATAAGTACAATTTTTGCAAAATCGTACATATTTTACGAATTGCCCAATTCGTATGAATTCATACGAATGACCTACCCCTGACCCCGCCCCTAAACCTACCCATCACGTGGGTTTAGATAAATCGTACGAATTTGTATGTGGCAATTAGCCACCTTTTTATCATTCATACAAATTCGTACGAATTGGTCGTGAGATAGTGTTGCTACATCCGAACACTGGAGATGAAGGACTTCACCATCAACTCTTCAAACCCAATCGCAGCAGTGGCCTGTACCTGCCATGTTGGGCCATTTGGGATTACACTGGCTACTCTTTGTTGTTGTTTTGAGATTTCTAAGGCTGGGGAAGTGCTGTTTCTCACCTCTTCCTTCAGCACTTTTTGTGTTATGTGACAGAGTGGATGTGAAGTGCATGTAAAAGCATAGGACCTGAACTGCCTGGCCAAGGCCTTTCTATCTGGAGCAGCTCCACCTGTGGGAATGAATCAATGTAATTTTGTTCACAGCATATCTATGCATCCACCAAATACAAAAATATATTTACAATACAGGTCAAACGGTTGGAATAATTAAGAGTTTTTAAATATTTTTTAAGGAAGTATCTTATGCTCATCAAGGCTGCTTTTAAGACTTTTTAATTTATTCCAGAGAATAATGATTAGTTTCTGAATTTAGAATGATTTCTGAAGGATCATGTGACACTGAAGACTGGAGTAATGGCTACTAAAAAATTCAGCTTTACCATCAAAGGAATAAATTACAAAATAAAAACAAAAATAAAATAAACAATGCAAAATATATTTAAAAAACAACAATTTTTTTTTTATTATTAATTCAGCCTTGGTGATCATTAAGAACATTTATTATTATTACAAAGGTTTGATTGAGTTTATAACAATGTTTTTTTTTTTTTTTTTTTTTTTTTTTTTAAATGCTCAAATCTGGTAATATACCTTTCTTCTATCAACGACTGATTCTTTAGCTAAACCGACAGAGTTGTTTGTGTCACTTGGGCTGTGTAACTGGGATAGCGTTTCCTGCTGAGGCCTCTTCAGCCGGAAGCAGGGCAGCCCAAAGGCTAGGGCAGGCCTGCGATTGTAGCCCCCCACTGGGCCTGAATGAGGGTCCTGCCTCCCATCAATTTACCCCTGGGACCTGCCCCATGGAACACAAGACTTTACAGCTCCAATCCAATCGAATCCCCAGGCAATAGAGGCCCAAGTGAAAGAGAGACAGCAGGTAGTAATAGTCACTTAAAACAGCAACAACATTCCTCTGTGGGCAGCCTCGCCCTGCCTGGTGGAATCGTGGAGAATCCCACCAGGTACAGTCATAAAAGAGACATGATAGCTGACCTCCTCTTATGTCCAGCCATACACCAGCCTGGCCCTGAAATGAGGCTAATTTATTTTATTAGTCACCCTTGGCTAACATACATGAAAAATAACAGTATAAAGCAGCATTATGGACATTTAAGGCATGGTATGAAACTACAGTTGTTCAACGTGCCAGCATCCATCCAAAAACGTGCATGTCAACGTGTCTGTATTGGCAGCAGTACAGTTTGACTAAGCCATAAACTAGCTGATCTAGAACTAGAGTAACCACACCCACGTATGGTGTGAACGTATGCATGGAGTCAACTACTACTCATACGGCTCCAACAGAACCTGAATGTGCTTGCAATGATCTACGTGACAGACGCATATTAAGAGGCCTGTACAAACCATGGTACCACTTTGCACCATGTTTGCACACTCGAAAGGCCTGTGATCTTAGTCACCTGGACATCACACCATCCCGAACCTGTTAGTACCCGTGTGTGAACCCGTGCAAGTTCATTTATTGGTGAAAGTGTTTTGTGTTTAAAGTGTTTAAAGTGTTTTGTTAAAATAATAATTTACCCAAAAATGAAAATTCACTCTCATTTCATTTAAATTCTGTATGGCTTTATTTAATCTGACTGTGGGACACTAAAGGACATTTTAAACATTGTGCAGTTAGAATGAATGTGGACTCCTTTAAGCCAACCTTCTTATGAACTTTCTATTCATCAAAGGATCACAGTTTTCACCGAAAATATTAAGCAGCATAACATTGATATTGAGAAATATTTCTTTCTTCAACTTCAACTTTATTATAGCACCATTAAAAACAACCACGTTTGACCAATGTGCTGTACAATATGTCTAAGGACAATCGATCGATTACAAACATAAAACCATGATAAAAAATAAAACCAACAACTACACAATAAGTCAATTATGATTAAAGGTCAGAGAAAAATAAATAGCATTAGCATAGTTAATTTTGAAGAGGCATGTGGCTAATGGAGTAATGGCTGCTGAAAATGCAGATTTTCCATCACAATAATAAATTATATTGTTTTGTAATATTACTGTTTGTATGGTAAGCACGAGATAATCTTACCAACCCCATCATTTTGAGTGGTAATGTATATATTTGAGTGTGAAAACCATCTTAAATCATCTGTAAAATGAATGCATTTCATTCCTAAAATATTTGTCTGTTGTTAGGAAAATGATACCCTGTGCAGTAACTAATTTTTCCAATCTCTTTTTCTTTTCAGTGTTTATAAATGGCTCCTATTGTGTGATGACTAATAGTCCAGGTAGTGGCATCCAGCTGAGTTCTGACAGTCCCTCTTCACTCTTCCCCAGGCTTAGGTGGGTTCAGCTTTGACTTGTGATTAGTCTTACTCACTACACACATCCACCCATAACGTCTGTATCGACACACATACACTCCAGTTGTGAGACGCTGTTTCTTTAGAATATTCACAGACAATGCTCGTGTTTAGAAAAGATTTTGTTGACAATCAGAAATCTATTCATGGAAGTTTGGCACAATAAGTCATACCTAATGCCAACATGTGCTGGTGTTGGCTATCAAAGAGATTTTTTTTTAACTCGACCTTTATATTTGATCTCTTGGAAAATGCTGTTATTTTGTAAGTTCTAATAAAGGAATCACAGTCATGGAAAAAAATAAACACTCATACCCCCTGCCAGGATTTATGGAATTATTGCAAGCTGTTCAACACACTTTCGTCACAAGCAAAACAGATTGGTGTAGATGTCCATAACAAGCCCTGCAGTGAAGTTAGCTTTAGAAATAGCTTTGGAGTTTAAATGAATAAACACTTTCACAGTTCAGGCTGATTTCCAAGACAACATCAAGTGGTTAAAAGAGCGCTAACTGATTAAATGCTGCGTGCACTGCTACTTTACACATGACTGCATGGAAAATACACTTCAAACACAATACAGTACACATTTAGCAGCATTATTATTACTTTATCAAAGTGTGGTATTTCATTTAACATGGCAATTCTACAGACAAACGTGACACTTAATGTTTACTACACTAACAACAACAACAAAACTGACAAAAAAACTAGCACTACAATTACTATTCACCAAATCTTTCTTCAGTTAACATTGGTTGGTCCCCAAATCTATCATTCAAAATTGCAAGTATAAAACAGTATAATCCCTCTAAAATATTCTCAATTATGGCCTATTTGTCCATCATCCGTCAAGTTGTCTTCCTTTGAGAACATTAGACTGTATTATATCTAAGGCCCCACGCAGAGATCCTTCCTCTCCCTTACACTCACCTGTGTGTTCTCTATGCTGTGTCCTGGCAAGTCTGTGGGCTGCAGGGGGCCAGCACTGACTGACAGAGACCCTGCCGTGAGAGGCGGAGAGCTCCTCATGAGCCTCAGCATGCAGCCCCTGTCCCAGGCCTGCCTTGAGGCCTCCGGCCGCTCTCAGACCTCATCCACAGACCTGTGGGGCAGGTGAGTCTGAACCACACCAAGACCCAACCTTTAATTTAACCTGGCCCACGTCTATATGCATTGTCTCTCAGGAATGACCAATAATGACCACAGCTAGCTAGATTTTAGCCGTCCATCCATCCATCCTTCCATCCATCCAGACCATTTTTAATGAAATTTGATAACTTCAAGAAACTGCACAAATCTAATTATGTTTCACATCATATGTGGGTGGGTGGATGAATTGTACAGTCTTATGGCACGAAAAATGGGAAATGCATCACTAGATATTAGAACAGCCCGTACTAAAGATAGCTTTCCTTAATCCATATATCTAGAACAGTAAAATCTTTTGAGAAAATGTATTTGCTCCAGTCAGACAAATATTCTTAATTTGTTCATGTGAAATGGGTGGATTCAGATGTTATGTAATGGGTTACTGAAAGTAATTTTGAAAAGCTCCCTTGAAAGACAGAATTTACATTATTATTTCGATCTCACGATGAGCAGCGAAGCTAGTAATTATTAGGGATTATAAGTAACCATAGGGGTGTTTCTTGAGCTCCGTCTCCTGTTACAGTGGAAACTGGAGATGCGTGTCAGATCTGATTGTTGACAAATTTGTTTTATTCATTTCAATGCAGCACATTCCAGTAGCTCCATAAGGTCCTTGATTGTAGGTCATGGATGTTTGAGTTGCTCATCAACAGCGGTGGTCCACATTCCTTCTGAAGACCTTGCTGGACACTTCATTGGGAGGTGCATTTGTCTCTTGTAGAATATTCTCAGACAGGGTTAGACATGGGCTGGGTCCTCTCAGCTCCACAGGGGGTTGTGGTTTGGGCTAGCCTGGGCACACCATACTCAGCTCTAAAGGTATACGAGAGCCACGCCAAAAATCTAAAGAGGCAGCCTGTTATTTCCTCTTGTCTTTGAGAACTTTACTTCCTGCAGGAGAGCAGCGTGAAATAAGATTTTTGCTGCAGGGTGCTGAAGTTAGAGATGTTTAAGGACATCAAAGTGCTTTCCTAAAATAGTTCTCATATGTCATATTCTGCAAACCACACCCTCATTGTCTTTTCTCTAAGTTTACTGCAACTCAACAATTTCAGCTTAAGACCATTTATATATATGGTCTTAAGTGGAAATTGTTGAGTTGCGTGTATTTGAAGTACATTGCGTGTAAATCCTCAATTTTTTTCAGAACAGGATTAACCTGTTTATGAATGACCTGGGCAAAATGTTTAATAACTTTTAAGTACCACTCTATTGAATATCTGAATTTCTTAGTACTTAGCATTATGCAAAAAGCATTTATTTGTAGGGCTACATATTAAGAAACACCAACACATATCAGCTTAAACAGACCTTCATCAGGGATTCAGGGCCTTCATATTGGTAAATGAATCTGGTGTAAATCTGAAGTCGAGTCTGGACTTGCACGTGAGTCACAAAAAAAAATTTACTTGAAATTTGAGTCTTTACTTGGACCATGGTTGCATAAACTTTAAATCATCTATTTTTTCCCCCTTAAGACTGGTCATAACTTTTTTAAGTCAGTTACATAAAAAGGTAGATTGATCAAAAAGTAAGACTGATAAGCCATAACTAAGTGCTGGTTGGTCAGACTAGTTCTTAAGACACAGTCTTAACTTAGCGGGTACGTTTATGCGTTTTCGACAAGAAGAAATACTTTCTCAGAATATATACTTTCTTACACTGTGTTGTAATGTATAGTCTGTTAATTTTGAAGTGAAGTGATTGCTCACAATAAAAGAGAAGAAAAGAACATTCTGTCACCATTTACACATTTGTCATTCCAAAATTGTATGACTTTCTTTCTTCTGTGAAACACAAACAAGATATTTTGAAGAATTTCTAAGGTATGTTTTGTCCTTAAAATGAAAGTCAATGGGGGTCCAGTGTTGTTTTGGACTTTGTATTATAATTGAATGACAAATAAAATATCCTCTTTTGTATTCCACAGAATAAAGCCCTACAGATTTGGACCATCATGTTGGTGAGTAAAAGATGAGAATTTTAAAACCATTTTAATGAAATGTTTTCTGTTTTTATTTGTGGTGTCATCTTAATGTCATCTCACATCCCGACTGGCATTGTCAGTTAAAACTAGTCATAAAGTCTGTTTATGTGTCTGTTGTGGTCTGGAAGGCTGTTTGTGCTTGTGAGATGGATAGGTGACCTGCGCCAGGTGCAAGTCTCTGGTTGCACTATAGGTTTTGCTCCAGATGGGAAAGTGTTCTGTCCTTTTCCATGATTTCACAGAAAAGCTAGCGGGGACTTCCTGTTTCCAAGTGCCCTGGCTCTATCTGGCTCAGAGAGATATCGCAATACAACACACACAGTTCCCTTATACCCCTGACACCTTGGAAATGTCACAAATAGATGATTCCATCTGGTTTGTGCAGTTGTTTCACCATCAGCATCACCAAAACAGGCGTTGGCTCTTCATGCACAGTTATTCTTATAGCTTACATCGCATTGAGTTTCATGCAAATGGTGTTGCGTTATAAACTGTCATGTTTTGCTGGAAGAGACGGCTAGTTTTTGTATTGTCTCAATGAGCGGTCCCAGTGGAGGAGCTGCTGGCCATTAAAAGTAATTATTCCTTTTTTGGGATGGATTTATTGTGATACAGACAGCTGAATGAGGCAACTCTCATGTCTGTGGGAAATGATAATTACAAAATGGTTTTGAAATGTGAACAAGAGGCTTTTATATACAAAACACAAAATATCTCCTAACCTCCACTGCAGCTTGGGCTAAATGAGACATATTTGAGTCTCACACTCATGTACATGGAATGAGTGTTTGAAAACACTGCTGTTGTCTTCCTGTGCCTCACTATAGAATTTGCCATGCTGAAATTGCACAATTAATCGGTGAAGTGGCTTATTTTCATGCTGTTTGCTGTGACAGAAAGAAATGGGTGTAATTTTGAAAATGGTTGCATTGGGATATCTTTTCTAGAGCTCTTAAAATACCATTATGCTCAGTTTCCATGGTCATTTTTATCTTATCCATATTTGTTGTTGCTGAGCTTTTTTAATCTTACATTTCATGTTTTAGGCTCTTTTCTTTTTTACAATAAGTATTTCCTGATTGTTTGAATAGAAAACATATTTTGTTTGAATAGAAAACATATTTTCTGACATAATCAGGCAACAATTTACTGTATCTGTGACTCGGGGAGTTTTAATGTTATTTCTATTTTAGAAGCTTGAATCAGATAGACAGCATGAGTTGCATGAATCAGAATGACTCTAAGATAGATCAGACCTCTGGAATGTTCTCAAAGCCTTCAAAGTCCAGCTCTTTGCAGATCTCACCACTTCCGTTAGAAATGTCAACTGGGGACAGTTTGTTTGATCTCGGAGGTCCCTGGAGATCATAGCTTGAGAGGCGATGACATTGGCATAAGGAAAAAAAAAATGGAGAGCCTGAAAGAAAGAGAGAAAGAGTAGAGAAGACAGAGAAGAGGCTTCAGTTACAGTGAACACAATATGTCAAAGATGGAGATGGAGGGGGTCGTGGGGGGTGGGGGTGATTCCTTCCGTATTTTTAGAAAAGTGTCACTCTGAGAAAGACAGAGGTGAGAGAGAACTGGAGGAAGGGAAGCATGATCATGAGAAGGTGATACTGCCCTCTGGCAATGAGACAAATTACCACCTTTTCTTTTTGGTCTCTTGTTTTGAGAGGTGGTCAAAGCTCATGCCTGCTTATCAATGTTTCCCCTAGGCCTCAGCAACAGGTGTAGTTCTCTAAAGGATTGTATCATGGTTCCAACATTTACAGGATTTAACAGTTTTAATACCAATTATACAAAAATTATATCCAGTTCATGTCAACATCAAATATAACTTGTTATATTAAATGGGATCATTCTAAATATTTTTGTGTAATGTCCTCTTGACTGTGTATTTGGCCATTTTCCCATGTCCTTGATTTCCTACTCTAGTTTTATTTATTTATAAAAGTGCTTTTTGCATGATAAACATGACAAAATAGTTTTTGGCGAATAAATAAATACATACAGTTTTTATTCTGTAGACCAGTTCCAAATCTCTTTTTTTAGGAAATTGAAAGAGGGAGACCTACAAAAATATAAAAGTTCATATCTTGTATTTCTGAATGCACACTAATAAGGTTAATAAGTATCACAGAAATCACAACTTCTGGCAAAATCCTAATATGATCTAATATAATCATAAGGGAGTGATTTGTTTGTATAGTATGTTATTTCCTGATTTATTGCAAAAATGAGTATTATGTATATAAAAAAAAAATACATATATATACAACTTATATATTTATATAGTTATAGTTATTATAAGTTATTACATAGGAATGTTTTTTAAAATTTTAAAATTTGGTATCTCTGAAAAACACAAGATGTCATTAAAATTACAATAGTATTTGCGACCATGTATTAAGAAATAACAGACAATCAAAACATTTTCTACAGAAGATGAAAAAGAATGGGCGAGTCTCAGGAAGTTATCCCTTGCTGCATTGTCCATAACTTCACCATGTAGTTGTCTATGGGACCTATCACTGATTTAATTCTTAGAAACTGTGGTGACCGATGAATTATGAATCGCATTATGACCTTGTGACTGTCCCGACAGTGGACAAATGGAGTCATAGAAGCCTCAATGTATTCTGGAGTGAACTGTCAAAGACCAGAGTGTGTGTGAGCAGGTAACCGTGCTCTGTAGACAGGCAGGGTGGGGTGTCGCCATGCCATAGCCCTTGGATTTTCTCACAGTGAGATGAATAATCTTCGCCTGGTTATCCTGCTTCATGCCCCGGAGGCATCCTTAATCGCCCTCCTCCTCCTCGCTCTCAGCCAGGCCACCGCAGATCCGTTTACCCCTCCGACAGCGGTTACAAAACAGGCCTCTGAAAGGAGAGGACTTGCGTTACAGTTTCTGTGTGCATGCTTTTGCTCTTTTTAATTACCTTTTGTAAGATGCACTATATGGTTTCAGGCACCTGGGAGACCTTCATATAGAAAAATACTATGGCAGTGTTTGCCTCGAGGCGCTGGCCGGGGATGTAGTACATTAAGACAAACAGTCTGTACCGCACCAGGTTCTCCAGGGATGGAGAATAGGCTTCTAGCAGCCTTTTGCGTCCCGCCACTGGATACTGACTGCCTACAGCAGGGTTAAGGCGGGAAATATCTGCATAACAGGGAGCACAGTGTAACTCTAGATTGTGGATGTAATATCAGTCCAAATGTTACAGTGTATGTCATCACATATGCAGAGGGACACCTTTTCAGTTATGCTAATGCACTTCTCTGATTGCCTTTGCACGCGATGCAGATTCTTGTGAACCAAACAGAGAAGGTTTAACAAGGAAGTGTTATGCATTTTCCTATATTTGTAATTGTCTACCAAAAAAACAAACAAACATTGATGTATGTAGAGTACTTCTTAAGTATTTCTTTGGATATTCTGTGTAATTTAAAAAAAAAATATTATTAATATATATTTCTCCAGTCTTCAGCGTCACATGATCCTTCAGAAATGTGCTGATTCAAAATGTCTTATTATCAATGTTGAAAACAGTGCTGCTTAATATTTTTGTGCAAACCATGATTTTGCACAACGTAAAATGTTTTTTTTTTTAAGGCTTTTTTGATTAACAGAATTTCTAAAGAACAGCATTTACTTGAAATATACATCTTTTGTAACATTATAACTAGACTACATTTACTGTATTTTGATCAATTTAATTAATCCTTGCTGGATAAAAGCATTTTTATAAATGAATGCAACCCAAATTCTGCGACAACTTATTTAAAAATACATTCATTTAAGCAGCAGTATATTAGGCTAAAATGTGTTAAATATGTACATTTGCTGATGTACATTCTACAAAAGTGTCCTACAGTCTATGTGACACAGGATTGAGAAAGTTGGGGTAATCCTGCAAAGATATGTGGCTATATATTCACATATTATGAAGTAGTATTAAATAGATTACATATATATAGAGAGGCCTATAGGCCTGTATGTGAGCAAATTTTAACGTGACCTGATGACATGGTGTTTTGATAAGACTTGTCTGAACACTTGAAAGCCAATGGTAAGATCACAGGCTCATTGATACAGAATGAGTCAGCAATTCTGAGAAAGACTTGAATAATCAGTAAAAACAACTTTTTTAATGTTTTGGCCCTTTATTTAGGCTATCTGCAGCTGTCAGATAAAACCAAAGGACATCTGACATATAATAGTAAACCACCCCACAAAAGCTCATTTCACATTAGGATGCATGTTACATTCCTAAAGAGCTTTTTCCCCTTCCTTACCCACACATTCCAAGGGTGAAAACAAGATTCCCAAATATTTAAAATCTGCTTACATTTTCCAATCATGTTTTTGTGACAAATATCTATGAAGACAATTACAGTATATATATACATTACATGCCATGTTTATTTAGAGCTATCATGGTCCGGACAGGATGTTTGCTACGTCATGCAGGATGCCAGTATGTGCCACATTTAGAGGAAAAAAGGGGGGAGAACAAATTTTTTTTTTTGCCGGTGGCTGTGAACATTTGCGATTGGGAACTTTATCACAACCTGCAGCAGTAATAGTGTAATTAGTTGTTGGTTTTTCTCTTCATGTGGTCCTGCTCGATCTTTATCACAGGCGCCATTTCAAAGAGTTGTGTAAAAAGGCGATGTGCAGCGATCTGGGTCCGGTCGAGTTGTGTGGTCCGTGATGGGAACTGGCACGCTGTTGCTGCTGATCTGTTTGTTTAAGAGGTTGCTTGAGCTCCCGGTTGTGTCATATGCCTGTCACAACTCATTTCGCAATTGTAAAAAATATATATATATATATGGGAAAAAAAGGTTGCAATTATGAGAAATAAAGTTGTTAATGCAAGGAACTCCATCGTTCAAAACTTTGGGGTTGGTAAGATTTTTTGATGTGGAAACTTTTTTTTGTTTTTGTGTGTGGAAACTGTGATACATGTTTTTCATGATTCCTTAATGATTGGAAAATTCAAAATAACCAAATGTATTTGAGAAATAGACATTTTTGTAATAATAAAAGTCCTAACTGTCATGTTTGATCATGCATTCTTGCTGAGTGAAATTATTGGCAATGACCCCAAACTTTTGAACGTAGCTTCCATAGTTATTATAGTAATTATTATTATATAATTACTGTATATTGAAAAACTGTATATTGAATGTGGAATATGCAATTAAGCTTTTCCAGAAGTTTCTTACATAATCAAGTGTTTTTCTTTCTTGTCTACTTTGCAGAGCAATAGTATAAATACTGTATGTCACAAACATCACTTTATTTTTTTATTATTTGCAAGGGGATTTTGCCAGCCATTTAAAACGTTTTATGGATTCGAGGTCAAAGGAACAGCAGGTCCGGTCCCTCTTGTGACAGCCTGTTCCTCAGTCCAGCACCTTATTGCTCTGTTAAGGTTTGATCAACAGTAATCACTTCACTACAGACCAGAGTGACCAAAGGCGGGCTGAGATAGAGTCCCAGCTCTAACGGACACACAAGAGGGGATGGAGAGATAACACCTCAGACTCTCTCAGCTAATAGATGTGTGAAGTGCACTCACGCTTTTCTCAGAATGGACTGATGCCCCCATGAACGTTGAGGTAGCTTCATCTGGTTTCCTGTTCTTACACTGCTGACCATGTGGTGAGAAGGCCTGGCACAGATATACATGATACAGATGGACATCACTTCAACTGTGCTCACTTTCCTGGACAATATCTTGTAGATGAGCCAACCAGGGCAGTTGAAGTAAATTTGATCAATTAGCACCCTGCAGGGTTTTTTTTGAGAAAAAACAATAGAGAATATTTTGTAATATTTTCCAGATCTTGTGGTAGTGTGCCATCAGATCATCTGGGATCAACAAGCTCCACTGCTTATCCCACCGAGGGCTAAACGTCCCCTTTCTTATTAAAGACCTGAGGCTTGTGAAATGCTGTTATCTGACTGTTGAAGAACAACTAAGACAAGGGCGAGCTCAGACACTCTTATCTCTAATGGACTCATTACCCTCATGTCCTGGGTAAAATAAACTACTGCGCTGTAGCATCAATCAAGTGATGCCTTTTTAATATATGCGAGTCACTTCCTTCATTTGTTTTTGTATGTTTTTATTTTAAGTCAAGTTTAAAAGTTTAATTTTCAATATGCTGATTTAGTGCTCAGGAAATAATTTAAATTTATCATGATCAATGTTGAAAACAGTTGTGCTGTTTAACATTTTAGTGGAAACAGCTACATTTTTAGCATTGTCTGATGAATAGAAAGTTCCAAAGAACAGTATTTATTTATAAATGTTTTTTTTTGTTTTGTTTTTTTTTGGTAATAATGTAAAAGTCTTTACTGTCACATTTGATCAATTGAATGTATCCTTTTTCACAAACACCACATGTGTACTTAATTATTTTATTGTTGTTTGTAAGATTTTGCCAATGATGTAAAATGCTATTAATTCTTATTTTACTCGTATAGTACCACTCTGCAGTACCACTCAGAATTTTTAAACCATTATTTCATTTCAATAATGATAATGTAATCTCTCTTAAAATGTACAAATGTTTCACCTTAATTGTAAAAGGTGCTGTAGAAAAGCTGAAAATAACACTATTGTTTACATTGTTTACATGATTGACATTTTTATTATTAACATAAGCTCTGTGAAAAATCCTCTTCCTTGTTCCGCTTAAGTGTCACATGTTCTAAACACATGCAACATATTTTAAAAACGTTCTCCTTCTTTCATTTTTCCTTTATGCATTTGTCCTTCACTGCGCTGACAGTAGATGTCTTTAGGCAATAAAGGGTGGTTCATTTTAGTACTCTGCCACGTGAGAGAGCTCGTTGGCAAGCTCCATGCCTCCCACAGAAACATGCGCTTGGCCTTCTCTTTCTTTTTCCCTCAGTAGACAAATTGAAAGTAGATTATTGTTGGTGTGGCTCCTGGCTGACCTGGCATTAGTCCATGTCAGGAATTCCTGAGATGTGTATGTCGGGAAGACCACCCTTTACCCCGTAGATAAAAGTCCTGCTTTGTTCCCAGGGAGTTCTCTCTCTGCTTGCTGTAGTCTTATCCTGCTTGGCTACTGACATCAGCGCAGGGAAAAGAGAAGATGACTAGTGCCAAGCAGAAACTCCCATTTGAGATGCAGAATAATGTTGGGGAATTTGCACAAGGGCCGCTGTTCTTTTGGTTTCGGTGCTGCTTTAGAAGCAGATATTTTGCTAATTGCTTTCATGTGAATGCAAAAACAGATTATTCCTGCCAGATTATACTTCATTACCATTACTATTTCATGTAATGGTAATGGTAATGATTATGATTATACCATATAGTACTTTTCTTCATTGTCATTTCATGCCTGCATGAGTGAATTTTAGAGCAATGCACATTTCATGAGATAGTGAAAAAATGTTGTCATCATTTAATCACCTTAATGTCGTTTTTTTTGTCCATACAATGAAAGTCAATGGGGTTCAGTGTTGTTTTGGATCCCACTGACTTTCATTTTGTGGACAAAAACAGTTGAAACACAGTTCCACAAAGGAAGAAAGTCATACAAGTTTGTATTGTAACAATGTGAGGGTGAGTAAATGTTGGGACAAAGCAGCCCGGTCTTGTCCAGTCAGGTGTGAATGAGCCTAGGTGAGTGTGAACCAACCGTTAGGCTCCCTGGAGTCTCTCAGAGTTATTAGCAGCTCAAAGACCTGATTGCGAACAGCCAATGCAGGACTAGTTCCACCTGTTTAAGCCTGAAAACACCCAGGATTGCTTCGAAAACTAAGCTAACTGTCAGATAGGGCTTTCCCTGAATGTCTGCTTGTCATGAGCAAGCACATTAAAGTAGAAAAATGCATTTCCACACAAAAGGAGTGAAATAGAAGTGCATATTCAAAACGAAACGCTTACAGAAACGCGTAGCAGGGAAGTTTTAGTTAATGGGGTGTCAAAGAATATTTGCATTTTGTCCCATTTTTACCGCAGAATGAATCACTGGTAGTTGTATAAGTTGATTTGACTGATGTGTGGAGAGTATTTTAAGATTCTGTGAGTCTGAACATGCTGCTCACAGCATGAGATTTCTTTTCTGCAGTAATTTGTTAGTTGTCATGTCAGACCAGCCCAGGACTAGACTAAACCTATAAGTGTTAAAATCCCATAGCAACTATTTGCCTCAAATATTTAACTGCGAAATACGTTAAAGACCTCACTCTGATAAGGGTTAATTAGTTCTACTTAATTAACCTGGTAATTCTGATTAATATCTTTTTAATCTCATTAAGTGCGCAAATGACGATGTTCGCAGTCTGATCCCACAAGTTATTTGCAAGGAACTCTCCATTGCAAACAAAGGAGGAATTAATGAATGAGGCCTCATGCTGGTGGCTGCGTGTTTTAGTTGTGAACTACTAAATGGTGTAAAGATAAAATACCAAACTGTGCACAGGGGCATTTAAATGTTAAAATGGTAATTTGATATCTGAGATCTCCCAAGCACATCATTTATGTTTGGTTCTTTATATACAATACAGTTCCGGTTTAGCCAAAGGACATACTGCTCCATAATTACCCATAGAGAGAGAGGTCACTTATTGTAAATGGATTAAAAACAGGTGGCTATTTTAAACTGATGAATAATTGTTGAAAAACATATGTTTTTTCCTCTCTCATCAAACCTCCAGGGTGCTAACTGATAAACTGCCCCAGTTGGGTCACCTTACGGAGACTGTGCCATACACATTGTGCAGGAAACTCAAGTAGTGTCACTCACAATAGCAGGTCTATTTCATACATGCACCGAGTCTTCTGTTGTGCTCATTTTGGGTTGAAAGCCTGCAGGTACTGACGCTATGTTTTGGTTACACAATACGCAACGTTGTTTTTCTCTTGCGAGGGATATTATGTGAAATGCTACGGCTTGTTGAGCCCAACCTGTTACAATAGGAGAAAGTGCGAGGGCTGTAATCACATAGCTGATCGATATCTGACACTGATGTAGCCGCACAAATATGGCATTTGTTTACTTGGCGCATAGACTGTGGTTGTCCCTTTGCACTGTTATCAGAGGTTCTCCTTACCGTTCATAGATCATGCCGAGCACTTCCATTTATTCTCATTTCCCGTTTATTTTACGTCAATGGATGAATGGACCATGAGAGGGCAACGACAATGGCAGAGTGCAGGTCTGTCAGAAGTGAAAGGCATTGCACAGACAGGTGAGCTCATAGCACGGGTTTCCCTCCAGTGCGTTTTCCCACATTCTTTACGGTAGAAGTCACCCCTGATGAATGAAAACATTGCCCACCATGTGCAGATGGACAAAAGCTGTAGTTGCACGGGCAGGTGTTATTTCTTTAAGCTGCGGTGAGTGTTTTCCCTCTTATTCAGATGTCAAAACTACTGCAGTTTTACAAAACAACCACTCAAATGCATAAAGACACACAAACCAACATCATCTGATAATTGTTTGATGGAACGTGTGACGACAATAAATATTTTTTTTCTGTAAATGTTTTTGCTGGTCGATTTCCAGATTTGATGCTCAATTCATCGCATCCTGGCTGTTCAGTTTTTTAGGAAAACATTTCAAAAGAGCTTATGTCTGATAACCCACACAACAAAAACCAAAAGTCTCAGTCTTGTGCGTACTTATAGGTCAGAAAAGAAAGTAAATTATGTCACCATTTATTCAAACTCATGTCATTTCAAACTGTTTTGTCCATACAATGAAAGTCAGTGGGGTCTAAAACAACACTGGAAAAAAAAACTGAGAAATTTTCTAAATATCTTTAATTGTATTGCACACAAGAAATAAAGTCATACATGTTTAAAACAATATGAGGCTGAGTATATAATGACAGAAATTTCATTTTTGGGTGATTTTCTTCCCCCTTTAAGTTATACAGCAAGGTATGCTTAATTACTTTTATACTAATTTGAATTACTTATACATTTGTCCTTGGCAAGCAAGCACATAAAGTTCTTGATGACTGAGTATGAATGTGTCATAGAATTCTGTTTGGAAAGTACAAAAAAAAGAAAGAAGGAAGAACCTTGTCTGGCATTTGGGAGCACAGGGCTGTGTGGAACGACTTCTCTTGTGGACTTTTGACCCCAGACACATGCAGTCATTCACAGAGACAAGTTTTGTGTCCCCAGACAAGAGTTGCTCCAAAGCAGGCAGAAGCTATTACACTTGGAGACAAAGAAGCCACCAGGGGAGATGAGAGACATGGAGCAGTGAGTGGGAGAGACTGAGCAGCTACTGGAAGTTACAAGGGCACTTAACTGTATAGACTTTTGTTTGAAAATGTTTGATATTGATGTAAATATATATTTATGGTGTGCTGCAGTTCTATATGATGTGACTTTGACATGAGTAAATGTTTACCAATAATCACATCAAAAAGGCTATTTTGACATTCATTGCAATACTTTGCTACACCTATAAAAAAATATATTTCACGTCTGTGATTTTTTTTAGAAGTATTTGCATAAATAGGCTATGTCGGATTTCGGGCTTCTCATTTAACGCAGTCATATTTTTCCTTTTCTTTTCCCATGATTATCTATAACCCTGGTCCACACCCTTGGTAGACCATGTGCTGTTTTTCCTTAATAAATTGATTAATCCTTAATTCTCCTTGATAAATTAGCAAAGGTACTGTTCCTTTTTTTAGGTTGTTCATGGGAGAGTATTTACAGTGGGTTTCCCCTCCTGCTCTGGTGATGGGGGATAATTACTATTCTGGAGACTCTAGATTAGATTGTAATTGAAATTCAAAGTGCCTAAATGAAAAGACAAACGGAGGGAAAGGCAATTGAGGCCATCAGCCACAGTAAATGCCATTATTTGGTTTATGTGCATACAGCAATGATTTAGCAGTTTGGCATCAGTATAACTTTTTTAGTTAGAGTCTTGGTTAATCTGCTGTGTGCGCTTACACTAGCCCTGCGGCCGTTCAGACCACCTTTGAGTCACTAGAGGTTTTGTCCTCACCTGTACCTTGTCTTGTCTGAGATTCTGCAATGGGTCTTTATCATGGTCCAGTGGAAGTGAAAGGACTCGTCCTTTTGTCATTCTTGTATGCTAGACAAGCACAGGAAGATCGAGTGGGCAACTCTGATGGTGGTCGTTGCAGTGGACACAAATATTTGCTCCTACGTCCACACAAATTTGTCTGGGTGGTTGAGTCGGTGAGCGATAGGTAATTACCTGCACTCAAGACACCACAGAACAATGAAAGGGAAAGGAGCAGATCTTCTGTTTAAATTGATTATTTTTCATTGTAAGGATTTTGTAATGAAATGAAATTCATCAATTATGTAATAAATGGCATATGGCATAAACTTATAAATCCTCTTTTAATGTAATGTTTAGAAGGTTTCTGCAATATTCAACACAGGTTTGTATGTGAATTCAACAATGTAATCAGTACAAGCAGGAGATCCAGATTTTTTATGGATACAATTGATTGTGGGTGTGTGGTGACTGACTCAGCCATTAGTCACTACATTTAGCAGCAAAATGGAGAGGTATGGTGATGAAGGAACCTGTGTACCCTGAAAGGCAATTCTTCTCAACGTGTCTTAAGGAGTGTTGCTACAACATGCCTGTTTGCCATTAATACAAAAGTGATAAATAGATATGTATGCATGAATTCAGGCTGGAATCTGTTGGGTCAGTGTTTGAAACCTACCCATGCGTATCATATGCACGTAAAAACTCATTTTGGCGTATAAATTGCACGATAAACACAATGCGTGCTATAGAGACGCATCTAGTGTGACCGGGTTGTGAGAACGTTAACTGCAGCTACTTTGTGTTTGTATCACAATCTCATTTACATGTATCAGTGTAACTAGTTAATTTTTCAAAAAAAAAAAAAAAAATAATAATAATAATAAAAAAAAAAAAATATATATATATATATATATATATATATATATATATATATATATATATATATATTATACATGCACATACTGTATACATGGATGTAAACAGTGATGTTTGCTGCACATATACTTGCCAAAGCTCACGTATCATTTACAAGACATACGTGTGTAAGGGTGGAGACATGGGATTGTGTTCCTTCATAAAATCAACATTTTCCTTATCTGATCTCCCTAAAAATACAAAAAAAAAAGGCTTGCATGTCTTAGACAGACTAAATACTCACTAATCTGCTGCTTTATCTGTTAGAAAGCAAGGTTTGTTTTACACAAACATTATGAAATGTTTTTATTTAGAACATAACATGCAAGTGAAGTGTTGCTCAGACAGCTTCAGTCCATTATGACTTAGTGAGTATAATGTTTTTGTTAAATATATCATCGAAAGCCAATTACTGTGTGTGTGTGTGTGTGTGTGCGTTTAAAACGTGCCTGCTTGTTTTATCCTGCCACACATGTAGCCTATACTGTTTAGTGTTAGCAGTCTCAAAGCCAGTATCTTTTTCTGTATATTATCAGGAAATGCAGTAAAAACCAAGGAAATTCTAAGTAAGTCCATGCAAACACAACTCATATATCAGGGCATATTTACAGTATTGTAAAGTCACTCAAAGAATGCTTTTGTCAGTGTTATGGTAAAAAACGCTGATGAACAAGAAAACTTTTTATTATTATTATTATTTTATAAAAAACAACATGAAATGCACACAGTTAATGTTTCTTATAATATTTATTAAGGGATTTATTTCTGTCCCCTGCGTATTCCAGGACCGACATACATTTTGTATCTCTTAATAGAATATTTGGTATGTGGGCCTATCTGATTATCTTTAGAGAGACGCGCATTTTTATCCATAATGTTAATCTAGCTTCACTCGTGATTCAGTTAAAGTGGACAGTGAAAAAAAAATTCTCTGTCCACATTAGGCATCTTGTAAATACAACTGAATGTCTCCGGGAAGACGGTGTCCTGTCTGCCAATCTGCAATCTCCTTAATTGTGTTTAGAAAACAACAAAGAGGGGAAAAAATGAAACCAAACTCTCGTTCCTTTCAAGGACAGGACGCGTAAGGCTCTTATCGCAAAATACATCCAAAAATTGAGGCTGTTGTATCATATGTATCAAAATGTAGCGGTCAAATAAACAAAATAAATAATAATAACAATAATAATAATAATAATAAACAACTATAATAATGGTACACCATACAGCTTTGATGTTTTAAAACATAAACATAGCACATGATACAACATTAAACATATAAGTATATATATATATGTGTGTGTGTGTGTGTGTGTGTGTGTGTGTGTGTGTGCGCGCGCGCTCTACACAGAAGCGAGAACAGGTTCGATGTCTTGAATATTTCGCACGTATGTTGCCTTCAGTTGTATATTTTTACAATTAAATTAAACTTACTCTGCTTGTGCTGGGGGAAAGGACGCCCTTTGTATTTCAGGAAATTCTATCCATTTCCATTTCCACCTCTCTCTCTCTCCAGACAATGCAATTGTACCGGAATCTGAATTACGTAGAAAGGGTAAAAATAACTGGACTATATAAACCGACAGAATCAGATTGTGCAAATGCAGCTGGTTTGCACAGAGCAAGCAACAGCACGCGAAAAACGTTTCGTTGTTTCTCTGCAAATATTCAGGCATGTATACAGACATAAAATATTTGAGGCTATTTTGAAATAAAATGTCTAGTATCTTTTTGTATTCTACCAACACTTTAACTGTGTCGGGGATATTTAATGCCACGTCTTGAAGGCATCAGGTGGAATAGAGTGTTTTGGTTAAAGCCTTGTCTCTAAAATAAGCCCGAGAGCATTAGGCCATTCATTTACATTTTAATCAACTGAAAGAGGAGGTCTATTGACTCAGAGATCATTAACCTAACATGTACCTGCATTGTTGAACATTGAGATTATCATGTTGTTTCGATGGCTCCGAGATTTTACAGCTGGTTTTCAAATGCTAATTAAGCAGGAGTTCGATCTGGATAAATTAATACCTATCAGACACATTAGATCAGGTCCATTTTAATACGAATGAAGAGGTGAAACTCACAGTAATGTGGCTAGTTGACTGAAACATTTGGCTCCACATTATATAAAATGTTTGTTTTAATAGTAATTAATTTAGCCTATGATTTCTGTTGTCCTCTTGAAACATTTTCTTGTTTGCAATTATATCAAGCATTGTTTAGGCTACCACACACATTTAATATAGACCCTATAAATAATAAAATGATAAATAATTTATATTCAATATTTTCAACACATTTTATTAGATTTATATATATATATAAAAAAATAATTCACCAAAATAATACGGTTTGCATGGCCCTCCAATAAACTACAAGAAGTTTGACCGAGCATGGGGTTTGTGGCGCCCCCTTCAGCACTCAAACTACACTCAGAATTCAGGGGCAAATTCGACAAGCCGCTTACATTCATTAGTATAATTATTTGGAGGTAAAAGTTTTTACTTTGTTCTTGAATCTACACAATCGTATGAGTATGATTAACCGAATTCTTATTAAATATGGTGTGATGTGAGATTTTTTGCAATGAAACTGCAACAGCAGGTTCAGCGTGCACATTTTAGAATGTCTAATTCTATTATCCTCCAGAACACAGAGTATCTAAGTAGTCTTCACAATTTAATGGAACAAGGAGATTCATTTTACGTTTTAGGCTATTCATTATACGTTTAATTATAGGCCAAATAATCAACTGTGCTTTGACAATATTTACATGTTGTTAAGGATAGCCAGAGTAAATACTTGATAGGCTACAACTACATGACCAACGTCACGAGAGCACGCCCACACGACACTCCTTATAATGGGACAGGTAGGAAGCCAGTCAAACGTATTAGAGACGCATTGTCTGTCTCGGATGAATGAGACTGAACAACTCCCTAACATTTGCAACATGGCTCTTGCAGATGCGATGTTGCCTTCGATAAATACTTTTTCAAGCAACCAGATTTTAGACCAAAAGCAGTCTGAAATTGTTCGGGTGAGTTCAACTCTTCATTTAAAGTTATTTAGACATATTTAAAACGTATTTTGAGTGTATTTATACATTTCGTTGTGTAGACTATTTTACGTTTAACTAATCGCAGGAGTTATGCTACAAATTTATGGTAGCCTAACTAGAGGTAAAAAAAATAAATAAAAAAAATCGTCCGAGGAGAAAACCAATTATGATCGTATAGTAGCTTCATTTGCACAACATAAAAATTGTCATTATAGCCTATTTAGCCTACATTGCAAGAACTACGTGTTTTGTTAACATAATGAAAGACAGTTGACGTTTGACTGTGTTGTGAATCCCAAATAGTTGCGCCGAACAAGTTGGGGTTTTTTTTGTTTACATTTTAAAATTTAAGTGTAATGCTACATCTTTATAAATATTCTTGCTTAGTGGATTTTTTATTTTTATTTTAATCACCGATCATCTGAGAAAGGTGTCTAACCAGAATGTTTTTCCTCCCTCAGGACTGGAAAGTTGACCCAACTAAGACAGTTGGAGACGTGAGACCCCTCATCGAGGTGGAGTTCAGCATTGTCGAATCTCCATCTTTGGCCAAAGACGAGGACGATCTTTCCAAGTTTTTGGATCTAGAGTTCATTCTGTCCAACTCGGTCACGTCTGACATTGACAACAACTCAGCGCAACCGCCGCCCGCCTATTCTCTACCGGAGTCACCCGAAAGCTGCAGTACTGTATACGACAGCGATGGATGTCACCCAACGCCGAACGCTTTTTGTGGCAACAACTTTACCGCACGTCCCGGCCACAGTCTGGTAGCCGAGTTGTTTACCTCGGACATGAATTATCACGGCGACTCGCATGATTTTAAAGACAGACATGTAGACAGACTGGAGTACACTGAACTAAGAGCTCTGAACTGTCGAAACCATGTGTCCACTTCTAATAACATGGGATACAAAATCAAATCTGAAAACCACGAGCAATCCTGCATGATGGCCAACGACTACGTGGGTCATTATTATGAACAAGAACCCCAGCGCGTGATGACTTATGGGCATCACGTGCAACACGATGTGCCTCGGGACATTTTAGGGAGGAAAGACTGCATCCTAACTGAAATGAACTCTCACCATCACATTGACATTGCACATCAACAGCAGTTCATGAACAGCGCGTCTTTTCCTCCTCAATACGCCCAGCATCAGCAGTACCACGGACATTACAGTATGTTTAGCGAACCATTGCGGGCAAATCACCCGGCCATGCCAGGTGTGATGCTGACTCCACCATCCTCACCGCTCCTGGGATTTTTAAACCCAGAAGACAGCAAGCCAAAACGAGGGCGTCGGTCATGGGCACGAAAACGGACTGCGACGCACAGCTGTGATTTCCCCGGATGTGGGAAAACGTACACGAAAAGCTCCCATTTGAAAGCGCACATGCGGACACACACAGGTATGTGGTTGAGTTTTATTTCACATGTTGTTTTTACTTCATTTCTGACTTTTAACCTCGACTTTTAACGTTTTGGTACACAATAATAAATGTTTTCCCCCGTTCTGTCCACAGGTGAGAAACCCTACCACTGCAGTTGGGAAGGCTGTGGCTGGAAGTTCGCCAGGTCGGACGAGTTGACGCGTCACTACAGGAAACACACCGGACACAGGCCGTTTCAGTGCCACCTGTGCGAGAGAGCTTTCTCCCGCTCGGATCACCTGGCCCTGCACATGAAGAGGCACATGTAAAAAAAAAGACACTATATCTATTTTAAACGACAAGAGAATTTTATATTGTTAAGACAATTCCTTTTTTGGGACAGCAGTTATTATGTGAATAGCAGTATAATGTAATTTCCTTTAAATTATGTCAGTATTTAACAGAAGGAGATTCTTGTTCATTTAGAAGGTAAATTATGTAGTACTTTCCCAGATGTATAAAAACGGGGCAGGACCCATACTTTTGTATAGGCTATATGTTTTTTTAATCTCCATTTAAACATTTGTATCAAGTCAGGGAGTATTTTTTTCATGGATTTTCAGAATTAAAAGCATTTTCTTTTTTTTGTACTCAGCCTTTTGTCTCATTTTCTTAAGTTAGCCTACTTATTTCTACACAAAGAGCATATAGCACAAATAAGTTTTCCTCCATTGCACTGGGTGCAAACAAACAAACAAAATAAATAAATGGAAAACTCTGGCAAAATAAATTATTCATGTAAATTGATAGCCTAATAGAAATATTTATCAAACAAATAAAATTAAAAGAAAAGTTTTTCATGTGATCTGTAGGCCTACACTCTTCATGTAGGCCCTATCATTAAAAAAAAAAGCCTTTAAAAATGTCTAATGCCTAGTTAGGCCTAGCCTACTTATCGTCACTCTAAATACTCTAAAATCAAGTAATTAACTTATGCAACATCTCCATCATTGTCAACAATTATAATCCTCTTAATCATCACAAATATTGTAAATAATACATTTAGTCGTCTAGAACATACAGGATTCTAATATAGGCTACAACATGTCACTGCTACTAGTCTTTCAAAGCTACAGTATGTCGCCCTCTACTGTCTGAAAATATGTAAGCAGTGTAGCCACAGAACCTCATGGGTTCTCAAACCAACGGTAGCATAAGCTTACTTAGACTGACGTGAAATAAAAAAATAATTCATAATTGAAACTACACATGTTACACAACAAAACACTTACAATATCCCTCTCCTGAGTCCTGGAAATAAGTCATAACACGTTTCTACAGGGGAGTCTCGAATATAAGAAGTGGGCTACTTTTCATATTTATGTAAAAAAAACAAAAAAAAAAACAGGCTGTTTCAGACATTTATTGCACAATCCAACGTTCGTTCGCATCGTTAAATATCATAATTATAATTAATTTTCGTTGTGTAAAGTTTATCTGCAGGTATCAATTTCTACCACGAGATGGCAGTCTTCCCTAAGGTTTGTCTCTGATATTACACCTGCTGATGCAATGTCACATGTAGTGGAGGAGCACACTAACAAAGATGTTGTTCGTGTTTAGAAGTAGGAAACTGGTGAACAAGATAAAACTGTAAATGTAAAAATAACTTTAAATGTAGGCTACATGATAAATTATAAATCATATTAATCTAACCAAAGTAAGAATTAATTTGAAATTTCGTTAAGTAAGTTATACTGCTCCTCCAAACACTCCTTTAACTATTAAAATGTTAGCATTAATACTGAATTATCTAAATAATGATGCAGAGACAGAACATGTGGTTTAATGAAGCTATCAATAGCTAGGTTACCAATTGTATGGCATAAATGCTTATTTGAGGCATGACAGCAACGGCGCATATCACAAAGATGTTTACCAACACACTTATGACTGTGAATACTTTCGTTTTTTCCATAAGTCCCCATGTCATTTAGATTAGACTCTGCATTCTGCCTCTTCGGATAAATAATTTAATATCATTGCGTTCATGCCATTTTTTTTTCAACAGAGCGGCAAATTTAGAGAGGGACCAATGGTACACCTTACATCTTACAGCTGAAGCCAAGCACTCGTTTGTATTGCTAGCAGTTGTTAAACCCACCGCTACGCTGCGCAACGGCGCGTGAATGGGGATGCGTGTATATCCTCCTTATATCGTCTTCCAGCATCTTTTAGAGAACAAAAAGGTAACGAATGTGCGTCTGTCGCTAAATGTCCTCATTTCACCCATGATATTCATTCCACGCTCCCTTTTTGTGTTTGCTTCGAAATGTGTTGCTATGCGACAGAGCCGTAAGGTTTTGGCAGAACGCCTCACTCTTTTTACATTTATTACATTTAAAGGGTCCAGAAACCAAAAATAGCTGAGTTAGAAAGTAGCAGGTTAATAAAAATATCAGAGTTTTGCAGTTTTATTTGCAGTTTCAATGTGAAACTGTTACTCAATGACTATAGTCGCAGGTCTATTGTCTCCCGGAAACATCCACCAACCGCAGCAAAACGCACGTGCTCAATAACCGGTAAATCTTAATCTCAGCCAGATCATCTGTTAAGGCTGTTAACCATAACCTATGCTAATTATTGAATTTATATGTTTTTATTCTGTTTATTATACGTACAAATTATTTGAGAGTTATTTTTTTTAAACGAATTTTCGGGGTAAGTTAGATAACGGTTAGTCGACGCACTGTTAGGTAGTTACATTATGCTGAAATGATTTAAGAGCTCTACAACTTCAACACCATCTTCACGTGTGGTGTATGGGAGGGTCTTTTTTTATCAAGGGGGCTGGACCACATCTGAACAGAGCGTGCACTTTGAAAATTGGAAGTTTATCAAAGAAGTGTCCATCAATTTAATGAGAAGATAGTGTTCAAAACTCTTTAGACGCCGGTAATAGCCTACTTTCAGAGCATTTTTAACAGATCCACTGACAGTGCTGTCTTCTGTATAACACCGAGGAGCAAGCGATGGTAAGACCAATGATACTAACGTTACACGAGGTGTAGCCTACACTACAGCTGAATAATCCTTCCGTATTTTATTTCATAGCACTAGTAAGACGTTCATCGGTTTAAAGACTTACTATAATTGTACAGATATTCAGTTTAATATAAACGTTAAACTATTACTTGTTCGTTTCAGGTCAGATTTCTTTCTACTAACAGCATTACAGGGCGGAAAAAGTGTCAGCAATGATGCTGTTTTATATTTTGCACCCTAAGCTATAGAATAATTACATCCTTTAATGTTAGCTATTTATTGTTTAATAAACTTGCATGTGAAGGGCCTGTTCAACCAAAATTCCTCCATATCAGGCGGTGGAAATTATTCTAGCGGTTTAAAGGGTTTTTCCTCTTGCTTTCGTTTTCAGATTCATGTTCAATTTAAATGACTTCAGATTACCAGATTTGCGACACATTTTAATGGTTTTGATTGGAATCATTTACAGTGGCAAATGTCAGCTAGCACTCTTACTTAGCTTGACTCTTACTTCAGACTCAGACACCTAAATTGTCTCAATGATGAATATGTAATCTTTGTTCTTAAACAACAAACATTAGATATATCTCAAGAAATTACAGAAAGTCATACATTCAGTAACGTTCTTGAAAAGTGGATTTTTTATATTGTCACAGAATGTTGTTACACATAACTTTTGGTTTCTCATATTACATTTACATTTATTCAAAGTGACATACAAATGAGATCAAGTATCCACTACACTTACGTCAGGTGGTTTTAATGTCAAATGTCTTGAATTTCTCCTAGTTTAGGTGTAATACTTTCTCATGCATTTTTATCAAGTAGTAAAGTACTAAAATAATACAGTATTACCCTACTTTAACTGGCATATGCTTTTCAGGATAAGATATTTAGTTTAGATATTTAGTTTAGTTATTTTAACGTTCAGTTTTCTTTCTATGCTTAATTTGTAACTTTGTCATAGTGGATGCTTCTATTTTAAAGGTAGAGAATAGAGATTTCTGGAATGATTTACTATTTCTGGCTAAAACTCAGTTACTGTGGTATTTTTTAAAAGAAACAATATTCATAGCAATGTTTTGATATTTAAACTAGCATTTTTGCAGCATTCGCATGCGCTCCGGCCGCCCATCCGCACCAAAACAGTGCCTGGTGTCTCGAGAACGCACTCCCTGAAATAAGTTCGAAGGTGCAAACGATTATCCGTTATCTCTGCGCAAACCTCAAAAATGCAAACCCGCGAAAACGCAGACGTTGCGCACATGCGCATTACGTGTTCAATCCAAAGGTATGCGAGTTTGAATATATATGTGCGCAGGCTTGTAGTCCTTCTTTACAAATCAACCCTCAATAAACTATTGTCTGGCCTTAAAAATTTATAATACAGAATTTTTTTGTTGCGTCTGTGTAGCCACGCGAACCGGAATTATCCCGACAACATTTTAATCTGTACTGAGGTAAAGGGAAATGAAGGAGGTCTTCACAGGGGAGGGACTGGTTGACACTTCAGGACTGCGTTGTCATCATGTCCAGGCGCAGGTCCTTCATCAGATCTGGATACGGTCTGGATCCAGCGGACTGCGGTAAACCTCGGGATAAACAGAGAGACTAATATTAGCATAGACGCCATTCTTCTTATGATGTAACAAGTACATCAGGATCTATGGGGAGTGTTCCCGGTTCCGACTGACCTAATCTATGCAGCCTTACATTGAATTATAGAAGTCTATAATGTGTTATGTGTATGCTAGGTCAAAGAGATGTGTTTTTAGTCTAGATTTGAACTGACAGAGTGTGCCTGCTTCCTGGACAATGTTAGGAAGATTGTTCCAAAGTTTTGGTGCTAAATAGGAAAAGGATCTACCGCCAGCAGTTGATTTTTGATATTCTAGGTATTATCAACTGGCCGGAATTTTGAGATCGCAATAGACGTGAAGGACTATAATGCGTTAAGAGCTCGCTCAAGTACTGGGGAGCGAAACCATTTAGTGTTTTGTAAGTATCAGCAATATTTTAAAATGTACACGATGTTTAATAGGAAGCCAATGCAGTGTTGACAGAACCCGGCTAATATGGTCATACTTCCTGGTTCTGGTAAGAACTCTAGCTGCTGCGTTTTGGACCAGCTGTAGTTTGTTTATTAAGCATGTAGGGCAACCACCCATAATAGCATTACAATTATCTAGCCTTGATTTCATGAATACATGAACTTATTGTTCTGCATTTTTCATTGAGAGCATATAACGTAATTTAGATATATTTTTAAGATGAAAAAATGTGGTTTTACAGATACTGGACACGTGACTTTCAAATGAAAGATTGGTATCAAAGAGCACACCCAGGTTCCTAACCGACGACGAGGACTTGACAGAGCAGCCATCAAGTGTTAGACAGTATTCTAAGTTATTATGTGAGGAAGTTTTTTTTGTCAAATAATTAGAATCTCTGTTTTTTCAGAATTAAGTAGTAGGATATAGCTAGTCATCCAGTTTTTTATATCAGCTATTCATTCCATGTGAGTTGGTTTTTGTTTTTGATTTTGTGAGTTTCGTCAGGGTGTGAAGAAATATAGAGCTGCGCATCATTACCATAACAGTGAAAACTAATGCAATGCTTCCTAATGATATCTCCCAAGGGTAGCATGTACAGAGTGAACTGCAACGGTCCTAGTACTGAGCCTTGTGGTATACCATACTGAACTTTTGATCGATAAGACATCTCTTCATGTACTGCTACAAACTGATAATGGTCAGATAAGTATGATTTAAACCATGCTAATGAAATTCCACTAATGCCAACATAATTTTCAAGTCTATTTAAAAGAATGTTGTGGTCGATAGTGTCAAATGCAGCACTAAGATCGAGTAAGACTAATAGAGAGATACAACCACAATCTGATGATAAGAGAAAATCATTTGTGACTCTAATGAGAGCTGTCTCAGTACTATGGTACAGTCTAAATCCTGATTGAAAATCCTTGCAGATATAATTTCTTTCTAAAAAGAAACATAGTTGTTAAGATACTGTCTTTTCAAGTATCTTTGACAGAAAAGGTAGATTCGAGGTCGGCCTGTAATTGACTAATTCTGTAGAATCAAGTTGCGTTTTTTTAACAATCGGTTTAATCATAGCCAGCTTAAAAGTTTTTGGTACATATCCTAATGACAAAGATGAATTAATGATATTAAGAAGATCTATGACCTCTGGAAGCATCTCTTTCAGTAGCTTAGTCGGTATAGGGTCTAACATACAGGTTGTCGATTTAGATGATTTAACGAGTTTAGAAAATTCTTCCTTTTAACAGAAAATAAGTATTTTGTAAATGCATGAAACTGGCACTTACATTGATTTGGCTGAATCTATATTCAAGAACACACTATAATACAATCTGGTTTGCTTCATTCTGCCATTTGAATCTAATTAAAACATTGTTGCCGTCTTTCCAATTTCCTTAAACAAAATAAGGAAAAGGCCATTAGTAAACAAATAAAAGACCAACCTCCAACATTCAGTTGCACACAGGCCTCAGAAGAAATTAGGTTAACCTGTGATGTAACAGATTGTTATAGCATACTTTGCACGTGCCTATCCATCATGCTTAAATGCATGTTGGGCACGCTGAGATAATTTTTACCACTAAAGAGATGAGAAGATGTAGGATAATCATACCACACAGCAACATCTGGGCCCAATCTGTGCTCAAACATGTCAAGATCATTTATGATTGAGCAGAGCAGTGCATAGAGGTGTGTCAAATCATGCATTAAGTGACCACGCTGTCAAAACACTTCCTCTGTACCGTGCATAGTGTGGTTTAGCTCCCACACATAAAAAAAAAGTCATGTGTTGACATTCTATGTCACAAACCGGAAAGGTGCCAGAGTGTGAATTTCAAAAGGACTTTATTTGCCTTTTGTTTGTTTTACCTTTTGCTATGGCCATAATTCACCATTTAAAGTTTTTTTTGTTTTGTACATTTGTTGTATGTGCAATTTAGGGGTTAAAAGTCAGTCAGAAAACTCCGCAAACTATGGTGATAGTTTCCTCATGGAAATTTGTGAGAAATTCTGAAAGATTTAGGATTACTTTTTTGAAGCCTTTTGAAAAATCCCAGCTCCTACAAATGTTTGTGCACATGTAGTCTCGGAAGGTAGTTCTGTTTTTCACAATTAGTGCTCCCATGCATGGGCACCTTCATCAGACCGAAAATCAAAACGTTAAATTTCCTGGCCAGACAGACTGTCCACCATTTGTCCACAATGTAAAGTAAATGGGATTAAATGGCTGTACGAACAATATTTCCTTGCTGGTTGAGTGGAAGTCAGGAATGTTGTTGTTTTTCTATGGGATGTACTGTTATGCTTGAACTTCCTAATGTTAAGATTCAAGAATTTTTCCAGTCATTGATTTTCGGAAATACTGTGGAATTTGATCATGTCTGTTTTCAGTAGTTAGCCTATCCCTTTTAAACAACCTGGGAGGAAGGAGGGAAAACTAGACAAACTGCAGAGATACATGGTTAGAAACAAAAACAAAAAAGGAAAAATGGTTAGATTGTAAAAAGTTATTCCTTAAATGTCCAGTTATACCGTATGTTTATAAAATGTACAATAAGTACATGACCGAGTACTTCAGATTGATGGATTGAACTCTGAGTTGAATATTTGCCAGAAAATTGTGCAAAGTTTGTTATTCTAATGAATTTAGATAGGCAGTAGACTAACTCTTGTGCTTTAAATTATCTACAGATAACACCTCCAGAAGCCTGTTGCACGAAGATAGTTTTCAGAATAGGTCGAGTTGGCAAAACCTTACAATTCCAACCCGGTTTCGTTTAGGTTCAGCTGGCTCACAACACTCGGTATTAACCTTCCCTGTCAACTCAGGTGCTGCGTCCCAAATTTGCCTACTTATACTAACTACGCCTTAAAAGTATGTACTCTTTGTGAAGAAAAAGTACATAGCAAAAAAGTAGACAAGCTTTGGGACATACTATCACGTCTTTCAATGGACGCTCTGCATAGTTACACGCATTTTGTCAGTGTAAGCTGGCCTGTCAATCATCTTGTCACAGTTAAAATCCTCCACATTTAATTGAATTTAATTTCGTACTGTATTGGAGAGAAAGTTGCACGTTGATCTTTCATGCTGAGAGCTCTCCTCATGTGTTTGCATTAAGATGCATTTAAAAGTTAATGGCCTAATGGATCTTTATAAAAGTCCACATTGTTGTTAAAGATGAAATATAACATGCCATGGACAACAACGTTAAATAAATATTGTTTTATCAGGTAAAATGTTGATTATTAGTCACCCTTTATCTAAACCTCTCTACTTAACCGTCGGTCGTGTACACCCGCCATGTTTTTTAACACTTTTTATTCATGTTTGTAGTTCTGAACTGAATCCTCCTCCAAAGCGCAATGGGTTGTGTGGGTAATATTACCCGTTATAGTCAAGTCAAGTTACCTTAATTTATATAGCGATTTTTACAATACAGATTGTTTCAAAGCAGGTTTACAGTGAGAATAGGAAATTAATGCAACAAAGATTGTTTTGGCTGTACAGCAGCTCAAGAAGAAAAGTATTTGTCTAGCTTAAGTAAGTTTTTAATTGATTCACTTCCGTAAAAATCATTAGTTATTAACTTAGGGGCCGCTTACACAACACCATTTTCAACTGAAAACAGAAAACTTTTAATGTGTTCTGGCTGTTCATTTACACGACAACAGCATTTTGGTGGCCTGAGAACTCAAACTTTAAAGTAGGTTTCTAAGTGCAAGTTTTTGAAAACGGGTTTTGAAAGCGATACCGTTACCATCTCTGTGTAAAGGTCAAAAACGTGAATCTGTGAAAACGGTGACGGCATGCGGTCTGTAATGCGGTCAAGACCTGCCTGGAACTACTTTAGCCGTGCGTTTTCCTGAAAATAATTGCACACCTTAGAATGTTTGTCAACCAATCATATTATAGCATTCAACTGCCCTATAGTAAAAATATGAATTACACATAATTATAATAATTCATATAATTAAAATTTATTAAATAATTAGCTGCAAAATATGGGCAATTTTGTCTCTAAATATTTTTTACTATAAACTGCTTTTATTTTGGATCGAGAGATACAAGAGGAGTGGCTTTATTGCATCACATATATGTCACTGTGCTTACAGCTGATTAGTCCAGTTTTTGGTTTGCGATCTCTAACCCAGAATAAAACCTGCTCCAGAGCAGATTAGCCTAAGTTACAATGGCGATGAACATTGCTAAAAACCAATCCATCAGAGTTTGCTCAAACTAATCTCAAACTTACCTGGGTAGCAACTGAATCCGGCTTCATATAGCATCCATTTCAACAGGCATCAGATAGCATCCATTTCATGGATGAGCAACATAAACAGAAAAATGATCAAAAAATAATTAAAAACCAAAGAAAGAAGTGTCCTTTCTTTTTGGCGGGTTTAGGAACTGCTTATATCACTGTTAATACATTTTATTTCTATCAATGTTTTGTCGTGCTAAAGGTCCTGTGTCACACAAGTGTAAAATATTGCCACATTTGATACTGTCATGATGGTCTGTTATTTACTGGACAAATCATAGAAAAGTGCCGCAGAATACTTTAAAATCTTGATCCTTATCATAATCGCCTTGGTTTATTAAAGAATAATCAAATGGTTTGTTGAGTCTCGATTTCTACTCACATGTGTGAGGTAAAGTTCACTGTAGTAGGAAGGCATCGCAGTGTTTTGGAGCTGCTCTGTGTTATCTGTGTTGGGTGGAGTTGAGGAGGTGTGGTACATTGTATCATGCTACTCCAGATTCTCAGTTGTAATCATGGCTTTCAGGTCCAAAAAGACAAGCATAAACCTTAAAATAGCTACCAGTCTAGTGAAAGATGTTTTGCTCTTGCTGGGAAAATGTAAAATGTGTTAAATGGAAATTAGATTTTGGAATTAAAGACTTTAGGTTGACATCTGTTACAATAATGGGACTCCCCCCCCCGCGGTGGCGGCACTTCAGTGGCGACACTGAAAATCTTTTTTTTTAATTTGAGATAACTTCAGATTCATTGATAAAGTCTTGTTCTTGTGCATCAAACCACACCAGGACACATTTTACATCTCTACATAATTAGTTTTTAGAATTGTGTTCCCATTGGCTGTTCAGTTCGAGGCAAGCTAGGCATGATGCCTGCGTGATTAGCCAGGGCTTGTGAATGCCAATGAAACTGAAAAGAGGGAGTTCGATGTGATGGTTTAAGTCTCTGTGGCTGTTGGAAGCTGTCTTTTCCACCCGTCACGGCTAATGAGAGCCACCCTATGACCTGCCACAGCTTTGGAGTGTAGACACTTCATTAGCCACTTCAAGCAGTGTCTGCAAGGTGACTTCCCAACTTCCACCCACCACATCCAACTGGGTTTCTGGAACACTGCATTGTCTTCTGATTCCATTCATATTAGTGACATTCCAGGGGGGGCGAAATACTCATCAACTTTTCTATCACTACAGCTAGTTGAACCCTGTTGTACTTAAATTGATTGGCCATTAAACATTTGTGACAGTGATTATTGTGAGTAGAATGAGAAATAATATTTATTGAAGTCCTCCTTCTACAGTGATCAGTCTAGTTTTAATACATTTAAACTTATACATTTTTTTAAACAAAAATGCCTTAGTAATGAGCACAAGCATCTTGAGATTCTAATGATGCTGACAAGGGGATTAGGTTTTCTCAGCCCCAGAACTGGTTGGATATCTTCTGTTGGAACTTGGAGGGTATATCTCGCACCCACAGCAATGTTTAAAACAGTCTCTTCTGTAGTGTTGAATTGCCCCAGATTGAGTGTCAGCTCCCACATGTGCATTCAGTGACAGTGGTAACTTCCGGCCACAACAAGACCTGAGACCTCAAGCTGTACAAGCCACTTGTCTTTCACTTATTGCAGTTCTATGTGTGCTTTTAATACAACAAATTAATGTTTTATGTGACATGTTGCTACTAAATAACATCCAGCTTCTGATTTGGCTTTGTTGATGAATTGATAGTGACATGGTGGTTTGGGTTTGTTTTTATTAGTGGATTAAACATCTCCACTTTCTCCAATATTTTTTTTACACATTTCTTAAACCTATTTCTTAATTATTAGGAGCCAAGCACCGAAGGTGCAGAGGCATCTATTGTATCCATAGGCATTCCTATTATTCTTCTTCCTTCTTCTTCCACTCTGGGGGTCTATGGCAGCCCGCGGGAAAGTTATGAAATTTGGGACACTGATAGAGGATAGTCTGAACTGTCACCATAGCAAATTTGGAGTCTCTAACTAAATCCCTCTAGCGCCACTAACTGTCCAAAGTTTCACTCATGTTTATGCTACTAACTTTTGAATCATAAGGGCTAGAAACAAAATTCTTTTTCCTCTGATTCCCTAGCTCAATACGATTGCACCCTATGGCGCAATTTTCCGTCATGAAAAATTGTCATTTTACGGTTAGAAGATGGCTGTGTCTCATGTGACCTTGTTATTTGTACACGCTGTGACTATACAAATCACAACATGTAAATAGGAAAATGTTGGCGTTATTTTGTCACTTATTGGGAGCAGTATGCTAGCTGGAGCCGTTTACCTCCAGTCTTTGTGCTAAGCTAGGCTAGCGGTGGGTGCGTCAGACAGAGTTACGGCACGCACGGAGATGAAAAGGGTATGTATGGACTTATCTAACTCTGGGGGATACGGTGAATAAGCTAAAGTCCCAAAAAGTCGGCGTGTTCCTTTAATATATATTATATACTGTCCATAAAAGGGTAATTGCTAAATAAGATCAGATTTGTAATACCATATTTGCTTAAACACAATATTGCACAACTCAAGAATCTGTATCTTTGGAGTAATTAGTGGTTTGGGCCCTGAACATCGAGAACAGTCTAATAGACAAAGTGTTGGCTTTTTTATGCGTTTATACATATAAATGTCTATAACTCCAAAACGAAATGAGATATTTTCACTAAATTTGACACACATGTATGGGCTCACTCTGAATACACATAAAAAAAAATAGTGGGATTATGCCTCTTGTTGGCACTATAATATAACAAAACATGAAATTCCCATTGACTTCAATACAGTATTGTGATATGAACTGCTATACTTAACAAATGCAATGGTGTAACATTACGAAACTCAGTATGTGCCATCAGCACCATGCCCTGAAGGTATTTAAAAGATTTAGAGACAGCGCCACCTTTTGGTCAAAAGTTATTATGAAATTTCCAAAAATGCTAATAACTTTTGAATAAATTTCCCTTTTGTAATGTCACTGGTCTTAATAGATTCCTTCGGTTATGCTGAAAACATGGATACCAATTTTGCCATATCTGGCCAAACTTCCTGTCCGCCATCTTTATTTTCTTGTAAAACCTACTTTTTCGAACTTCTCCTAGACCGTTTGTCCGATTTTTACCAAAACTTGGACTTCGTGTCGATAGACAAAACCGTTTTTGAATATCGCAGCAGCAAATTTGAGGAATGATGCCAAAATGACTATTCAGGCTTTATCTCTGCAATGCCTTGACATATTAACAATAAACTTCGTTTGTGTCATTGTCTCCTCACTCTTGCCACACCACATTCGTAACTGCGCCACCTATTGGTCAAAAGTGACAAACCATTAAATCATATTATTAATGTCTCTATATATGATTTTTTCACCCATTTTGCCTAAAATCATCTTAAAAATGTCTTTAATTGCTCATTGTTGCAGTTGGTCTGACACTTCCAGCCATCTTATTGTCGTCTTGAGCTTGGCCCCGAAAATATATTTATTATTGATGTTGTTGTTGTTATTAATGCATGCTTCCTGTCCTTTCTGGAGACTTTCATACGTTTAAAGTGCTTATTGGTTACAGTTTTAAGTTTTTCCATATGCAGTCCTCAACTCATTCAGTAAACAGCACATTTTGTGTGGTGCAATAGACAACTCAATACTGATAAGGGAGTCATCAGATTAGAGTGTTTGCTTGGCTTATCTCATGTCTTATCTTGCTGCTTTTTGTACATAAAAACATCTTTTTGTGAAGGTTCGAGGTGCTGAGGGATGGAATACTTGTCTCTTAACCTACTTTTGTCCATGCTTTTACTGTGTGTGTGTGTGTGTGTGTGTGTGTGTGTACAGGTTTATATTACATTGTGAGCACTGGGCACCAAATGTCCCCATAGTAAAACCTGAGATCACCTACATTCACCAGCCAGCGGTCTCCACAAGGGAAATGCATTAATAAACATAGTAAATTATGTTTTTTTGAAAATGTAAAAAAGTTTTCTGTGATGGGTAGGTTTAGGGGATAGAATATACAGTTTGTACAGTATAAAAACCATTACGTCTGGATAATCCCCACGAAGATAGCGAAACCAAGTATGTGTGTGTACAGTTGTTAATTTGTTATTCTATTTGGATAGTTTGTTGCACGTCCCTCCTTGTTTGATGTTCTCATTGACAAAAAAACAAAACTGTATAGCAGTAATTTTCCACTTAAATATTAGTGCAAGTTCACTTGCCATAAATATGAGTAAAAGTTCACTCGTCCAGGCTGAGGTATTAATTTCAATTACTTGGTCTGGAGAAGCGTTTACTTTAATACAGGATGTGTGATTCACAATGTCGGCTTGTGCCAAGATGAGTGGATCACAACAACATTAAAGTGATTTAAGAGGCTCCAGTTGGTGAAGAGCTACTTGAGTATTGATGTTACCTTAAACTGACAGCAAGTCTGTTATTGTGAAGAAGGCCAAGAAACATTTCATTTTTAAAGGGTTAGTTAACCCAAAAATGAAAATTCTGTCATTAATTACCCTCATGTTGTTCCAAACCCCTAAGACATTCGTTCATCTTCGGAACACAAATTAAGATATTTTTGATGAAATCCGAGAGGTTTCTGAGCCGCCCATAGGCAGCAACGTTATTGCAACTTTCAAGGCCCAGAAAGCTAGCAAAGACATCATTAAAATAGTCCATGTGACTACAGTGGTTCAACCTTAATGTTATTAAGCGACGAGAATACATTTTGTATGCAAAAAAACAAACAAAAATAACAGCTTTATTCAACAATCTTTTCTCTTCAACGTCATACTCCTACGCTGTTCACGTAGTAAATGCAGTGCAGCGCCATGTAGTCATGTAGTCACATGGACTATTTCAACGTCTTTACTACCTTTCCGGGCCTTGAAAGGTACAACGACGTTGTTTCAGAAACCTTTCGGATTTAATCAAAAATATCTTCATTTGTGTTCCGAAGATGAATGAAGGTCTTGCGGATTTGGAATTGGAACGACATGAGGGTGAGTAAGTAATGACAGAAATGTCATTTTTGGGTGAACTACCCCTTTAAATTGTGGATTACTGTACTATGTAAATACTAGTGTAACATCTACATTTTCATTCATTCATTCAAGGTGTTCATGTGCTGTATTTTGAAAATTTTTGTAGTAAAAAAAGAGTAATTGTGGGAAGTAGTCTCAATGTCTAACCAATCTACAATATAGTCCTCATGGTGCCTGTTTGTAGGCATGGTAAATCATTGTCATTTTCTAAATGTCCTAGTTGTTTGTGTATTCTCAGTACAAGCTTATGCTCTGTACCCATCGGTACTGTAGCCCTTTGTTTTGGTTATTTTCTGGAAAAAGTAAATCTTTTCATCCTAGTTTATCATATAAGCATCCCCTACGTCACTTCTTGTAATATCAGAATTTCAGACTTTGTAGTCTGACACACTGACACACAGCACATGGACAGTGTTTCTGAGGCTTATCAGCAGTTATGAAATCATTGTTTTAAGGAGAGAACAACACGTTTGGGGGCTAATAGTTGCTTTTCCCCCCTCTTCCTCCCTCCTTCTCCCTGTCACATGTCCCTTTCACAGCATAGAAAAGTTCCTGGATTAACGCAGAATTAGCACAAAGCAGAGACGCCACCTCAGCCCAACATTGCAAACCGACTGAACTAGCAGAGAGAGGAAACGATTGAGGGAGAAGCAGTGCCACCAGAAACTGAGACACTTACCCCAGCAGCTCAAGACGAGTCCCAGAGAGCACAGAGACAGGCCAGGACGGGCATCCTTCTGGAAAGGGGACCCACGCCGAAGAGAGCTTCAAAAGCATGGAGGAAAAACAATTTTCTGGCATATTGGTGAGTCACTCTGACTTGCATTTTTACACTTTATTTTTTTTCTCCCCCTCAGAGTTAAAACTATTTTTAGGTTATATATATTTTTAAAAGTTATTTTCTTGTATTCTTGTATTAGAATTTTATTTTATTAGTAACATGTCTGCCTTTTTTTTTTTATTTTCTGTTAAAAGTTAGTACTCAAGCAGGTCAAAGCATTTTAGATCAGGCCACAGTTCTAAATATCTCACATTCTTTTTATGGTTCAATTAACATTTTTCTTCTTCTCAAGTGTAGAGAAAATAATTAATTGATTCAGAGAGTGTATCTAAGAAAAAATTATTAGAGCTTAAAGCTATTTACAGTGTTTTTCTACTTAAAGCTTTCATGATAGAGACTCACAGGAGTAGTATGAAATGTCCTGACAGCTCATAGATATCTTTAACTTTTGATCAGGAGAATATAAAGAAACTTGGATAAATTTAACAGTTGATGTAGTATAATTTAGGGAGGAAAAAAAGGACTTTCACAATGTTTTGCCATTCCGTGAATGTGTGTTGTAATCTTTTTTTCATTTATTTATTTATTTAAATAAAGAAATTTTCCTGATGATTATGAAAGTAATTTAAAACTGTATATGACTTCTGAGTTGGGCTATAAATTGTTTCCAATCCCTGATGGCTTTTTTAACCATTGCTGTGCTGAATGCACACACATCTGGCAGTGTGAGCTAATGTTAAAGTGTTTGCATACTGAGAAAAAGTGCTGCAACACCATAACGCAAGTAAGGGATGTATGACGTCTTGTAAATAGATGTCAACACTGTCTCTCTGTCATAATACTTGTAAAAAAAATAGTTTTTCAAGGGGGCTTGATTCTATAAGATGGAATATCGAATGAGATTCATAAATTTCAGAAAAATAAAATAAAAATCGATTGATTAATGATTTTTGATGCGATTATAGCTATAGTTGCTACTTCTGGGTTTTTTATTTTAAGACCTACTCTTGTTATTTTTAGTGTTTCTGAATGCTTATTTGTGATATGTTTGTGTGAAGTGTCAGTGGTTTGCATGGAGCAGCTGCTTTGCTGCAATTTTTGGTCAGGATGAGTGATGCTCATGTCTTTTGTGTGACTTTAGGTGGATAATATGTTTCTGGTTCTGTGCTGTAACTGTAAAGATATAGTGGGGTACCACTTTATTTTACAGTGTCCTTGTGACTTGTTACTGTAATGTAGTTACTGTAGTAATAACTATAAGTTATGCATAATTACATGCAACTAACCCTAAACCAACCCCTGTTTCTAACCATAACCCTATAGTAAGTAAATGTAGTTAATTATTATTACTCAGTACTTAAATGTATAATTATATTGTAAGTTTAAGTGTAATCAAAAGTGTTTCACTGCTTAAACTGTTTCTCCATTAAACCAGTCTATTTTTTTTTTTCATTTGTAAAAGCTGCGACACTTAAAATGAGTTACTACTGTGACCGCATAAAATGAGAATTAGTACATTTTCAGATTTAATTATATTTACAGTTTAGAAATAAGGATAACAATATTCCACAATTGGACAATTTACATGATCCCACGATTCCCTCCTAAATTCTGTCTCAAAAGCTTTTCAGGACTGGAACATGGTTATAGAATGGATATGGAATTCCATATGAGGTTGTAAACGCTAGGGAAACTGTTGTAGGGGTCCTATAGCAAATAAACCTTTGAGGTCCGTCCCCACCCTAGTCCTCCCCTTGTGTGATTGGTTATAGTGATTGTAATGGTTATGGCTCCTGTGTTTCTCTCTATGTTCATATAACTGTATTGTCCTGTACTTGTAGCCTTGTACTGTGCCCTGTACATTTTGTACATCTAAACAAGTGTATTTATTTTTGTAAATGTGTATCTTGCAGATGGAATATGTATGATTTGTTTCCAAAATTCTGATTCTTATTATTATGATGATTATTGATTGAATATGCTTGTTTGGCACAATCACAGTCTTAATCTTAAAAATTTAATCCTAAATCTAATCTTAATTTTATTATATTTTTATTTTGTCTATCAAGGTTGTTGTTTATCAGATGTTTATAATGTATTTGATGGCTTCCAAATACTAAATTGCTCTGCAACCCATAGAGACTTGCGTTTACATTCTGGCTTTTAAACTCTTTGGGCACAAACTCTTTTTAGTGGTGAGATGTGCTTTTGGCTGTCAGTGATTTATGACTTAAAACTTACTCAGTACAGAGGTTCGGTTGGCTCTCAAGAAGGGAAAGAAGATTTTGACCGGCACATTTGTTTGCTCATAACTCTAAATTACTTTTACTGATTACGATAGTGGCACCTCATTTTACACAAATAGTTCTGCTTAATGTACAATATCTGACCAAGTGGTAATCCGTAGTACCTTAGTAGGCTATATGGTTTTGTATACTGTCAAAAGGCAGGAAGCTTGTGTCAGTGCTTTGAATGGTGTTAATTCCTCTTTGTCTCCGACAGAATCTGTTCAGCTTTAAGAATATCCTGACATGTTGACAATGAGATATCACCAGCGAAAAGCCCATTGTTCCCCTCTGACAGTGACAGTAGAGACTGTAAGAGCTGCTGTAACCCAAAATATAATTAGAGCCTAGTAGAATGACATGAAAGGAATTAATGCTAGAGTTGTCAGACATTCAGAAGCAGTTGTGGAGGAACTGTTGATTGAGCTGTGATGACCCTATGCTGTACTTACTTTTTCTTCTGTCCCACTGGCAGCTCTCCAACCTTTCCCAAGGGTTGTTAATGTGTGCTGCTATCTGTGAAGTGGAAATTAAACGCAAACAAATTTTGGATCCCATAGTCCCTCAGGATGCTGGGCTACTGCTGCACGTTTTAACTCTCCTCTCTGGGCTTTCAAACATTTCAAAGCACAGGTCAATTAATTAGCATTAAACTAAACGAGCAACCGTAAATTACATGATTTTAGTGAGCTGTCTCACGGTCACCCATCATTCTAAATCCTCATCCTAACAGAAATGGAACCTCTAAATTGACTTAAATTGAAAATTTACAAAAGTGACTGATTTGAAATGCTTCCGCATCGTTTCCGTTAATGGTTCCAAGACATGGTTAATGGTGACTCGTGTGCCCCACACAAACAGCGCTCCTCACGTGAAGTGTGTGAGACATAGTTTCAGTAGCGTTAGATGTTCAGTAGATGTTGCTAATCTGCAAAGCTAACAATGCTTTACTTTTAATGGGCACAAAAAAATACATGACAAACGCATGTATATTGGGTGAAATAGTACATTTTTAAAGTTTTAAAGTAAAAAAAAAAAACTATTTTGTCTCTACATTTAGAATAATAATGTATATATTATAATTATTATAATAATAAATATTATACATTAATGCATTAAGGCCATGAATAATTTCCCTGAGCTTGACGTAGTGCATTTTAGAATTGCCTTATCTGTGAAGGACGACCATCTTTGGAATAACAAACATGGCATGGTGAAGTGAAGTGATGTGAAGGCCAAGTATGGTAACCCATACTCGGAATTTGTCTTCTGTATTTAACCCATCCAAGTTAGTCCACATACATTAGGAGCAGTGAGTAATAAACTGCAACCCGCAGACACACACACCCGGAGCAGTGGTTAGGTGCTTTCCTCAAGGGAACCTCAGCTGTTTCCTTTCCTACCGGTATTGAGAATCAAACTCACAACCTTTGGGTTACAAGTCCGACTCTCTAACCATTAGGCTAAGACTGGTATTTTGCGATGTCTGCAATGGACATCAGGCATAAAAATGTATTATATGCTATTCCCAGCACTGCATTAGATTTTAGCCAGAACATAGTAGTAGTAGATTTATTGTCATTGTGCAGTAGTACCATACAACGAAATTTGCTTGTGCATCCTCTAAAAAACAATGCTCACATTCATATACACATTCACACAATAAATATAGTTAAAATAACAGGGCATCCTACATAACATGGTGACAGGTATATATGGAAGCTTGTTTCCGCCACAAAATAAAACATTTTAAAAGATAATTGCGACTTTTTATCTCACAATTGCGAATTTACATCTCGCAATTCTGACTTTATTTCTCAGAATTGCGAGATATAAAGTCAGAATTGCATGAAATAAAGTCGCAATTGCGTGTTATAAAGTCAGAATTGCAAGATATAAAGTCAGAATTGCGTGATATAAACTCGCAATTGCGTGTTATAAAGTCAGAATTGCAAGATATAAAGTCAGAATTGCGTGTCATAAAGTCAGAATTCTGACTTTTTTTCTCGCAATTGCGACTTTATATCACGCAATAGGCCTATGTCACGAAAAAATTGAAGACCGGAAAGTACGTCTTTTAGTAGGGATACGGCTCTTCCGGTTAGCTTTTTACAGTGGCTTAGTCCGATAGATACTGCTGGACCAAATCTCTCCGCAACCTGCCGGAAGTCACATATGACGATGTAGTTCGGATGGTAAATGAAAACTCTCAAGTGAAACGTCAAAACTGAGGAAAGGGTACAAGTTCTTCTGGGAGAAATTCATTTTCAATTACAGAGGTAAGTGTTTGAATTCCGCCGCCAGTAAGGTAAACGTTTCTATGGTAACAGCGAGTTGGACCAATCAGCAGACGTTGCTGCTACGCTTAGGATTGTGGGTAGTGTAGTTTTTTTTTCATAAGATTGCGGGTAAAACATGTTTTTCTTAAAACAAGGTTGATTTCATATGAACTTATAGCTTCTACAGGAGCAAAAACCTTCGTTTCACAACCTCATAGCTCGTGGTCAGTCTACCTCGGATGGTTTAGACATTATGGCTGATAATCTAAATCCTTATAGAGAAATACTGTTGACCGGAAGTTCTGAATCCCTACTCCGCGTTCCGGAAGCAGGAAGTGTGACATAGGCCTATTCTGACTTTATAACACGCAATTGCGAGTTTATATCTCGCAATTCTGACATCTTTTCTAAGGAATTTCTTCCTTTCAATTCTAAGGAAAAAACTTTTTTTTAAATTATTTTTTTTTTTTTACCACAGAATAGTTTATATCTCACAATTCTGACTTTATAACACGCAATTGCGACTTTATATCATGCAATTCTGACTTTATATCTCCCAATTGCGACTTTATTTCTCAGAATTGAGACTTTATATCTCGCAATTGCGACTTTATTTCTCAGAATTGTGACTTTATATCCTGCAGTTGCGACTTTATATCTCGCAATTGCCACTTTATTTCTCAGAATTGCAACTTTATATCTCGCAATTGCGACTTTATTTCTCAGAATTGCGACTTTATTTCTCACAATTCTGACTTCATATCTCGCAATTCTGAGGAAAAAAGTCACAATTCTGACTTGATATATCGCAATTCTGAGAAAAAAAGTCAGAATTGTGAGATAAAAAGTCGCAATTATTATTATTTATTTATTATTCAGTGGCGGAAACAAGCTTCCATAGGTATAAACAACACAATTTAAAGGGATAGTACAAAATGAAACTTTTGTCAACTCAACATTTTTACACCCTAATGCCTAATATCATTCCAAACCTGTACTGGAAGCATTTTTTTTTGTCTCTTGTGGAACACAAAAGACGATGGGGATCAAACAACATTGGAGTCCAATATAAATTTGATTGTGTTCAACTAAAAGATGAAAGTCATATACACTTATTCCCATAACTTCTATTGTATAGACAAAAAAAAAAGCATGTCTTTTTTATGTTCCACTGAAGAAACAAATTCATACAGTTTAGTGGGTAAAGAATTTTTGAGGGAACTATCTCTTTAACAACAGTGATGTCTGTTCCAAACTCACTAGAGTTTTGAACAGAGCCCAAATTTAAAAAAATGTATGAGATGTCACAGAATTTTTTATAAAAAGTATCTGTATGCTTTAGTGTGATTATTTTCTTTTGTTCATAATCCAGAGTCTCATTTATAGCAGGTGAGCATCAAGTTCAAGGCCATGCCTAGGTCAGCAGCACTTTCAGACTTATGTAAGGAACATATTGAGCTGTCACTCACTCACATTAACTACAGCGTACACATCTTTTGTAGCTGCGCAACCGAAGTGCCTTCAGGGGCATGGGAACAGATGTGGTTGAGCAAAAGGGAAGTCAAACATGATTTCTGTCTATGTTCGAGCCCCAGACTGTACTGTCTGTGGAGTGTAGCGAGCCTAGAGAGAAGGCAGCCACCGTGGAGTACGCACAATTGGAGGACAAGGGCCACCAAATGCTAAACACGTCCACTGCTGCGATTCTTTTAAAAACACTCCCCTCCGCTAAAAGGGCCCATTGAGAATCAGCCTTTAGATTTCATTTGAAGTAACCACTCAGGCTGAAAATTTCGTTTTTCTGTGTTCTTTCCTCTCGCCTTTATGTGTGGAGGTGCCCCTATTCTACCCAGGCTAAACACAAATACTGACCAAGAAAGAGCCACTTTTTCTCCTCGCTAGCTGAAATTATGGACTGCAGTTTAGCATTGTGTTCCATCCACCTGGCTTCCTAAATCTTCTTTTATTAATTTTATTTTTAACGGTTGAATTGAAGTCCCTTAAAGCCTTTTCAGCCCATATTTAGGTAATTTGTTGCGCTTGAACCCGACCTGCTCCCCCCGTGGTGGTGTGAATGGGAGAAAAAGGCATGGGATGAGGGGGGGTCTGCTGTTCTCAGGGTTTCTCCACAGAAACAGCCCCTTGACCTATTATTTATCATTTTGAAGCTCTCCATGTTGAAAGATCACAGCAACACAACCCATGCTTTTGTGTTGACTAGTTCATGCATTAAATTAAGAGCCAGGAAATCCATAATACATTCAGAGAAAACACAATTTCAAACGGAAACCAGAAATTGACAGGAATCAGAGTGTTAAAGTTGTCACAGTTCAAAAAACGATGACGACAACTTTTGAGGCCTTGTGTATTTTTTGACCTGCTAATTTGACCAAGATAATTATAAATGGTCATACAAGTCTCTTTTTGTGGTTTATGAAAAGGCAAAATTTCACCATTTAACCTTATAACGTGACCTCTGTGTGTGAGTAAACAGTGCTCACTGCGTGGCTCTCATATACTCGTGACAGAAAGCCTAACTCAAATGTCAGAGAATCTCATCTGGTGCTTTTTTATACTACTTCCCTTTGTGTGCTGAAAGAAAAGGCATCCACCCCATAAGACAACTTGTAAACTCTGAGAGCAGGGTCTCTGTCCTCTTTCAAACAGATTTTCAACCATTTGTCAAAACATAGATGGCCATATTACAAGCCTTCCCTTGCATTTTCAGCTTCTAGAACGAACTTTTCTAAAAAAAAAAAAATTCTCGAACTCAAAACACAGCTTGATAGCCTGTTGTCACTTTTCTAATTGGCCGATTGTCAGATCCACGTGAGGCGCAACAAAGTCACATGTACCTCAAGTTCATCCTCAGCGATGGTCCCATATGTTTGTCAAAATGTGTATGTTGTGTGCTTTTTCCAGCCTGATTTGTGCCCAAGCCATTCCTCTGAGCCCCATTCTCCCCGGAGGAGGTCTGAGCTACACGCTATTTATAAAGAATTAGCAGCTGGGGCCCTTCCAGCCAAATTATGGCAGTTGGGGGGGTTGGGGGGGAATAATCATGGAAGCTTCAGGTTAATCCAAGCGTTGGAAATTGCTCTTCAGTGTCCCGAAAGCCGTTTGGACCAGGTGGACGTCACAAATTCTCTCTTTGCCCTGTACGCACACAAACACACACTCGCACTCCAAAGGAACGAGGCAGGAAGTCGTTTTCAGACGAAGGTCCATAAATATGTCTGTTTTGCCCCCTACAATGTTCGTGCCAGACTTTTCACTGACTTCCCTATTTAGTGTCTGGTCCAACATGGGCTTAGATTAAGATTCACTGCATTACTTCCTTTTGTACAAAAAAATGGCTGATACCCGTTTTAGCACCATTGTAATCACCATTGAAGCGTAATACACAGTGATAGCATATTAAGTTGATTTATAATGATAGACATAAATATGAATTCAGTGTGATGTAATGGGAACTGGTGAAGAAAACTCTCATCTTATTTGAATTATTCCTTTTATTAGTAGTCAATTCTATTAAGCTATTTTACACACTTGAATGCTTTTAATTGTTCATTGAAATTTTCAGTTAATAGACCTGATTTGTGAGTTTTCTCTCTCTCTATCTATCTAGGTTGAGCCTGTCAGCAGCTTCCCTTTTTGTAAACTTGAGTTCACTGTGTTTGGGATGTTTCTCTATTTTGTAACACAATAAGTCACTTTGCATTCATCTTGTGTAGCATTCCTCGATTTTCCAAAGCTATTATTATTATTATTATTATTTTTAACATTTGATGGCTTTTTCCACCTTTTAATAATCTTATACCTTTAAAAAAAACATTTTGTTTGTAATTTTTCTTAATATTTCTTAAATATTATGCTAAAATTATGACTCCAACCATAGCAAATTAAAATAGTAATGTACAAAATTTAGTCATAATATTAGTTACTATTTTAAAGTCACTCTGCTTTGTTTAATGATACTAATTACATCCTAACATTGCTTGTCAGCTTAGTTCTACATTTTTGTTTTAAATCTATTCCATTGTATTTATTTCAAGTGCATCTAATGTTTAGCAAGTAAATGGTGCCATAATTTTTTAAGGTTTCTAAGTCTCTCCAAAAGCTAAATAAGATTGTGGAAATGTCTCAGATATTATGTTTCCTATTTTAGATATTAGCAATTGTTTAATATCTCTGTTACCAGAATGGTTAACAACCATTCAGTATTTCAGCCTGTGTGCTGTCATGTGCAGGGGGTAAAAATCATGCGAGTTGATTGTCTAAAACCGTGGTCCTCTGTTTTGTGTGTGTGTTTGCTTTGGGTTGTTTTTGTGTGTTGGACATACCACTCTAGATTGTAAATGGGGCAAAAGAGAGCTCCGGAAGGAGACGGCTCATCAAAGCCTGCACTAAGTTTGAAAAAGTGACGTTTTTAGTCAGCAGTAGTATTTTAGCCCTCACTGAGGCCCTCTTGTTCAGCTTGTCAATAGAACGAACGTGCCCTGAATGGGAAACACCTGCTTAAGGGCTCTTGCTGGAAACCACACTTACTGAAACTCCCTGGTGAATCTGGAAACCTCTTGTGTTACTTTCCTGTTTTTAGTTTACACTGTAGAGGCTTCTGAATTAACTCTTGTTGTGAGGTCCAAATGACCCATGGGTCTCTAAATTAAACTCACCTTTTCGTCCTCACCTTCGTCCACCTTTTTTTTTTTTAAGAATGTCTTGGTCATTCTTTTCCATAAAGTGAAAGTGAATTATATTAACAAAAAACTATAAAAGGTTCATGAAAGTATAATAAAAGTAGTCCATATGACCTAGGCAAACATTGATTAATGACTTGTGTTGTTTCAAAGTTCAAAAACAGCTTCAGTCACACTGTTATTTTAGTGTCACTGAGATACTATTATAGTTTTATTAATATTTTTAATTAGTTTTTATTTTTATATTTTCTGTTTTGATTTTCATTTTAGGTAGTTTTAGTCATTTTGTAGTGTTTTTGTTATTTTTTATTATTTTTTAAAAATAGGTCTATTTGGGATGCTCCGACCAGGATTTTTGCAACCGATACCGATAGGGCTGTCGTGATAACTGCAATATTGTAATACCTCTATACTGACAAGCCAACCACAAAGGATGCAAGCAACCGCCGCAACCACGATGTTTACGTTTTTTTTTTTTTTTTTTAATAAGGCTATGTCCTTATTAAAAAAAAACTTAATGCGTGTGTTGAATGTTAAATAAGTTAATAATGATAACGAGTGAAGAATGTGTTTTTTTCACCAACTGGCTCTTTTTTACTTAAGACTCTGTGTACCATTGTGATTTGTACAGCAGCTCCATATTAACAAGCCTAAACATACAGCGAATGAGAGAGAGAGATCGACTGAGATTCACTCTGTCTTACTGGTGAAATATCAGCAATCTTAGAAAGCCTCTCGTCCAGTCAGATTCAAGGATTGGAACTAAATGTTATGCAAACAATAGCCCAGCAAGCTAATAGTCAGGTTTATGTTCTGTTATCTAGACCCTTCTTTTGACATTCTGTTCTCTTTCCTTTAGTTCCTGTTTTCCTGCTCTGTTTTGTTTCGGTTTCATTGGTTACTGATTATGTCCTTGTTTGTTTCTGTAGTTACATATTAGTTTCACATATGTGTAGTTTACTTTCCTTTGTTCTACCCATGTTTATATAGCCCTGTGTTTCAGTTGTTCTTTGTCAGTTCTCGTTTATGCATTGTGTGGTTTGCATTATTCTCCTCCATGTTCATTCAAAGTGTTTGGATTATTAATAGCCTGTTTTGCTTTTGAATCTCCTTCAAGATTCAAAGTGCCTGCTGACCACATCATAACATTGCAATATTAAAGGATAATTCCGGTATTTAGCACTTTGAGTCTCTTTTCTGGTTTGTTTTGGATGAACTAGAGTGGTGGACACAGAAATTTTGACTAGGGATGGCCCGATACCGATACTGGCATCGGGGATCGGGCCGATACTGTCCTCATATACTCGTACTCGTACTCATAAAAATTCGCCGATACCACGCACCGATACCACGTACATTTTGCGAAACGAAACTGGCCGCCGCGAGTGCTTTGTCGAGGTGAACTGAGGCATAGACGCGCGAGCTGGTCGAGCACATCCCTTTAAACAGACAACAGTGGAAAGTTTGTTCAGTCGGATGGCAAAGAAAATAAAACGAGGCATGTAGCTTATTATTAACGTTAACTGACAAGAGTGAGTGAGAGAGAGAGAGAGCGCGAGTTGAATGCTCTTGATTGCTGATCATTCACTCAGCACATGTTATTTGGTTGAAAACTAAATCGTATATGTAAGTAAAGTAAAACATGAACTGTTACCTGATTTAAGTATAACGAGTGGTTCCCTACATTATTACAGGATGTGTGCAGGTCAAGAAGTTCCATGAACTCAAAACATCCAAAGTGCGCGCCCCGCAAACCTGCGTCTCAGCGCGCGAATACTGAAATATTGTCTTTCACGTCTTGCGCTTGTACGGACGAATTCACACAAAATTATGTAAAAACGCCCGTCTTGGCGAGTATCCTATAGTAAACAAAGTCGGTTATATCTCAAATGAACGTAGCATGTTCAAATGCGGTCCGTGCGTTCGGTCTTAAAGGGGCAGCAGTTTGATAAACCTGCTTCTGAAATAAATACTCACTGCTCTTGACTAAATAGGCTACCCTTTTCAACTTTACAAAAATATCCATCTATATATAATTTATACAGTAATGAATATGCTTTTTTCACATTTGATTACTTTATTAAAATTTCTGTACCTGTTAGATCTACCTGAAAAACTCTAAAAACACTGTTTATTTCATTTGTAGTCTTTCTTTGTTCTATTGTATTTATTTGTCCTATTTCTAATTCGATTGTTTGTTCTTATTTTGTTACTGACTGCTTACTTCTTTTAAATTCACATTAATTAGGCAGGTAGTTTTTGTTGTAGTATCAAAATTGGATTAAATAATTGATATTTCACTGGTTTTGACAAACATCTGAACCACTGACCCAATCCTCAGCACTGAGCCCTGCTGAAGCAGCTCTAAATATGTGCTGTGCTATTAAATGAAAGATACAATATGATAGAGCAATAGAATGAACAGTGACAGTAACAGAAGCTCATACAATGCATTTTAGCAGGCTTAATTAAGCATGAAAATAACTGAAAGAAATATATATTTGATGAACAAATTAAGCCAACTAATATGATTTATATTATTTTGGTTTATCTACTAATACATTTAAAAATTACAAATGCAGTGAAAATTCAGGTATCGGTTACGGTATCAGTATCGGCGAGTACCAAAAATGAAAGTATCGGTATCGGACTAGTTCGGCAAAAAGTGGTATCGGGACATCCCTAATTTTGACGATGGGTCCTGTCTCGAATTTTTGACTCGTTTAGAATCGCCTTTGACCGCTTCAGAGTGGCTGGCTATGGGCATGCACGAACATGTCCTTAAAACAACCCTTAACGTTCGTTTTCAAAACTGTGCAACTCACCGAGTGGTTAGTGGTAGTGCTGGGCGGTATACCGGTTCATACCGAAAACCGGTGTATATTTTCGTTATGATATTAATTTTTAATATACCGCCATACCGATGTATTTAATTACACAACGTTCGGAACGAATGTTAAGCTGCGCCGCGCGACACTGTTTCAGACGGACCCTTTACAATGTTGCACTTCTAAGCAGTGACTGTGAGGCGTGGTGAGGGTAAACAGCAGTGCTCTGGTGTTACGTTACAGGGAAGATGGATGACCTCACCTCAACCATTTTATGCAAGTGCTGTCGGGCCAAAGGCGGCAACACGAGCAATTTGCTCCAGCACCTTAGCCGCAAGCACGCCAATTCTCACGCATTCACCGTGAGACACACGCAATTGACACTTTTCACACGCTCTCACGCCACACATCCATTTTCTCATGCACAAAAATCGCGAAGACTAGACAGAGCAGGTTACTTATGATATAAAAAAATCTCAGCTCTCAGATTCTGTCACTTTTATTACAAAATTCAAACAATAAATACCGTTTTGGCGCTTGTAAATATGATGCGACAGATCCCTAGCGGCACGTGAACCGATCATCTCTAGCAAATAGTAAATAAACACGAATGAACACTGTTGAAAGATACAGTACAACTTACCGAAATGTATATTCCTCATACATAATATCGACCAATCAATCAAACAAAGGGGTCAATAAAACAGCTGGAGAACAATTATGTCACGTAACATTTACCTCAGGAAAGCCATTTGATGACCATATAGGCTATAGCACGTTAGTTGGCTAGAAAAAGAGCTATAGAGAGTATTTCGCTAAATATGTGTACTATATTACATATTTATTATATTTTTACTTATATCATTAAATAAAGTTGTTATTATAATAAAAAAACGCATTGTATAATACTGCCAGCTGATAGGGCTCTCTGTATGTTTACAGCATTAGGTGAGTTTTTTTTCTTGAGAAAAATTAATGCCTATCTTGTGTAGCCTACCTAATATCCAAATGAGTCAATATTAAATCAAATCACAATAATTGAATTTAATTGAAATAATAAAAAAAGCATAGCTTACTAGAAATTGTACCATGTAAACATTGTAACATGTTGTCACTAAACCTAATAAAATTCAGTTTTAGTTACTAAAATGGTTTGACAATCACAATACTCTTATTGTGATGCAATTTTTTTTTTACATCACCCCGAATTCCCGAATTATTCTACAATATTCACTAATGACAGTAAAATAGACCATCCTAAGTCAATTTACTGCAGTAATTTCTCTCTCAACCAGTAGAAAATGCATTGAACACCATGCATGAAAAAAAAAAAAAAAAAAAACGTCATAAACTGGAAAATCGGCATAATTTTGAAAAAAACCTTGATATAAATTTTTGGTCAAAATTTTTTTGGTCAACGAACACCACTAGTTAGTGGTGTTCGTTGATGATTAAAAACAAATATATCGGCGCAATGTATGATTTCAATCCGTGTTATTTGCTATAGTGGAACTATTTTTTCAGATACCTCACAACCGCGTATAAACTTCCGCTCGATATTTGAGTCTAAAGCGCAGTAATATCAACGAGCAATGAGTCCTCCAACAGAAATCAATGGGATTTTACAAAATGCCAAATAAAACACGACAGAAACTGTATTTCGCTACGCTACTTGTTTTGGAACATCAACGAACACCACTAACCACTCGGTGAGTTGCACAGTTTTGAAAACGAACGTTAAGGGTTGTTTTAAGGACATGTTCGTGCATGCCCATAGCCAGCCACTCTGAAGCGGTCAAAGGCGATTCTAAACGAGTCAAAAAGTCGAGACAGGACCCATCGTCAAAATTTCTGTGTCCACCACTCTAGTGCATCCAAAACAAACCAGAAAAGAGACTCAAAGTGCTAAATACCGGAATTATCCTTTAAGCCACTCAAAATCACCACAAGGGAAATTCCTTAACAGAGACAGCTCTAGATTCCGACTACCGATTTCTTGTCATCACATTTGGCTGATACCGATTCTGGTCATTCAAGCTTTATATAAGTGAGGTGTAAGCTCTCTGTTGACTGTCTCTGCTAACCCCTTAGCAGTGCCTTACACCCTGAAGGCATTTTTAATGATTTCACATCTACCTGTAAGTGGCATAACTCTAAAAAAAACAAAAAAACAAGGCATCATCAAGTACATGTCCTCATTTGATAGAAAACCCCTTCAAATTTTGATCATGTTTGGAGGTTCTTTTGTTACAAGAGTGCTGAGAAAACCCCAGAAAAAGCTATTTTATTTTGTTAATATTCATGCTTGACATGATGACGTCATGATCTCAAAGCGACCGGATCCTGGAAGTCCTATACATGTAGCTTTAGCCAAGCAGCATGTCATGTCACTCCGTGAGGATTTTCTTAAGATCTACGTGCGATTTACTATGGTTTACTAATGTATCGTGAAGATACATAGCAGAACGTGGCACAAATGCACGCCAGTGGGGACTTTTTATGGTTTTACTTCAATAAATTGTGATCCGTTTGTGAGATCAGCCAAATTAAGTGACTACCGATTGAGTCATTGAATCTGATTATGGGCCAATACCGATAATCCGATCGATTGGAGCATCCCTAACGTCTATATAGTTTTTATTTTTTTATTTTTTTTTATTTTATGAAAATGAGAAATGTTGTCTTGGCAACTAGCTGAAATAAGTTTATTTTATTTTTAGATTTTGTTTTAAGTTAACGTTTATTTTATTTCAAGCAACAAAATGTCTTTTTTATGGTTTTAGTTTCAGTTAACTATTATAACCTTGACCTGGAATGCAGCACACATGTGATATATACCATCTTAGTGGAGCTTTTTGTTATTTTAGACTTTGAAAGTCTAAAGTTTCCTTTCACTTACATTATATGAAAAAGGAAAGGATTACCCACTAATTTTTCTATATTAGAATGTCTAGCTATATCTTTAGTACTGTAGTAGTGCCAAAACACACAGAGCTGCAAAGTATGCTATGCTGGTAGCCTAATGGTTAAGAGGTGGGTTTGCTGACTCACAGATTGCAAGTGAAGGTCCTAAGTAGAGGTGACCGAGTAATTGCAGTCGCTAAGCTCAAAATCCTGCTATTTCTTCATTGTGCACTCAAAGGGTCTTAACACCTTAAAGTTCCAGAAGGATTATTAGAGTTACTGTACTGTGAATAGTTTTGAACTGAATGTGCAAAAATGTCAGGTAGTTCATTCTAAAGGTAAAATATTTTATTAATAAAAGTAATGATTTATAATTTTATAATGATGTTAAATTAAATTTTATATATATATATATATATATATATATATATATATATAGGCGTTATACATATATTAACGTTATATATATATATATATATAGGACGTATACAGTGTGTGTATATATATATATATACATACACTCTCTGTGTGTTTATATTTAGCCAACTTCTGGGAACAATTTTATCATCCAAGTTTAGCTTAGAAACACAAATTTGCTTTTGAAAAATGCTATTCAAAATGGTTATGATTTGGTTTTTGTGATTAGGTTAGGTTTGTTTTTATTATGAAATTGAAATTCCTTAATGAGCGCTAAGTGTGTAATTAGGAGGTCGTATTCCCCCACTCCCAAGTGTGCACACTTGTTTAGGATCCGTCTAATGAGTTTTGTTTTGATGTGTTTATTTCATTTCAATCACAGCCCTTCCTTGTTCTCATCACTCGCTATTATGCTATTGATATGGGGCAGCGCAAATAGCGGAGTGTACATATCCTCATTAGAAGCGAGTGTTTTTGTGATGGGAGGCGAGGTTCCGTGCTGCTGCTTGACTAATAGGGGTTGGCTGGGGCCCCTGAGGAGTCTCTAATGACCGCCTGTGTCAGATTCCCTTACAGCCGGGCTCGTGGCACAGACACAAGGAGTTGCCCGGAGCTATGTGCGTGTATATGTGTGTGTTTGTGTGAAAGGGTAGGTGTCACAAATACATAAAGTCTCAGCCAGCTGCTTGTTGTTGTTGAAACTCACATATTAATTGAGAGGACACTCTCAAATTAGCTGTTGATTTCTGAAATAGGCTACTGTAATTTGACTTCAGATCATTATTAAAGATTTGTTTATGAAACCAGACTCTTTGCCAGTTTGTATAGAGAAAGAAGACAGGGAACAGTAGAAATACTGGGGAGAAAAGGGGGAAGTAGGATTGTGACATGACACAAGACTGATTTGAACCTCACAAGACCGTCCTTACCCTAAAGCATGTATGCTAACCCCTAGGTCATGGCTCTGATGTTTTTGCAGTATAATTTTGTTGTGTAAGAACTTTGTCTAGTTAAGTGTAAAGAGATGCTCATCTCTATGTGATGATATCTGTGCCCAAAGGGTCAAACAGGCAGAGCAGATGCATTTAAACTCAGCTGGAAGAGCATCATCAATAACTCATAGGCATAATAAACTCTGTCTCTTTTTTTTGATTATTAAGGTTAGGATTTTGTATGTAAAATAGTTTCATGTATTTTTTTTATTTTCTATTTTTATTATATTTACTCTTTTTTACATTTTATTTAGGCATAACACTTTTTGGGATGGCTTGGAGGATATTAGAAAAAAGGCTTGCTTTTATACTGTATTTGCATTATCTTCATACAATTTGGACTGTTATGCCACACTTAAAAAATTACGAATGCCATTTACAATTATGTAACAAAATATCAAACCAAGTGGCATTTATTTTAAAGAAATATGGCACAAACATACCTTTTTAACCAAAATAAGTTAGATTTTTAAATTATGAAATAAGATATAATATTTAAAATATAGTAAATATATATAGATGTTATTTTGCTTGATGAGAACTAACTTCATTCATCCACTAAAAATCACCTTGATATACCATTGCTTAAAAGTCATTATAAATAAATTGTAAAATTCTTGTAAAACCTCTAGTAGCATTTGTTTCCAGATTCCACTTGGTTTGATATTTTGGTTTCTAATGAAATGACATTCAGATATTTCAAGTGTAACTAAAGTGTCCAAATGTTTCCAAATATTATTTCATGCCACTGTATATTTGTCCCTATTTAATTTGGGCTATTGAATATGTATTTAAAATGAAACCTTAAAACCTTAGTTTGGTACCGCAGTTATCACGTGTAATCCATTCCACATTGTGATGCGGATAGAGATGTCTGTGCCGTCCTCTTGAATTCTGCTCATCAACTGCATCACCACTATTGTACACCTCTTTCAAATGCTCATTAGGCAAAATGCCAGAAGTCTGTCAACTTTTAACACCAATAACAGGATGCTCAGTTGGGTCCATCGCCAGGAGCTGCCACTGAGAGCTTTCTTTTGTCTGTAGGTTACTTTTTTTTCTGTGTGAATTGTAATGCAGTTTTCCACAGTCTGCCACATAATGTCCTCTATAGATTTTTGCCCGTTTATTGCTGAGAAAATCTTGTAACCTGCAGCGAACGGATGAATTACAAGGCGGCAGCCTGACCGACAGACAAACGGAAGGGTATATCCCTCCTCTGGCCTCTTGCAGGACCTTACAGGAGAATTGGCAATGTCAAGGGATGAGGATTTGAGAGTCAAGTGTTGCTGAATGGGAGCGTTGGTGGTCTGGGTGCAGCTGCCTCGAGAACAAGTGGATGAAATGCAGAGACATCGAGAGTTGCGCGCCCCATGGAAGCGGACCTCTCCTTACTTTTGTCTTTCATCATGTGGGCCGGCCGCTGAAAAGCTTGGCAGCGCCTGTGACTCCAGGCAGCTAAGCTAGCAGCTCCTAGCACTCAGTATGCAGCCAAAGTGCTGGAATGACAACGACTCCATTCATTATGGAGGTAGAGGCAAAGGCTGTGGATCTCCTCTGTCTGTTTTGTAGAATGGGGGATACAGAAGAGGAGGGGGTGCTTTCCCCAACTCGCAGTACAACGGACGAGGTAAGGATGAGGGAGCAAGAGAGAGAGAGAGAAACAGAAAGGGAGGGAGAGGGAGTGAGCGAGAAAGTGGCAGCGGTGGAGGGGGACCTTCCATGCCGAATGATTGAAAGAGGCGGAGAGGAAGCAGAACTCCATCAGATGAAATGAGGTGAAAATAATTCAGGCATTAATCAAGCCTGGCCAAAAGGAGGCTGTTCCCCCCATCCCCCCCTCTCTGCGGAAGCAAACGGAGAGGTGTGAATGAAGAACTCGAGAGTTGAGACGAGAGAACTACTGGGCACTATCGAATCATGTCGGAGTCCAACAGCAACGCAGCTTGTATGGCTGATCAGGTCAGTTGTGTTTTTGTCATGTTGTGCTGTTTTGAAACGGGCAGCATTTTCGTTTTCTATAGATGTCGAGAGGGAAATTTGAAAATTTTGTTTCTCTTGAGCGAGTGAGAGCGAGCACGTTACCCGACGCATCAAAGCAGCAATTGTACGAAGCTGCCCGGACGACGGTGCAGGGTCCTGAAAGAACTGAATTAATCAAGACCAAGCATTGTCTGCAGTGCCTTATTTTTCGGCCATCATTCAGGGGGCCTGTGACGACTCAATAGCCCACAGACCACGTGAGAAGCTCTTTAAAAACCAGACCACGTGTGGGCCAACTGAAAAGTTTTTATAACAAATTGCAGTGGGAAGTTCTGGCGACGCTGGTGGAAGGGTATGTGATAAAGTTTCCAAGGAAGTGGGCAGGAGAGCAGTGTTTGAGAGACAGAAGGAAGGAGGAAAGTGTAAAGGCTGAAAGGAGGGCTGGCCCATATTTCTCCTTTTTCTGTCTTCCTTCACCTCCTTTTTTTAGTCACCAAGGCACTTGTCACTTAAACAATCATGGGGAAGATTTATTGGAAATAAAACGTATAGATATCCTATAAGGTGCTTTGTGCCTCAGAGATTTGTTGCTGCGCCAGTTTTGGTTGCATCCATTCCATTGCACCTGTTTCCGTTCCTCCGTTTTGTAGGAGTGTGTGAAGTAGGATAAAGTGACAGTCTGGTGACTAAATACAAACTGATAAGACAAAATTAGGTTACTTGCTGTAGGTGACAGACAAAACTTTTTTTTTTTCTTTTTTTTTTTAATAGACATTATTTGGCGGGTTTTGAGTTTTGGAATTATGTAAAATCCATTTATCGTCATCTTGTTTAATCTTGATATGAATGTTGGCATTCTTATGGGCTTAATTAAAACCGTTTCTATCATATATCTCAAGTTCGGGGAAATGTGCAGTCTCAAATTGCATTGTCATGAAGTTATATTCGTGAACCGTTTTTAAAGTGCAAATTCTCTTTCATAGTTTAATTAGTACCGAGAAGCATTTACTGTGTAGTGCTATTTGATCTGGATTTTGGTCTTGCCTTTAGTCAGTCCTAATGTGATGTGAGTCTTTGACTTGGGGATGAGACCTTTGAAACTTCACAAGCAATGCTCACCTGACCTTTTCAAGTGTGTGTTCCATAGCTGTCTGTTTGTTTTTTGTCTTTCTGTACCGCCTTTAAAAGCATGTTAACTTTACATAAACGGCACAAAACATTCAGAAATCTTTAGACAATGGGCATTTACATAGAAGCCTTTAAAGTGCAGTATGTTACAGTCTGTTTAATTGTCCATTAAACACCAATGCAAAAAATGTAATTGTCGAAGTATCAGACAAAAGAAGGTGATTTTTGTTTTTGTTTTCTTCAAGTCTACCTAATCTGTAACATATCTCACTTGAGCAATTTATTATGATTCCTCACAGTGTTTGACCCCTGTAAAGACTCTGTTTTATTGACTCACTGCAAAAGGGGGTTTGATGAGGTGTACTGATTTATTTGATGATTTCTAGCAGTGCCAGAACCCCGAGAGGCACCACAGACTCAGGTGTCCAGCTGTAGAGCTCACTGATTTATCACACACATAAACACAGAGGAGCAGGTGCATCTGCCAGAGCCACAGCCTCCAGCCTCCAAACCCCTCATGTGTACTTGTGCATACGGTGGGGAAACATCATCATTTCCCTGTTTAGGCTTGAGCATTAACTAGAATGAAATTGCATCCTTTGGAAAGTGTTTGCATTGGGGCTGATTGTCAATTATTTCTGATTTGCCAGATATTTTAATTTGCACATTGCGCAAACAATGAAGTCTATATAATGTACTTTTCAACTTTTCAAAATTTGAATGGATAGAATTTTGCTACATAGCCAAAATGACCAAACCTGAACACTTTAAGAGAATATTAGTTTGAAGTATTCCATTTTTAGTTTATATATATATATATATATATATATATGTATGTGTGTGTGTGTGTGTGTGTGTGTGTGTGTGTGTATATGTGAGTGGATATATATGTCACTGATAGCGGTTCTCTGTAAACAACGCCAAGATCAATTCATTACTGATCATTCTTCATATTCTAAATGACTTGGTCCCTCAAAAAGGTGCAGCATTCTCCAATCACAGCTATGCCATTTTCATCTGATTAATCCTATGCTGTAGATTCAGCTCTGTACTGTTTGACAGCTTAGGCGATATGGAGCTCCTATATTAGTTCTCTGATGTGGTTAATTCTACTGGATCCTGTAGTGTTGTCTAATGCTATCTGTTAGAGTAGAGCATGCTTGACTAATAATTGCGATAATATGAGCCAGTAATTTCATTTGAGTAACTTACTGGGTCAAAATGTCTTCACAATGATCTATGATGATCGGCGTTTAGAAAGCAACACTTGATCATTTATCTTACTGTTAAAGAGATGCTGTGTCTAGTGATTGGTTTCACATAATGTTCCAAAGAGCAAAAATAATGATGCTATAATGTTTGGGGAGAGTAAGTGTTTAGCAAAAAATCTCTTTAACAATGTAGCTGTAAAACTGTGGCACGTAGGTTTGTCATATGCACAGGTATGAAGACCTGTGTGTGCATGCACTGTCAATAATGTTTATTACGAACAGTGTTGGGAGTAACGCGTTACAAAAGTAATGCATTACAGTAACATATTACTTTTTGCTGTAACGCAGTAGTGTAAGGCATTACTAATCCATTTTCAGTAATATTTTACTCGGTACATGTTCAGTAATGCTTGCGTTACAACAGACTTTAAGCCCAAAATGTTATTGTTCAAAAAAACAAACAAACAAAAAAAAAAAACAGGGTAAAACACTGCAAGACCGCGAGACATTAACGAATGAAAAATGCAAGCAAGTTATTACCTGTTCGTGGTCAGTCAATCAATAGCCGCGTGTGGTGTCCAAGTGTGTAAGACTAAAATGACAGCTCTGTGCTCGCGCTGGCCAGTGGAAAAGCGGCTAATGGGAGAATATGGTAAAAGAAGACTGTACATTCGCGAGATGGACGTATGCACATTAGCCTGTTTGTTCTGTGTTTTCTTTCTAACCAGTTAGGCTATGTTTAGGTGGTGTTTTTCATCATGTTTTCATCACGCAATCATGTTTTTGGTGTGGTGGTGACGCGTACGGGTGGCGCTGCCAATAAAAGCATCTAAAAGCTGTTACAAAAAAACGGCAAAAGTTATGATTATGAATATGTCAAATATAGCAAGGAGACATTTTAATTGTTTATTAATAAACAAGTGTTTTCTTTGTCGTTTGCTGACAAAGTTGACGATGCAGACTCACGATCTTCGCAGTAGTGAACGCACCAGAGAGAAATGCACATTTATACGGATTAGGCAGAGAACAGTCTGTTTTCTTTCGTTTTGAATTGTTCTGTTTAAAAATGTCTGTGAGGCAAGTACGCTGAGTTTCGGTTCATTTATGAGACGAGCTGCAGTTCACTCGCCGGCGCCTCCGTGTCCTGATTATCTCATCTACTAGGCTATATTTACTTCTTAAATCCAGGCAATCGGTTGATGTAACATTGATTAAAATTAAGATACAATTAATACAAAACGAAATTCACTTTAAAGAAAGGCTTTGTGCTTTCTGTTTGAGGTCTCTGTGAAAGTTTTAAAGTCGCTTTCAGAGCGCTCACGTCCGTAATGGAGAACTGTCACGTCCGTAACATTGTTTTTTTTCCTCATAAATGCGAACTCGAAAAATAAGATAAAACGAATGTTCTGTGGAGAGCTAACCCTTCTTCATCCGGTTGGTAGTAGGCTATTACTTTTGGTTTGCTAGCCTTAGTGTACTTGACAGAATTGCTAAAAAAATATTTTGCTACCTAAAAGTTAAAGATTTTTTGAGTCACGCATGCATGCATGTCTATTTCCCTCATATTAAATATAAAACGCGAGTAGACTGATATTTTTCTAATGTCTGGACTCCTTTATTAATGGAGTATATATACAGACGTTTTAATATATTGGTATTAAATGCATTTTCTGAGAATTTATATTTCAAGTTTTTTATTGCAAATGTCACGTTCATAACGCTGGAATTGCCCAATTTTTAAGAATTTATCCTCAACTAGTTTTGTGGTGTAGGTCCACGTATTTGATAGCCTAATGTTAACTTCAAATAATACTAATAGTAATTTAAAGATGTGGTAGCATTGGATCTGGACGGGAAGGATAACTCTGGGAGTTGGAAGGGACGTGTCGTTTTTTTGCTTTCTCACACAGCGATTTCGGTTTCATATCGCATATCGTAACAGCCCTAGTCATTTTAGATGTTTAGTTCTACTTCTGTAGTTATTTTGGTGAAAGTAACTCAAAAGTAATACAGGAGTAATGTAACGCATTACAATTCTGAGACAGTAATATTGTAAGGTAAAGGATTACTTTTAAATAACAGTAACAAGTAATGTAATAATGTATTACAGTTTGAAAGTAACTTGCACAACACTGATTACGAAATGTGTTTGTTCTATCACAATGTCAGCAAACTGCAAGGATCATTTATCATCATCATTGATTTATATTCACTGACTGACATTGAGACTGAAACTGAGCGTGTGTGTGTTTTGATGTTCTTTGTGTATATATGGATTGAGGAAGGTACAGTCCGTTCCAAAATCTGAGACCACTGTGATGTTTCTGTTTTGCATTTTTCTAAATGAACACAAATATTTTTATCACAAACATTATCAGCATAACAGTGTATTTTAAGTTTACTTGAAAAAACAACATCAATTGCAATAATTTCTTAGTATTTGTTATTTCCCATAGTACTCGAGCTGCATGAACTGCAAAAGTTTTTCAACAATCTGATGATCTAGTTGTCCAGCATGATTTGAAAAAGGACATCTGACCTTTTGTACAAAGTTCACATGCTCACTGTATATGGAGAGAGAGAAAGAAGAGAGAGGGGAAAAGAGCAGTCAGAAGCATATGTGTGCTCGGAGGCAGTCGTCTCTCCTGTCTCACACTCACTGCGCTCGTGGGCTTCCAGCTGCTCTCTTTCTCTCTCTCTCTCTTTATGTCCATCTTGCTTCATTTCTCACCACCCTTCATGTGATGATTTTAAATACCTTCGAAATTATTCTCTTTTCAAAACTTTTTTTTTTTTTTTTTGATAACCAATAGCTTGATTCCTTTCTCCCTAAGACTTGATTTGAAGGTCATTTTACCCATGTGATCTTCCATCAGAACTTCATGGATAGGTGAAGGTTGTCTAATGCTGGCAGCTATGACAGCTGTTCAGACAGTGACCCTCTCTCAGTCATGGGTACTTTCCTCAGGCCAAATCTAACTTTTAAACTAATCTCACTCATCTTTTGCCTTGTCCTCTTTGACTCCCTTTATCTCTCAAAGCCATTTGTTCCCTTAATTTTCCACTGTTTTCCCATTCTTCTTTTTATGGCCATAACACTATAAATTTCGATTACACTTTATTTTTAGGGTTAGTTACTTGTATTTATGCATAATGTACTCTTTCCATTACAATAGTAAGTACATGTAACATGTAAGTACATACAAAGCCTCTAAAGGGACCTTTGGAAAAAGAAAAAAGAAACAAACTTTTTCGTGCTCCTGAGAAACTATTGCGTATGCCTAAGAAACTTTTCATGTGCACACAGAAATATTTTGCGTGCTCACGCATTACAATTTCCAGTTTATTTATACTATAACCTATTTCCTTTGTGTGCCATTGCCATTTTACTACTAAGGAAACGAGAAAATGTATGCGCATGAATTCATAAAGATCTATTTGCTCAAAATTAGATTAATCACGGCCTTATGTCTGCTTTAATGCATCCTACTGTATGTGACGGCCGAGAAACTGTGCCGTGAAATGGGCTGATTGCGCATATATTGCTCTCTTTATACATGTATTGGGCATGTTTATTAGATGGTGTTAGGTTACATTATTTCTTCATTATTATTCATTATATGTGACCCTGGATCACAAAACCAGTCACATGTCGCACGGATATATTTGTGGCAATAGCCAACAATACATTGTATGGGTCAAAATTATCGATTTTTCTTTTATGCCAAAAATTATTAGGATATAAAGTAAAGATCATGTTCCATGAAGATATTTTGTAAATTTCCTACCGTAAATATATAAAACATTTATTTTGTTCAGCACAATCGCGAACATAAATGAACAACTTTAAAGGCGATTTTCTCAATGTTTCGATTTTTTTTGCACCCTCAGATTCCAGATTTTCAAATTAGTTGTATCTCCGCCAAATATTGTCCTATCATAACAAACCATACATCAATGGGAAGCTTATTTATTCAGCTTTCATATGGTGTATACATCTCAATTTTAAAAAATTGACCCATGTGACTGGTTTTGTCATCCAGGGTCACATATCACATTGCTGATTTCCTACACAATGCTAAAACAAATACTAACCTTGATATCACATCCTGATAGATAGCTCCAGATTCATGATTTTTCTGAACTCTGAATTGAATCCATGAAGTCTTTTCTTGATGGGTAACTGTGTGTTGGAGTTGACCAATGAAGTTTGTCCTTAATTGGCTTGGGAAAATAATCATGCACATTATTTATAAGTAAGGGATAATCCACGACTAGCTGTGCATTATACAATTTGAATACACAACGTAGAAGCAAATAACCACCCAACGTAAAGCATGAAGGTGCATGAAGCAAAGGCACCTCTGTGGAGTGCATTCAATTTTTTTAATGCACAGCTAGCCATGGATTATCCTACTTATATGGTCATTTGCCTGTTATTTGTATTAACTCTTTTCTGATGTTCTTGTTATTGGATCCGGAGATTTCAAAAGATGCAAAATAGCTCCCCCTACCATATAACAATGAACACATGGGTTGCTGGAAAATTCCGTCAATGGCGGGGAAAGAGTTAAGCTGTTATTGATGTTTGCAGTGGAAAGGTAAAAATGATGGTTACTTTCATCAGTTACTGCTGGTTAGATCTAGCATTCTGTCCGCTTTGATTCAGACACAGAAATATTGTAGTTCGCTAAGATTACATTGATTTAAATCAATTAATTATAGCATTTATTTGAATTAATTAGAGATAGGGAGAGATATGTGTGTGAATTACCTTGTCTGTGCAGCGTCTCTCTGCTAACAATGAAGCTGTGAGTTTAATTACTTTAAAAACAGGGATGTTACCCCTTGGTTGCTGAGAAATATAATGTAGCTATTTTGCAGGGCAGTATTAATAAGTTTCTGTGCTCCTGAATGTTTCTGTTTGCAAGTGATGTGCATGTGTGCTTCAATGAAAGCAGCGCATTAATATAGAACAGTGATTAAAGTGACTGGAACTACCTGTGCATTAAACTGTTTTAATTCACATCTTCTAGCCAGGAACATGTTAAACATATTATTTCATGTCTAGACTGTATTTCTCAGTTACATTCTTTTCAGAATTAGAAACACAATAATGCTATTTATACGTTCACTTTTAGCTTTGTAGCATTAGCATTGAAGTGTACTCTAGAACAAAGAATTGCTTTTATTTTTTTGGTCTATTACTAAGAGTCATTCTGTGTAAACACACTTGTCTTTTGAACAAGCGTGTTTTGGCTGACCCTACTGCCACCTCTGCAGCTGTCACAGCAGTGAGCCTACTTATTTCCTGACCAAAGGGCAAAGATTCTTTCTGCAAATACAATTCTTTTGCACAATATGTCATTTAAAGCACTGCCTGTTTGACAGGCTAAATGTTGTATGGGAGGATTTGGTATTTGCTGATTCTCACTGACTGGGGAAAGTTTAGTGTCTCGCATGCATTTGGGAAGATTTGCCCGAGGGCTCCTGAGGAAGAGAGCTGGTCTCACAGTAAAGCAGTCGCTCAGTCAGAGCTTCAGCAAACTCCAAGCCGTGCACATGCCATGACAAACTGAACCCTCAGGACGCAGGAGAGATGAAAAAGTCAGCGCTTCGATTCAGAGCTGTCAGGCCAAGGGAACAGCCTCAGATCTCTTTCCACACGCTTTATTTACCCCCCAAAACATCACATGCCCATGTGTTTGTGATAGTCTGACCATTCAGTTTTACAGGTACGTAGGTCTTGGTTTGATACACAGGGTTTTGCTCATATTTGAAACAGTGTGTTAAATGGCATACTCTAAACAAAACATTTAGGTAGCCCACATTTTTCAAGACAAGGTCTAAAAGTTCTTTACTTTTTAGTTTCCTTTAAAATGAATATTTCAGGTTTCCAGTATTATCTAATTTCCACAGCAAATAATTGTATTTTATAAAGTGAAGGAAAAAACTATGGTTACATCAAGGCATTTACAATTAAAGTAAAATTGAGCCAAGAAATACTTTAGTTAAATTACACACAATTTACAGGCTTTACAAGTATTATACAACCACAAGGCTTTTTTCATGCCAACATTAATATTATCCATGCATGTTAACATCAGAAATGTGTAATTAGAACTAACATTGTATGTGTACATTTTTTACAGAAATATAATCCAACTCAGCTGTTTTCAACACAGATAAGATTTTTTGTGTGTGCACCAAATCAGCATATTAGAATGATTTCTGAAAGATCATGTGACCCTAAAGAAGACTGGAGTAATTATGCTGAAACTCAGCTGTGCAATAAATGTCGAAATATATTTAAATAGAAAACCATTATTTTACATTGTAGTAAAATTTCACAGTATTACTGTTTCTACTGTACTTTCAATCAAATAAATGCAGCCTTGGTGAACATAAGAGACTTCTTTCAAAAACATTTAAAAGTTTTGAGCAGTATATATCTTTAAACTTTGTTGTCATGATGATCTAACACAGGTAAAGTCAAGTCTGTAAACATTGTAACTTTGCATAGTGTCTGCACAAGGATACCAAGAAGAGAGATGTTGTAACCTTGTTGTGTTTAAGATGGTTGACTTAAATCAACAGAGCATAGTCATTCTTTGCCAAAAAACCTGTCAGAAATAGTTTAAACAAAAGCATGAATCATCACATCATGCTTCAGTTCAGTTAACCTCCTTCTACTAGAACTTCATCCACCTGAAATGTATTTACATATCAGATAATACGATTTCATATTAAATTGTATGACCCTTTAATAAAAACTTTTCTTTTCGTTCCTGTCATAAATACAGTGGATTTGATTGTTGTTCATCCAGGTCTGTAGTCTAACTTACAGACAATAAACATTGAACAAAATGTTGTACATTAAACACTGCAAACAATGCTTTAAAGTGACTTAAACTTCTGGTTTCTGTGTGTCTTACTTGTCAAAATCTGATGCTAATCGACTCTAAAGATGTTTTTCAGTCTAGAAGCTGAAGTTGCATGACATTAAGTCTCTATGTTTGATGTCAGCCAAAACTGGGGTGGCTTATGCAACCCTGAGTCCCTGAATGGGCCTTTAAAAGTGCTCTAATTGGCCCTTTTGAGCATATTGTAATTTAAAATGGGTCGTTCCTCAAATTCATTTGTTTCTGTGTTTACGAATGCAAAAAGCTCAGCAATAATGGGAATCAGCCCTGGGTACAAGGATAGAGAAAGGTCAATACATACTGTTTATGTCTCTATATATAATTCATTAGCTGATGCTGGTTGAACATACAGAATTTCTGAGATGAAAGTGTGTGAAGAACAGGTGAACAGCTTGCAATGGCTCACATGTCTGCAGGCTACGCTCCCTCATTGTTTGAATTGAGCACTAATTGAATGATCTGATTATGTGAAGTGTGTGTCTGCAGCTAGACCTGGTTTTCTATATATTTTATTCCTGTTAATTTCAGGATTCTTTGATCAATTGAAAGTTCGAAAGAACAGTATTTATTTGAAATAGAAATCTTTTGTAACATTAGGAATGTTTTACTGTCATGTGTATATCCATGTCTCTTAAAGAAAAGGATACAATCTTGTGCATAGATATGTCAGCCTGTTGCACTATAGTTAGTGGCAGTATAGGTAGAAGCAGCCAATGTGAATATATCCTTTGTGACACTAAGAAACTCCCAAAAAGCCAAACCTCCAGGCTCCTCCCCTCTCCCCACCCACAGCTTAAGGGTAGAATAGGTTCCACATGGAGCCGTGTCAGTCTACTCCTGCTGACTTGAAGAGTTCTGTAAGTTTCTGCTTGAGTAAGCGCTACTAGCTGGGGTGTACAATGGACAGCAGAAAGGTAAGACCAAAAGAAGTGAGTACGTGATGCTAAAAGTGTAGATGTAATATTGAGGCGTCAGTTATCAATGGAGGGGCAAGATCTTTTAGAACAATTCTAGAAGTCACTTGGAAATTAAAATTAGACAAAAACCAGGTAGGTGGGTCCCACCATTTTGCCTTGGATCATTCTTGGAATGCTGTTATACATGTTCTGATCTGTGAGTTTTAACATGACATGATGAATGGCGGAAATGGATATATGTCCTTAACATTCCATGATGGTTGATGATGTTTTGATCTGGACCCTAGAAGGTATTTGACTTCGTCTAGGCGGTCAGAAAACCACTATTAATTTAAAGTAGGAAGAACACGGCGCATCATGAGGGTGAATACTATTTGGTCATGAATAATGGGTAATTTTGTGGCTGTTATATGACCAGGAGAGCCATCTGCAGACCTAATGACTCCCACAAGATGGCTACCAGAGCTGTTATGGATCCTTCCTAGTGTTTAACAGCTGACAACTGGCTTTATGGGTTGAAGGCAGACTTTTGGTTTCTTTAAATGGAAACTCCTAATTCCTAAAACTGCTAATTCACTTGTGTGGTATCATACTTTCTTATATTAAGCAACTAGTGATTATTTTGTGAAGCTTGTGACCAGTTCCTTGTGCACAATACACTTCTGTATGTGTCCAAGTATATGTAATCATTTAGATGTAATGTGATCCTGGTCTTATGCTCACCAAAACTGCATTTATTTGATTAAAAAAAAAAAAAAAAAAATAATCATTATCAAGTTGCTTACTGTGAGAACCAGACTGCTCATGCTGCTTTATGGCAGTCTCTAAACATATTCTATGGTTGTGTATGTGACAGCGTGAGTGTGGATTGAACGATTTGTGTGAAGATTTTTACTCAAATCCTTCTACCACTCCTGCCCATCCCCATCTGCCTTTGGGACAAAAGAGATTGTCCCGCCCCAAACACACTGCATTTGCTGATATAGAAATTAGCATGTCTTTTCAAAAAGTTATTCTACAAATGCCTTGTAATAACTGTTAAACAGAAAAGGAAAAGATACAAAACCTAAGATAAAAAAACGACAACATTTGAATACATGATGAACAATGAGGCTCAGCTGAAGCTCTGCAAGAGGTATTTTGGTTGCAATCACAAACCCTGGTCTGACCTCTGACCTTGATGAACAAACTCGAGGTGAAAGTCTTACTGGAGTCTTTGAATGAGCCTGTTGTATGTGTGTCTCATCCTTTCCGGGGGAAAATGAAGCCCTCATCAGCAGAGAAAGATTGAGGATGTTGCATTTGAAATGTGAACTGGGGGTCAATAGAGAGCACTAGAAAGGGGAAAGGTCAGCTCTGATGAATGGTGAATCCAGGGACTTGGGTGTTTAACCATTTCAGAAATGCTGAGAACACATTTCCTATGGCTTCCTTGCTTCTGTTTTTGTCTTTCATGTTCTTAAATTGCTTCAGTCATTTATTTTCTACTCTGCATTTCTCTAAACTTACTAGCCTGATGGGAAAAGTTTTGCAGCATTAGTCAGCAGTAGGTCTGTTATCTCTTTTTATGTTTGGACCTGTGCAGCCTTGTGTTTCGCTGTCCAGGGTGTGTTTTGGAATCTGCGATATTTTTATGATGGTTGGTTACACCATTGACTTCAGAGAGCAGGAAGTCATTGATTTGTCACAGTATTTCCCTTTTCCATAGACTTTCGTCTGCTGGATTAGATGTTTTTTAGTATCTTTTTGGGACCGTAATGATCTCAAATAAGTATGAGTATGGGTTCATATGAGAGAGAATGTTCAATCTATAAACATCACATGACTCTTCTCACAAGGTGAATCATAAAATAATCTTTTGATAGTTTATTCCATAGTGCTGTGGTGAATTAATCATAGAAATCAGGTGAGCAGATGTGTGAAAGATCCCCTGATAAGTGTGTTTTGTTGACATGCACCACCAAAGCATATTTATCTTGGAACTATTTATATTTCTCTTAGGGATGCATCAATAATTATCAAATACAGCTAAAATGTATTATTAGTCTTTCAACTGGTATGTTACATCATCTGAGACATTTGCTTGGAAGTGTTAAATAATCTGAGTTTTTTTTTGTTTTTGTTTTTTTTTACTTTTAAATACAATCTAAATGTTGCCTCTTAGAATAATATTTAGATTTCTGTTAGAAATATTTAGATTTCTCTTAGGGATGCATCAAAAAATTCTTAATATTATCAAATATTATTAAATCTTTCAATTGCTGTGTTACATAATCTGAAATTGACATCCCACATTTTGAGTTTCTGAATGCAGCTCATTGAAGCAGATGACATAATAGGTTATGGTCACAAGATAAATGTAAACGTTCAGTCACTCTCGCTTTTGTTAGGTGATTAGGTTAGGTTCATTTAAAACTTCAGAGAGCCAACATTTAATTATTCAAAAAGATTCAGAGTGTGAACACACACATATAGCTTTATGTAATAGACACTAAAACACACACCTTATTGAGCCAAAAAGGATCTTTTGAACCATATGTAATGCCACAGCACATTCTGCATGGACGTCTCCAGGCATTCTGGGTGTTAAGTTGAGAAGTCACAGGTCAGTTCTCACTTTTCTTCTTAAATTGACAGGGTCACATACCTGCAATGAGTTACTCAGAGGGAGCTGTGCTGCTGTCAGTCATAGGCTTCAGGCTTCATGGATATATGCTCTTCTCACTGTTTGAGGTTGTAGGACAGGAAATTGTGGAATAGTCAAATTTGGGAGAAAAATACAAACTCAAGATAATGTTTAATGCTGTTGTGAGGCAGTTATTTTGTTGAGGCAGTTTTTTTATGGAAGCTTTTTTTCTTTCCTTTCTCTTTTTTTTTCTTTTCTTTACCTTCCTTTTCTTTCTCTTTCTCTTTATCCTTGTTCCTTTCCCTTTTCTTTTTCTTTTCCTCTTTTTCTTTTTTTCTTTTAGATTTTTCTTTTCTTTTTTCCTTTTGTTTTCTTTATCTATTTCATTTCCTTTTTTATTTCGTTTTTGTTCATTTCTTTTCTTTTCCATTTCTTTTTTTCTTTTTCCTTTCCCTTTTTGCTTCTCGCTTTTCTTTCCTTGCTCTATTTTTTCCTTCTTATTTTTTTATAGAAAGTTTAAGTTTAAGGTAAACCACTCATTTGACTCAGGTCCCCATGGACCTTTGTGTTTATGAGTGTGTCTTGGTCTTGCGTAAAATGGCAGATGGGCCCAGCTGGACTATCTTTCTCTCTTCCACTCTGTGCTCTGCAAGACAGATCCTTGGAGCAAACTGCAACGGCTGAAACACCTGGGCATTCCACAGAGCACAGGGACAGGGATCACAGAGTGAAGCGGATAAAGATTGAACTAAACAATACTTTGATATGCCGGAAGATAAACACTCATGTGTGAGCGCAGAAGAGCCATGTTTTGGAAAATATCAACAGTATGTTGTATAGAGCTACAGTTCCAATAATTCCAATGTTATTTTTTGTTATGTTTGACTGTAATATTATAGATGGATAGATACAGAGAAGTATTGACTTGCATTTTGTTGAACTAGCGTAGACTTTAGGTAGGTGGATATTTAAAGGTCGGTTCATCTCCCAGGTGTTCTGACCTCAAGGATCCCACCTGTTTCAGGGTCTACTCTAGATCTCCTCCTTCTTACGCTGGGCCTTCAGCTGTGCTGCAGCAGTTGTTCAGAGAGCCATCAGCACAACCCAACACAGGTGTCCATTTGCTAGCCTCCATCCAGTCTCAGGTCTAAAAGCAGACTTAAACTATCTGTCCACTGGTGCGGAAGAAATCTGTTCATACCACTCAAAATTCTAGATTTCTGCCATTTTTGGGCTGTCTGTAAATATATGCTGTAAACACATGGTCAAAAACCTGATTGAAATACATACATTTCCAGCTATGATTTAATTTACTTCCAGCAGATTTTCAATTGTTAATTACAGATGTCACTGCCTTAACCTCAGAGTATGGACACCACACCTGTCATTTCAATTTAGTTAACAATGTTTTGATTCTTACACCACTTGCCCCGCTTTGCTATCAATCCCACAATCCCCTGCGTGAGTCTTTTGGTCTGCTCCCTTAGTGAAGGGTTTGAAAACAGCTCCTCCTTGTACAGTTAGTCCAATTTCAGGTTCAGGAATAAAAGTTGTAATTGTTCAAAAAGCATTCTCACTAGGGTTATTTTGTTTGTGTTTAACAGAACAAAATAGTGGTGTTGCATTGTTTAATACTTAACTAGAGGAATATTTCATTTTGGAAATCAGTGGTTATTGGGTGCACATGTGTCTGTAAGCTCTTTTGGTCATTGCTCCCTGCAGGATCACTGACTCGGATGCTGCGTGTGTGTGTGTGTGTGTGTGTGTGTGTGTGTGTGGTGACTTGTGTAACCTGAAGCAAACCTAAAACAATTATAGTTAAAGTATCTTAATGTTAAATGTCAACTATCCATTTGTAAAGCAAAATTGCTCACTAGAATGATCTAGTGCAGTTTGGATTCCTCCCCAGAGCTGTGGGGAAGATCGCGAGGATACGCTGCTGAATGTTCATCTCCCGCAGCGTGCTCGCTGTGCGGGCGGAGCGCTCGCTCGGATCAGATCGTGAGCTTGCCTTAGAGGTCAACATGAAGAGCATCTGATGAGAACAGATGGAGAGAGTAAACTTTAAACCAGGCCGACAAGACCAAATGTTTGTCTTGAGCACATGACGGTGATTTCAGTTCACATCAAGTGCGCACCAGCATGCCCACAACAGTGCTTGCATGCAATTTTCACAAAATGTTTTGACAATTGCTTTCTTGTGGTTATCTTCTTTTAACACATTTTAAATTGTGGTAGAGAAAAAAATGTTAGAGAGCTATAGGAAGTAGTGGGACCGGGGTAATGAATTGACAACCCAAACTCAAATCAGAATTGGAACTCCTTATGTTGGAAGCATGTGCAGTATCACTTCACCACGACATTAACATCTTTCAACACTTTTTTTTTTTTTTTCTTGCTATAGTTCAGGGGTATTCAATTAAAGTTCCAAGAGGTCCGGATATTTCCTTACCAGCGGAGGTCCGGACAATACTTTTTTGGAATAGTTATATTTCCTTCAGGGCAGCAGTAGTACTTTTGTAAAAGAAAAAATCCTAAACAGTCAAAATAGTCATCAAAGATGAGAATCTTGAGCCCTCAGAGCCACACAGTGGTGTCTGAGAATTTTTCTATAAAAAAAGTAAATATTTCATCAGTTGAGCCCAATTGGATATGTATATTAAAAGGTAAGATCAGAGGTTTTATCAGGCTATTATGACTATTTTCACATTTAGACACCTATGTGTATGGCACACAGAAGGCCTTGTGACTGATGTGACCTTGTGACTGAGAGAACATACTGAATGGGGGTTTTCCTCTAAAGTCTGGACCATTTTTATTTATTTATCTTTTTTGCTCAAAATAATAAACTACTAAAAACAAACTATGTACATTATCTAATAAGCAAAACACTCTAAACACTCTAACACTCAGTTAACTAATAATTTCAAAGTTTTGTTGTCTTTCCTTGACATCTCTAAATAATTTCGCAAATTATAACATTGTTTTTTATGAAATGCTCTTAACATGCTGATTAATAATAGGGATGCAACGATACCATTTTTTCAGAATCTATCCGATCCGATACCAAAAATTCTGAGTATCGGCCGATACCGATCCGTACCGATACCAGCGCAGTTTTTTTTTTTAATCAAGTAGAATTTCTATAACTCTGTGTTGAACTGATAATAAGAACTGAAAAAAAGAAAAACAACAACAACAAAAAATATATGATCATAATCTGACATAAATGCTTTTATAAACTAGGTTAGTGGATAATTCAGCAGTAAAATTTAGTCTAGAAAAATCACAGTGTGCACAATAATTGTATAAAATCTGAACATTTTGTGAAAAAAAAAAAAAAATGTTTAGTGGGGAACAAATTAGAGACAATAAGTGTAACACTAAATCTGGTAAAACTTTACACATTGCTCTTTGTATTGTTGTAAAATACATTCATGAAAAACAAGATAAAAATCAAAAATAGCAATTAATAGCAAAAAAAAATAGCAATTATTTTATATATAGCCTACTATAAAATTGAGACATTTTTTTAAACGTCTAAAAGCGTCACGTTTACTTGTCACAAACCTGGTTTAGTTAAACGGTCGGACTCATGTGTATGACAGATAAAAATAATTGTTTGCTGCATTCTCGTTTTCTGCAGTGATTTAGCCAAAGGATCTATTTTGTTGCTCAAAGTGTTTCTGCTACTGTTCTTAAAATAACTGCGTCATCTGCAGCTCTTATTGTGGCTCTTTAGCATCTTCAGTGGGAGAGAGAAGCAATTCGCATGGAGTAGAAAGGGCTTGAATGAAGTGCATTTGGCTATAAAAATATCAGAGCATTAGTGCTGAAAGACCATTACTATAAACAACCCTGAGCGCTTTTGGTGTGTACTGCTCACTTTAAACTGTAGAAACGGTAAAATGCTGCAATAATGTCCCGCGTCTCAGATGGAACCAAGCCAGAATACACAGAACGTTGGAACTTTTTGTGTTTATGCTTGTATTTTTAATGTTGGTAAAAATGCAATAATCGGGACCGTTTTAAGTGAACAAGTGAAGTAGAAATTATGATTTTTAGATAGATAGATAGATAGATCTTTATTTGTCATTGTAAAAAGAACAACAAAACACTTTTAGCAGCTCCACTGAATTAGCAGGATAACAATAAACAGTGTATATAAATAACATGGACAATTGAAAACCAGATACAATGTAAATGAAAATAGATAAATATATTCAAACAAATAATCAGTATAACTGACAAAGACACATACAACATGACAATAGCATAATTATAGAATGAAAAATAACATATAAATACAAAGATAGTCACAATGGTCATAAACTGTATGTTTGCACTTCGAATTGCACTTCGTTAAAGTTAGGGGTTTGTTGCACAAGTCTCAGGTATGAAGGGGGTTTATGCATTTATCACACACGTTCATAAATATGAATCAGTAATCTTGACATTGATTAAAATATGCATATGCATATTATGCATTCACTATCATATATTTTGTTTTGCCTGTGCTTAGTGAACAAAATGTGTCCCCTTTCAATGCTCTCTGACTTACGAGAAGCAACATCGTGTTCATTTCATTCGTACATGTGTCTGTTTCAGAACGGAGGGGTTCCAGGAGAGCCAGTGAAGAAAGATGAAAACTCCAGAAGGGGAAACTGGGGCAACCAGATTGAGTTTGTCCTCACCAGTGTTGGTTACGCAGTGGGGCTGGGAAACGTCTGGAGGTTTCCTTACCTTTGCTACAGAAATGGAGGAGGTGACCAGTTAATTTCTTTTTCTTTGCCCAATGTCTATATTGACTTTCTCTCAGTGCCTATCATGCACTGTTGAGTTAGCATTTTATAATTTCATGCCAAATTAGTTAAACATTTAATTTGAAGTAGTTAAACTGGTGGGATTTGGGGTTTTGTTTTTCTAAGTCATGCCATTGAGTCCTTTTCCCAATTCATTGCTCCCCTAAAAGGGTACTCATTTGGTATCAAGTCTCATAACACGCCTTACTTAAAATAGACCAGGCTAGAGTAAGCAAGGGTCTCTAGCAGATGGTCCCCGATGACCTGGCCCGGAAACCTCTGCCCCATGATCTCATATTCTTCGAGCTGCCTCTGATCGGGGCCATATCCTGAATTAGCCCATAATTTAACTAAAGTAACTGAACTCCAGCCTATTTAAACAGACAGAATGTGGTCCTCTAAAGTGAACTAAGTGGACTGTTTGTATGTGTTTTTGATAATTTAGTGCTTTTTTTTTTATTATATGCATATCATTATTTAAGCAATGTTCATCTGTATGTATCAAGAAGAAGTGTCTTGCTTTTTGGTGTCGGGCTACTGTGGGCCCCTCAGTTTGAGGCCCCTGGTGCATCGACCTCATTGCCCCTGCCCATAATCATCCCTTGTCTTTAACACACAAAACACTGTATACACTTTCTGTTTCTGTTATGGAAAATATCAGCACTGTTGGAATGCAGCTCGTCCAATCAAATTAGACCAGTTATGTAACCTCAGGTGTTAATCACTTTGCTTGCATTAGCATTAGGGAACACTATAATGGAATCATACATTGGCTATTATATATTTCATCACGGCCGGATGAAAACGCTAAATTATCCAAATTGACAGAGTGTGTTAAAGATATAAAAGATTGGATGACGCGTAATTTTCTTTTATTAAATCCAGACAAGACAGAGGTAATACTTATCGGTTCAAAAAACCGCCCACAAAACCTCTCACAATACAACTTTAACATAGTAGGATGTCCTGTTACTTTATCCTCTACAGTAAAAGACCTAGGTGTTATACTAGATTGCAACCTGTCTTTTGAAAATCATATTTCATATGTTACAAAAACAGCCTTTTTCCACCTTAGAAACATTGCTAAGCTACGTAATATGCTATCAGTTTCTGATGCAGAAAAGTTAGTTCATGCATTCATGACCTCGAGACTAGATTACTGTAATGCTTTATTAGCCGGTTGTCCTGCATCCTCAATAAACAAGCTACAGTTAGTCCAAAATGCAGCCGCTAGAGTTCTTACTAGATCAAGAAAATATGATCATATAATACCGATTTTATAATCACTACATTGGTTAAAGTTCCGTATTAATTACAAGGTATTGCTACTGACTTATAAAGCCCTAAACGGCTTAGCTCCAGTCTATTTAACGGATCTTCTATCGCCCTATAATCCATGGCGCTCTTAAAGATCAATAAATTCGAGGCTTTTGGTCATACCTAGGATATCCAGATCCACCAAAGGAGGGAGAGCATTTTCACATTTAGCTCCAAAACTCTGGAATAGTCTTCCTGATACTGTTCGTTGCTCGGACTCGCTCTCCCAGTTTAAAACTAGATTAAAGACGCATCTCTTCAGCCAGGCAGTCATATAATATTTTTAATCTTACAGTTCAAACTACAATCCGGCCTCTAGTTCATAAACGTCAGAGGAGAACTGGCCCCCGACTGAGCCTGGGTTCTCCCAAGGTTTTTTTTTTTTCTCCATTAGGTCACATGATGGAGTTTTAGGACACCATTAGGTCACTTGATGGAGTTTTTCAGTTCCTTGCCACTGTTGCCTTTGGCTTGCTCAGTTGGGGATATTTTGGGGATATTTAATTTAATTTTATCAATCAATAAATTCCACTAGAAACAAACCTTGTTGTATTATTTTAATTTAATACTGTGAAGCTGCTTTGATACAATCTGTATTGTGAAAAGCGCTATGCAAATATACTTGACTTGACTTGACTTGACTATTCTTTATGTCATTTCTAAACTGTCTTTTTTCTGTAAGTGAGCACACCTAGATTTCTGTCTTCAGCGAGAAGACTGATGTGTCAGAGTTTTATGTAACTGTGGGTGTGGGTGTGTGTGCATTACAGGTGCCTTCATGTTTCCATACTTCATCATGCTGGTGTTTTGTGGCATCCCTCTGTTCTTCCTGGAGCTCTCCTTTGGGCAGTTCACCTCCCTCGGGTGCCTGGGAGTCTGGAAGGTCAGCCCTGTGTTTAAAGGTGAGCATGTGGCCATTAAAGGAGGTGTGAGAACAACTCTGAAGCATTTCCATGACAACTAAACATAATGGATGAATCTATCTGTATTGGTTTGGCTTTAAAAGTAATGTTATGACTTGTCTGACATGTTAGACTAGTAATACATTTTTAAACATACACTCTCACAGTAGTTTCTCCGCTTGAGAGTGGCTTGCAATATGTGTCATTTGAATGCTAAATGTGTCAGGTTCGCTTACATAATTTTTTCCTTTAATGCTAACAAAATTAACCATATTATAAAGAGTAACCAAATGTTTTGACTTGGTTTGCTACATTAGTTAACATGAACTGACAATGAAAAATACTTAATAAAGCATCTATTAATCTATTAATGTTAATTTCAACATTTACAGCATTTACAACATTTACAGCATTTACAACATTTACAACGTTTACAAATAAAATGTCAACATTTACAACATTTACATTATTAAAATAAAAAAATTAGTTAGTTTTATTTTTAATTTTTTTTTGCAAATCCTGTTTATATTTTGGAATTGCATAACTTATTTTTTCATTTAGCTTTAATATCAAAGCAGCAACATGTAATGTCTTTTATTGAACTGCAAAGCGAATTTATTGTCCTGTGGTTGTTCTCTCTTCTTCAAGGTGTGGGCTATGGAATGATGGTGGTCTCTACCTACATTGGAATCTACTACAATGTGGTGATTTGCATTGCATTTTATTACTTCTTCATGTCAATGACAAACCTGCTGCCCTGGACGTACTGTAACAACCCTTGGAACACCCCTGACTGCTCTGGGGTGGTGGGAACTCCACGAGCTAATGCCACCTTCGCCAATATGTCTGCTGTCGTGTCAGGGGTGACTGAGATAGTCAACCGCACCAAGAGGACCAGTCCTAGTGAAGAGTACTGGAGGTAAATTCAAATCTTTGTATGTTGATTCATCTATATACTGTATTTTATTTATAAAAATGAAAAGTAAAAAAGTGTATATTTTTTGAATAATATAATATAATATAATATAATATAATATAATATAATATAATATAATATAATATAATATAATATAATATAAATAGTTTTTTTCTTTTGGGAAGTCCCATTACATGACATTTCCCAACCTAAACTAACCTTGTGTTGCAGGGACCACATGGCTTTAATTGAACACATTTTCTTTGAATGACACTTTCTTTATGATATCAAGACAGTTTTGTCAGCCTGACATTTTGACTTTATTCCCCCAACAAATTCTAAGTCTATATGCATTTTTATGTTGTTTTATCTAAATTAGCACTAGAAAAAAATAAACATTACTTACTTTATGTATTTGTTTACACACAATTATATTGATATTCAACTCTCCGGGTCTTTTATTCCCAGTATTTGTATTTTTGTTGTCAATCCATTACTCATCTGTACTTAAAATGCATAACAGGTTAATAATTGAAAGCTGGTAATTATAAATGTTTGCAATTTGTCATGATGTTTGGATCTGTGTGCATTGGACTTGACAGATGTGTTTGTTGAATGACATTACAAGACAATGGGACAGAAAGGCACAGGATGTTTTGTTTTTCCAAGAGTGTGAGTGTGATTGTGATTGTATGTGGTATGTGGTTGGGAATGAATGCTTCACTTTACTGCCAACGGTCAGAGAATGCAAGGCTTTGACCATGAGACGTGTGTGGACCGTTCAACATCTTTATAAATGGTTTGTGCTCTCTGGGTTGTGTTGTCCCTGTGGTATGAAAGACATTCTTGTTCTTGCCTTTTGTAAACTTATTCATTGTGTGGCTGAGGTTTTTTTTTTTATGGGACTGTGCTCACAATGCTTTTAATCTAAAGGCAAGCTCTGAAAAATAAAAATAAACATTTAGATTAGCGTGATGATTTTGATGAGTGAACTGTTAATGATTTGTCTTGCATCCTGCAGTCTCTCACATCCCTCCTTTACTGGTTTTGCCCTCTCAGGAACTATGTATTGAATATCTCTGATGGCATTGGGAACTTTGGGGAGGTGCGGCTGCCTATCCTGGGATGTCTGGCTGTGTCATGGGTGGTTGTGTTCCTCTGTCTTATTCGAGGAGTCAAGTCATCAGGCAAAGTGAGTAGAACATCCATTCGCCAAGGTCATGGGATCGATTCTCGTGGATGTTGAAATGCTGAATGCTTGAATCCACTGCAGGTCACTGTAGTTTACGAATTAATCTAGTGTGCAAGTTTTACTCTAGAATTATATTCATATACCATCAGTGTTGTCATTAACTAATACTCCATTAGAATTGTTTTTGTTTATTGAAATAGAGCAGAAATAAATTAAAATATAAATATTAGACTAAAAAATAAAAAACTGTGCACAAAAAAATAGAAAAGCAACTAACTGAAATAAAATACGTTGACTGGAAAAAAAGAATCTATATAATATAGAGATAGAAGACTATTTTTTTAAAATGATACTAAAAATGAGTTTTAATGTTGTCTTTCCTCAGGTAGTGTATTTCACAGCGACCTTCCCTTATGTGGTGCTGACCATTCTCTTCATTAGAGGAATCACTCTTGAAGGAGCCGTCAGTGGTATCAAATACTATTTGACCCCTCAGTGGCAAAAAATTCTAGATGCCAAGGTCTGTACATTGTATAACAGCAAACTTGTGCATAACTGCAAGTGATCTCTAAGGCTGTACACAATAATGTTTATTTTGTGTTCTGTAGGTATGGGGGGACGCTGCCTCTCAGATTTTCTATTCGCTTGGCTGCGCCTGGGGTGGCCTTATTACCATGGCATCATATAACAAGTTCCACAATAACTGTTTCAGGTAATAATTCATCCATTTAATTTTTCTGCTAATGTGTAATTTTAAACCATTTTTAACCTGTAAGTATTGAGTTTTGAGTATTGACCAAGAGCTCTGTGTTGTGATTGGTGTCTGTGCATTACTCTGTAGCACCCCCATGTGGCTTGTACAGATAAATGCATAGAATAACTTTTAACTTTATTCCTGAAATAAAGGAATACAAGAATTTCAGTTCAGAATATATGATTGCAAACATAATCTAATGATTTGTGTATTCAAACAGAGACAGTATCATCATCAGTGTAACAAACTGTGGCACCAGTGTGTACGCTGGCTTTGTTATCTTCTCCATCCTGGGATTCATGGCTCATCATCTTGGGGTAGATGTGTCAGAGGTGGCTGATCATGGTCCAGGCCTGGCATTCGTGGCCTACCCAGAGGCCCTAACACTGCTGCCCATATCACCACTCTGGTCCCTGCTCTTCTTCTTTATGCTCATTTTATTGGGCCTGGGCACTCAGGTATTCTTCTTGTTTTGTAACATATTTTCATATGTCTTTTTACAGTTCTTCCAAGACTTGTGTTGTGACTTGTCAAAATGTTTCACTTTTTTTTTTTTTATCTTTCTTTTCTTCTGCACAGTTTTCTGCAATTACACCATTGATCAAATGTTTAGGATCTGTAAGATTTTATGTTTTTGAAAGAAGTCTATTATACTCACCAAGGCTGCATTTATATTACTCCAGTCTTGTTTCAAACTTTATTTTAAAGATCTGGTCTGTGTGCCTTTTTTTTAACCATGGTGAGAAAAACAAAAAAAAGAACAGGTGTTGTATTTTTGTGTTATTGCTGCTGGTACAGTTGTGCTATGTTAAATACCAACATTTAAATTAAAACCGTACACAAATTTCATGCACACAAAACAAAATATTTACTTCTTTTCAGATTTTTGTTTATTACGTTTAGCATATTTATAAAAAAATATATTTCACTAAATTGGAAATAATGTTTCTCCCGCACTTTTGAGAGCCATGTCTCATTAGTGTTAAGAATATTTTCCATATTTAATTTCCTTTTTCTGTTTTAAAAAAGGAATGGACGCAAAATGACAAATTTCTTTCCCCTTTCTCCTTTTATGTTCTCTGTATATATATATTTTTTACCTACATTATTTTTTTGCTGCTTTGCTGGTATTTCTTTCAGGAGATGTCTTGTTTAAGTGATATACAATTGCTTATTTTTTTCTGTTTAATGTTGGTGTAGTTCTGTCTACTGGAGACTCTGGTGACAGCTATAGTAGATGAGATTGGAACTGACTGGATTATCAGAAATAAGACCTACGTCACGCTTGGAATCGCTATCGTGGGCTTCCTCCTGGGAGTGCCGCTGACCACACAGGTGAGTAACAAACACATTTGAGCAAACACATACACATGTCCTTTATCCATGGATTGATTGTTGTGCTGTGTGCGATGTAGGCAGGGATATACTGGTTGCTGCTTATGGACAATTACGCTGCCAGTTTCTCTCTGGTCGTCATCTCTTGCATCATGTGCATCTGTATAATGTATGTCTATGGTGAGTCCTCTAAGTCACTTTTACATACTGTATATAAAGGCCACAGTTGCTGGATGTAAACAGAGGTGTTAATTTCCATGTGTTTCCAACCAGGTCACAAGAACTACTTTAAAGATGTGGAGATGATGCTTGGCTTCCCTCCTCCAATCTTCTTCAGGGTCTGCTGGAGATTTGTGTCTCCTTTAATTATTTCTGTGAGTAAGAGGTTGTTCTGATTCAAATTTGTCTGAATCAGGTATTGTTCAAACTATATCATTCAAACTAATCCTTTTTGTCTTTCTCTCTTCACAGTTCATTCTGATTTTTACTGTGATACAGTACAAGCCTATTATGTACAATGACTATGTGTACCCTGGTTGGTCATTGGTCATTGGGTTTGCCATGGCTTTGTCTTCAGTTATCTGTATACCTGTCTATGCTCTGTTCAAGATCGCTGTGTCTGAGGGATCGACATTTAGAGAGGTAAGAAGTGCTCTACACAAAGAAAGTAATAATACTTTAGAAAAATATTTGAAATCATGTACGCTTGCAGCATGCAACGAAGACTCCAGTGAAGTCTGTAGACTAATAATAGCAAACCATTTTTAGTAAATCATAGTATTTCTTTTTCTTTCCTTCTTTTTTTTTTCTTTTTTTTTTTACATGGAATGGGTCACTTCATGGGCCGACATGTTGTCACATAACTAGCCAAAAACTTCTCAGAAATGTCTGAGAAGCCAGTGAATGGCCCCATCTGTAGTACTGGAGTAAATTTCCTCCTTGTTCATCCTATTCAGTATTTTTTCTGCTCACCATCTGAATACTTCTACATTTTGTTCTTGGTGGAAAATACCTTGAAGGGTTAGTTCATCCTTACCCTCATGTCGTTCCAAACCCGTAAGACTTTCATTCATCTTTGAAACACAAATGAAGATATGTTAATTAAATCTGAGAGATTTTGGTCCCTGCATTGACAGTCTATGCAACTGACACGTTGACGCTTCAAAACGTTCATAAAGAGATCGTAAAACTAATCCATATGAATTGAGTGGTTTAGTCCAAATTTTCTGAAGAGACCCGATCGCTTTATATGATGAACGGGTTTGATTTAGGCTTTTAGGCTTGTGTGTTAAGCAGGACGTTTGAGCTTCCGCAAGAACTAATGAGGTTTTTTCTTGTGGGTCAAGCAAGTACGGTTTAGCTTCTGTTTATGTTCGCTGATCAATGTTTATATTTGAATAAAAGCCTAAATTTACTCTAGAAAATTTGGACTGAACTGCTCAATTCATATGGATTAGTTTTACGATTTATGAACTTTTTGAAGCGACACAGTTTTCAGATTTAATTAAAAATATTTTCATTTGTGTTTCAAAATGAACGAATGACTTATGGGTTTGGAACGACATGAGGGTGAGTAATTGATGACAATTTTTTCAATTTTGAGGGAACAAACCCTTTAAGAATTTTTTTATATTTTTTTATGATAACTTAATTTTCCCGATAAATTCTCTAGTTTTAGCTTTAAAGTATGCCAATCCTTTTGAACAAAATTTAACTCTTTCCTCTGCAGCGTTTGAAGAACTCCTTGAAGCCTGACCTGGACTGGGGCCCTGCTCTCCAGGAGCACCGCAAGGGACGATACGCCACCACGGGCCCTGAATCTGTGGAGGTGTGCCCTCTCAAAGAAGAGCTGAAGGATGAGGGGAAAGAGAAACTCAAGGAGAAAGAGGATGAGATCGGTCTGACCATCCCAGGAAGCAATGGCTCCACATTGAACCCCACACCCAGTGCATAGAGGAGCCCCTCCACACCTTCCCCCCAGGACGGTTCCCATTCCCACACTGCGGGACAGGCCACTCTCGCTGGAGACCTTTACATATTGTAAGGGCTTTATGAAATCTAACCTCTAGAGAAATTGGTTGTCATCCAAAACCTTTTTCTTTTTGTTCACATAATTTAATACTGCAGTTTTTTTAAAGAAAAAAAAAAACGTTCATATACAGGAGGTGTTTGCATACACGCAGTGTGTATATAGCGCATTGTACAATATTTTCACTCTGTGTTGAATAGTCCGGAGATGTGACTGTAGCGGCAACAGGAGCTACAGTGGGATTTGGCTTGTGTGTGTGTGTGTGTGTGTGTGTGTGTGTGTGTGTGTGTGTGTGTGTGTGTGTGTGTAGTGGCGGCAGTGCTGGTCAGGTTTAAAAGCTGAAGACCAAATATTCTTTGTGGCAATGTTATAATGCCACTGTTAAGGGGAGTGTTATTTTCAGTTTCTGTTTTGTACCTATTGTCTTGTTTGGGATCCTTCTCATTCACAAGCCAATATGGGTTTTTCAATGGCCAATGCTGATGTCTGAGAGTAGGGTGGCCGATGGTTAATACAATGCCAGTATATGATATAATACGTTAAATAAAATGACCTTTTAACACTGTATTAACTCAAAATTCGCTTAAATATACAAACCAGGACATGTCTATTGTCCATTGACTAGACTCCCGGTAGGTTTTGGAGCTAAACTTTCGTTAATCGTCCAAGTAGACTGGCTGATACCGATAAATAAGAATAGGCCAAGAGAATATCCACTCTATTACCCTTTTAAGTGAGAGCAAAAATACAAAACAAAGGATATTTGGTCTTAATCTCTTACTGACTGAGGTATCTGGACCGAGGCAAATAACTTCTCAAGCCAATTCTCAGGGTTACACACAATTTGCTTTTTTGTGAAGCATTTTCCAATACCTTGAGATGATTTATTGCTGATGTTGAGTGTTTGACATGAAGAAGAGGGATTTTCATGTAGGAACTTCCACATGAAATGCCAAATCTGTCTAGTCTTCCAGGCATCTCGAGCCGAGGCATCTCCTGAGCGAGGGGATCACGTGTGCGATAACCAGAAGCAGCTAGTTCCTCATTAGATTCAGTACTGTAGTATGCACACTAACCCTGCTCTTCACAGAAAAGGAGGCATGTTACCAAAAACATGTGCACAGACCTTTGTATTCTGATGATTTAGCTGGTATGTTTGTGTGTAATTTTATGTTGTCTACGCGTGTTAAGAGACTTGAACTGGTGTGTATGTTCATTTAAAGGCATCTGGCTGTGCTGAGCCAAGCAGTTGTGTTTTTGAATAATGCTGAACGATCAGAGGTAAACGTAGCATCAGTCACAATCACTGTAGTTAGTGTAATTGTTGGGTAGTCAGCAGTTTTTCCTTTGTATTATTGTGAATAACATTAAATAGTTTTGCGAGACATAAAAGGTCAAACTATCTGACTTTTAAAATAGAAACCACAGCATATTAGGTGTGTTTGATTTGTTCTGTTTTTGTTGGCAATAGGGAGGGAGATACTCAGATTGAGAGTTTGGTAGTTGGTATGGCTAGATGCTGCTTATCATATCATTCCAGTGATGTATCAAAATGATTACTTGGGACTACTTAGGATGCATACGGTTGATGTGGCACATGTACTTGGATAGAGTCCTGGTTACACTGTGAATTTGTCTGGGATGTTGCCTGATGCCCTTTCAACAGGGATTCTGGCAAGGTAGCTGCTAATGTGCTGACGCATCACGTATTGAGACTTCTGATGAAACGGCGAATCGCTGTGTATAGTTAAGTCAAAGTAGTATTGGTATTTCTCTTTTGCGTTGTGCATGGAGAAACGCAATACGTATGTGACGTGCTGCTTCTGTCATTTTGAGTCGAAATGAGGAGTTTGAAAATACGAACAATACATACAAAGTTTCAGCTTTGAAATAGCTTAATTTTGTTATGAAATTTAAACAAATGTCGTTTTGACGCTCTTTAATGTGGCCTGGCAGATCGCTGCAGTTGCCTCAGTTCAGACGGCAACACGGATCATTTCTTCCTCTTTTACTACTAGTTATTGTAGAGGGAAGACAAAGAAATTAATAATACTTTAGAATAATATGTTTAAAATCGAAGAGTCCAGTGAAGTCCGAAGACTAATAATAGCAAACCATTTTTAGTAATTCATAGTATTTCTTTTTCTTTCTTTCTTTCTTTTTTTTTTTTACATGGAATGGGTCACTTCATTAGCCTGGAAATCCAGAACTAAATCTAAAAGATGAATGGTCTGGCATCGACTAATGAAAATCGGCCAGCTCGAGGGGCAGCACCAAGCATGCATTTGAAAATCTCACTGCACGCAATTGGATAACACTACGACCAATCACAACAATAAACCCCATACGCTTAGCTACCAGCGGAGCTAACTGGTAGATTATACTCTTACCGTATCTGGTCAGCAAAACAGCAAAAACGCCCTTCTTGCAAAGGAACGATTCGAGCGCCGTCTTCTGTTCCTGTTTTAGATAAAAAGCCAAGTCTAACTCGTTCATTGTAGCGGCCAAAGCGTTTCAAACAACTGGTGTTTATCCATAGCCATCTTGCAATGTTTACTAATGACTTTGACGTCACAGCGCTGTCGTCATCTGTTTAGCTTGCCTCTGGCCCGCCTATATCAGATAACCCGATGTGATTGGTGCAGCTCAGATCGAGGGGCATATTTAATGAGCATCATTACTCGACACCAGAGTAACTCGCTGAGCAAATTCAACTTGTGCTCTCGCGAGAACTCTGGATTACCAGGGTATCACTTCATGGGCTGACATGTTGAAATCACATAACTAGCCAAAAACTTCATCCAAAAAAGAAAATTCTGTCATCTATTACTTACTCTCATGTCGTTCCAAACCCGTAAGACTTTCATTCATCTTTGAACCACAAATGAAGATCTTTTAATTTAGTTCATAAATCTCAATGTTTTTTTCTGAAAACGACTCAAAATGATGGAGCAAGTCACAGATAAAGTCAGTATTCAAAACCTGATGGCATAATAGTCTAGAGATCATTGTTTTATGTACATTTTATTAATCTCTGCATGAAGGTAAGGTTGTCTATATACCTATATGTATAGCCTATATTCAAGATTTTATCCAAAAATATATAAAATACAATCTAACTTTAAAAAGTTAGAAAAAAAGAAAAAGAGGAAAAAAAAAAAAGAGATGCAACAAGAATAAAAGTAACCCTGCTGCCTAACAGGAGATATCGGACACTCAGGGGAGTAGTTAGAGTTTCATTGGTCTTTGTGAGCTAATAGCACAACCATACATGCAAGTCACAGACTCTAGCTTTTCCTCTGTTAGACAGATTAGAGCAGCAGTTTAGGTGTCGTGAGACTAACAGCACTTTTATTTACTGGTTCACTTTAGCTGGCTACGTACACGGTAGCTACTGTATGATTAATCGCTGTCGCAAATGTGAATGCACAAGCTTGAAGTCCTCTCATTTGTCTGATGTGTGGTCCTCAGACCTTGAACGTGGCATGAAGACCATGTGTCTGTCTCTAGGTACTGCAATGTGAACAGACCTTGACATGCAAACTCTTTATATAACAGTAGACATGTTATGCATCAGTGCCGTTCTTGCACTGTTCCACACCTCTAGTCCTCTCTCTCTCTCCGTTGTACAGTAATGTAAAAAAAGACAAAAATTCAACTGATGTTTGTGTTATCTGTTTTTATTAGGGTGGGTTGCTGTAGTGGGGTTTATTTTTAGTTGTTTTTACTTTATTTCTTATGGTAACGTAGCTAATGTTATGTGTACAGAGTGCTCTGTGTAGTGGACGTTCTGTCACTATTGATGTCGTACAGTAATTTTAATCAGTATGTAATGATCTGTTTTTGCCATTTAACAGAAATCTACCTTTCTAAGAGATTTTTCCTTTTTATTTTTATAGTACTAAAACTGTATTTTATCATCAGTTGTAATATTTTTTAGCTATATTCTGTGACACTACATTTGTTCCCCCCTAAACCTCCTCAAGCCAGCTGATGTCAACTCAAACACATTGCCAAACAAAGGCTTTGGACTGAAACTTGAAAAAAAAAATGCTTTTTGAACAAGCGTCTGGTCAAACAGAAATCGTTTATTGATGAGAAAGGGCACAGTCTAAAGCCAACAATGTTATATCTTCATCTCAGTATTGTAAGTGTATTTGTAGTGCTGCAAAACCCTTTAAGAACATTTCTGTCAATTTCATTCAGTTTCATGTATCCTGCACAATGTAAAAAGAAACGGAGAAAGCACATTTGATTGCCTGGAAAGAACGTTTTAACTTGTATGCTGATCTTTGAATAATTTCAAAATGCATTTGAAAAATGATAAAAACTGAATGAATGTTATGGAAATTTTATTTTGGTGTATTAATACGTCATGTCAATCTGCTATTGGGAAGCAAAAAATGTGTTTCTAAGAAGAACCGAAAACTTTTACACGGACTTTACTCCTAATTTGACTTTGCTCTCAATAATGAGGCAACAATTAGTTTGTAAATTAATTGTGATGGAATACACCTTCAAATGACATGACAGGGCTGTGTTTATAATGAGCAAAACAAAAATATATGCACATAAATACCTCTAGGTTCTAGATGGAAATAACTATTGAGCACAATTTTGTGGCTGTATAAAGTAAGCTATAAACAGAATCAGCATACTGTATCTCAAATGAAACTGAATTCTTTCGCTTGCTTACCGAAGTGTTTATTCAAAACAGCATCATGTATTTTAATGTTGTTACGGCACTTTAAAAATATATACGTGTTTGAAAGCAACAGAAAATAATACATAACTGCAAAAAATAAAACCCATGTCCTGTATCCTAAAAGATGTCATCACAATAGTGTGTGTGTGTGTGTGTGTGTGTGTGTGTGTACTCGTGTGCTCATGGCAATATAAAAACAGTGAAGTAAAAAGACAAGCACATTAATGACATGAGCTCAATACTTTATCAAACATATCTAACCATGTCTTTTCCATTTTAGGGCCAAACTGCATTGAAATTGTCTTAGTCATGTCAGCTGTATATCTTAAACTGTTCAATTTGAAATGGTAAATAAAGTTTATTTTAAAGATCAACTTGTGGTTTGTGTTTTATTCCTATGGGTAAGGGACAAAACAATGAAGAGCAGCATCCAGTTGTTGTCAAAGAGAAGAGAGCAGGCTGTTGGGCCGAGGAACGCTCGGGTGTCTGTTCCCCCTCTGCCCCCTGCTGGCTGTTCTCTGCACTGCAGGAGGAGCGGGCTGGAGGTGTTCACCGTTTCTGGTCACCTCCATCTTTAGGAGGAAGTCTTTGACGGATCCTGATGCTCTGACTGTGGCTGCTGGCACCAGTCTGAATGCTGAAGCTCTTACTGAATTTCCTCTGTACTTGCAACCTTTGTCCCCATGTTCCAAAGCAGAAGTAGGACTTGCGGATTCAGCACTTGAAGAGCTTATTAGTAGTACGTCGCTCCTGATGTGGTTTGTGTCTCTGGGCGGACATGGTTTAAAATGGGGAACTGTTGCGTTTGATGGTTTTGGTCTTTCTGAATCATTTGCAGACAGAGCTAGACCACTCATCTCCCTTTAAAAAACATACTACATTTAAGCCACAAGAACCTTGGATCAACTACATGACTGCAGAGGTGGACAAAGTACACATCTTCCTTACTTGAGTAAAAGTACAGATACTACTGGTCAAATATTACTCCGTTAAAAATGGTAAAGACCAATTTTTACTTAAGTAAAAGTACAAAGTACTCGTTTTTAAAAGCAAAACGTAAATGTCAATGCATTGTTTTATTGTTGTATGTAATACTTACAGTACCTTATGCCCCTGAATCTATGCCTGCCTACCCTCATATCAATATCAAATTTATTTCTAGAACACAGTGAGATTGAATAAGTGCACTCCATAATGTCCACAATGGTTTCGGACACCCAAATGGCTCAAATAGTGCCCTATTTACAGTTTTTTGGCTTTTAGTATGAATATGTTAGCCTTACTGTTATCTATAAGTGTGCTCCAAAACAATGACAAAATTCACATTTAGAAGACCAAACCCAACGATGAAAATGAAAATCAGGTTGATGTCAGAATCTAATGTCAGATTGGCGTTAATCTCCAACGTTGGACAGACGTTGTATTGTGGTTGAAAATGAAAATCGTGTTGACGACAGATTCCAACATCAGTCGGGTTCTGACGTCAACCCGACTTTCATTTCCAAACAAAATGCAAAAACCCCTGTAACTAAAATCATCCCCTGACTGACGTTACTACTTTCTACTCAAGGACCTTGACAGAAATGTAGTGGAGTAAAAAGTAAGATATTTGTCTTTCAAATGTAGTGAGGTTGAAGTAAAAAATTTCCAGAAACAATAATATTCAAGTAAAGTACAGATACTCAAAGAGTGTACTTAAGTACTCAGGTAAATGTACTTTGTTACTGTCCACCTCTGCATGACTGTGCATCAAGTCATATACAAAGCATTATTCTGGAAAGGTGATCTGACCTTGCATGGATTTGTGGGTTTCTGTTTCTGGTGCTCTGATTTATTGTGTTGTAGGAGCAGTTTATTAAACTCGTGACGTTCAGATCCCTCTGAATGAGTCTCCGTTCCTCTTTGAGCTCTGAAAGCCAGCAGAGAAAACAAGAAATCAGTGTTAAGCAGTCTACATTTTTATCAGATTTTTTTTCTTTATTTGAGACTGCAGAATTACTAATTTAGCTGCTTTTTTATGAACGAGTTGTATGTACAATAAAAAGAACAAACTGCATTACACACTGGCTGACACACTTGTTTTTACACACTTGTTTATTATCAGCCCAAAAAAACAGAGGAAAAGTGTACATAAGATTTAGGAGTGAACCACTAGATGGTGGTGATACACTATTGAAAAGGCCTCTTCACATTTGGAGACATTTACAGATTTAAAATAAAATGGTTTAATGATCATTATGATGCAATGTTTATTAGGAAAAAATATGCTCAACAGTTGAATTTATATATAGACAAAATTATATATTTACCTATATGGACAAAAACTCCTCAGAGCTACACAGTCTTGTTTTAGTTCAGTCTGCCAGTAGGCTTTTGTCTGATACAAAGGTGCATGAAAACAGAATCTTTTTGTGAAGATGAATAACCACATACCTGCTAGTGTGGGTTCTGGAGAGACAGGTTCTGTCTGGGCACTAGCTCTCTCAATCTCAAGGTTTTCCTGTGATAAAACATCTAATCAAGCCAAAGGATTTCAACATCATTATACTTTCACTCTCTCCACTAAGCTTTATGGCAGAGATTTTTCCCCCAGTGTTTCTCCAAATGTACACTCTTAAAAATAAAGGTTCTTTATTGCCATTGACGGTTCCATCATGAAGAACCCTCAACATCCATGGGACGTTTCAGTTCCACAAAAGGTTCTTTATAGTGGGGGGGAAAAGTTCTTTAAAATATTAAAATGTTCTTTACATTAAGAAAAACTGTTCACTGAAAGGTTCTTTGTTGAAACCAGAATGGTTCTTCTATGGCCTCACTGCAAATACAACTTCATTTTAAAAAAGTGTAATGCTGCAGACGTTTGCCACATCATCTTTGTTGTATATGTTTATAGCATATCACTTTAATAGGCACAATTCTATAGCATTTGTGATCAATATTCCGGCCGAAACCCCCCATTTAGACCAGTCTAAACTTGTTTGCTGGCCTCAGCTATAGTTTAAGGTCTTCCAGCCTGTAATAATGTCCGGCCAGTAATAATGATGCTGACTTGCCATCAAATGAACAAATTACATTTTAAAATGATAAAAATAAAAAAGTTATTTTAAATTGATAAAAAAAAAAATATATACTGTTGATTTTTCATCAAATAAATGCAGCCTTGGTGAAGTAGAAGAGACTTCTTTCAAAATCATTTAAAAAATCTTACCAACTCCAAACTTTTGAACTTTTGATTAAAAACACGAACGAACAAAATGTTCTACAGTATGTAGTAAGATTTACTTTTTTATTCGTCTTATTCGTTATGAGTGAAGATTCAATCAAAAATTCATGATGTGAAACTTTGTATCTGCATCAAGAATAAATTGCCAAATTGCTTTACAGATAAAAAAAAGAAAGAAAAAAAAAAGAATAATCAGATTCAGAATGGAAAGTGTGACACATTTACCATAAAAAAGCCCCCACCATCATAAGTGTTGATGCAGACCCAGAGCTCACACTGCACTAAATGATTCCACAGCACTGCTCCACTGAGTCTCAAGCTCTTAAAACGGGACTCCAAACCACATGCTTTTGCTGCAAAGCCACGGATCTCCATTAGCAGTCATTGTCGTATGGCAGCGGAGTACTATTATTACACCAATCTGCCTGCTGCCTCGGTTCAGTCACTGATATCTCATGTAGAGTCATGCTTACTGCCCAGCACATGTATTATACACTCATCCTTTTAAATGAAACACAAACAGAGCTCTCTGAGGTGAGCACATTTTAGCCCTGTGGTCTGTGGGCAGCGGTATAACCCCAGAGGCCAGCTGGAAAAGAAACAGCATTAGCAAAGCCATAGTTATGAGGCAGGACACTGAAATCTAAGACCAGAGGGAGGAGGGACGCCCTCTCCCACACTCCCTCAGATGAGCAGATGTCTGTGCACGGGACAGGGTCAACTAAAACTAAAACCATAACCATAAAAATAAAAATAAACTTTATCATTACTTGAAATAATGCACTAAATTTAATTTAATTTAAGTTGGAGTACTAAAATAACTAAAACTAATGTAGACAAAGTAATAAAACTATATTTACAAAAACTAATAAAAGTGACAAAGCACACAACAAAATGACCTACCTTAAAATGAAAACATAAAATCTAAAATTAAAATCTAATTCAAAATATTAACAAAAACTATAACAGTATCTCAATGATAGTACAAAATAACACTGCTGTTTGACTTTGACTCATTGTCCAAGACAATATTCAAAAATGTGTAAAAAAAAAAAAAAGAAAGAAAAAAGAATCTTGTTTTTCATGCCCTAAGAGCAATCAAAAAGCATAGGAAGATTGTCATAATTCATGCATGAAAGGGTTCAATAAAATTCAGCCACCCTTAGTGCTGAGACTCCCAATTGCAGGCCCCAGCTGCAATGAGACATTAAATTCTTGGCTAGCACTAATATTCTGATTAACACTGTTCTGATTATATACATTTCTCTCTAAAGACCGATCATTTAATTCAAATAAACAGTCTATGCCAGTGGAACTGTTTAATTTCTTCACCATCAAATTTAATGGTATGTGACAGGACACATCCCAGTCTGGCACTGTCAAGAATGAGCCTGTCAGTCTAAGTGAACTTTAGGATTGGCCCAGTTCAATGTAACAAGTTTTGTCTGTCTAGGCCAAATGTGAAACTGCTGTGTGACGTGACGTAATCACAACATATTTGATGCTCAATACTGTATATTGTTATGTGTAGCAAGATGAGATTTCACAGTGAGTGGTGGAGTGCATTTGTACAGCATGTTTGGACAGAATGCTTCAAATAGTGTGCATATGTGTGTCAAAAACAAATGGCGTTCTCATTTGCTTGAGAGTGGCTCACATCTGTGGCTGAGCTCTGCACTTTAACAGAAGAGAGAGTGAAGCAAGGATGTACAGTAGAAACCTGACTGAGAGGAGATCAGTGTGACACTGTGTGTTCGGCTGCATAGATGGAAAAAGAGCTTAATGGGCTAGTTTTACGTATTTGTATTCATATACAATAGAAATGCTCTGTGATCCATTATTAAAAAAAACATATGCTCGTTCTATGGTAGTTGATGCATGATTATCCATTTCCCAGCTGCTTATGTAACACATCAAAAGGAACAACTGTTCTATATTTCACACTTTACATGAGTGTTCATGTAAGGTGCAATTATTAAGCAAGCACTGGGTAATTCTAATAAACTATCCACTGAATGTATAATTTATGAGTGGTGGTGTACATAATTACACATTGTTATTAGTGCATATTGTCATTGTTATTACTAAGGAAAGAATAACTTTTTATTGTTCATATTAAAGGTCCTTGCACACTGAGTCCGAAATTTTCGTATGCGTTTTTTCGTATTCGTCATTTAGTGGCTCTGAATTGTCAAAACACCTCTCAAAATGCTTGCTACAGATGCGAAAAACGCAGAAAACTGAACCGGATCCGAATTTTTTTTATGACAGACGAAAGTTTCAGAGGCAGTGTGTAGATGTGATTGACATAACGTGAGGTCGTATTTATTTTTTAACATGCGAAAAGTTTGGATGAGATTTTCGGACCTTAAGGCTTAATATGCTGAATAAACATCAAAATATTATAATAACCTCAAAAGGCACATGATTGATACCTCATATTGAAAAAAATAAGCAGGCAGCAATGACGGGCCCAAGCACAGGCGCCACCATCACCCCATGGCTTTAGAAAATTGGGTAAATATAGAAGGTAAATACATCAAAAATCTAATTTATATCTGCCATGTCTTGACATTATTCTGACCCCGCATTCAGCAATTCAGGTACATAAGCGGCTGATTTCAAAGCCTGTTTTAAGTGACACACTTCCTGCTGCCAGTTGGTGGCACAATGACCGTGACTCGCAATAGCCATATTCAGCTCAATGAGAACTATATGTGTATCCGATTTCATACATACATGATATATGCACGTTTTTTGACTGTATTCAAGCGGGAGCTGTAGAGTCAGTTGCATGTTAAGGGCCTCTAAAGCCCCTTAAAGGTTGAAAAAAAAATAATGCACACTGCACACTTTCAGTGACTTTCAACACAGACATACAGAACATTGAAGGACAGAAGTCATACCTGGGAGCACCCAATAGCAACCACCCAAAGCTATAGCAGCTATTGCCAACATCATAGCTGGTATTGTTATTGCTAAAACTAAGTCTATTCATTTTCAACTTAAATTTAGCACTGATCCAAGCAACCATTCACAACACTGTAGCATCATGGCAGTAATTTTTGAAATTACTATAGTAGGTAATTACAGTATAATTTGGACAGTAATGTAAAGTGTTGCATTTTTTCCTCATAATTACATGTAAGCAAATATAAGGGCAATTCTCTCATTCTCAAAGGTAGAAACTAATAGAGAGTCAAATACAAATTTGCACTGCAGTTTTCAGTTGCACCAAACTGAGATAATTAAAAATGGTTATTAAGCAGTTTGTTTAATCTGTACGAGCAGTTCCACAGTGTTAGAACACTCAGAGTTGGGTTTTGGGAACTATCATATTATCTTCACTAGTCTTATGGAGATGAAACTTGCTTTTATGTCTGCAATATTTATTTCACAATAATAATAAAAACTGCAGCAGTTCATAAGGGAAATCTGATTACTGACCAATCTGAAAGCTATACATTTTGTTCTTTGTAGAAACCACAAAAGAAGAGTTAAAGCTGCAGTCCGCAGTTTTTCCTCTTTGTCGCCATCTCTGTTCGAAATCTGCAATTGCAGTTATTCGCGGAATTATCAACTTTACGTGCGTTGTGCATCGGCATGGGACAGCGCGGATGAATCCAATGTTTTGAGGAGAATGTGCGGCTGTCAATCACTGCGCCGGTGTGGATACTGTCATTCGGAATCACAGATTCTACTTTTTGGAAGTTTGACCAACATAAGAATTTTCACCGGAAAATGTCATCTGAACAAGTAAGTAACATCCACATCAAGGGGAAAAACATCAAGGGGAAAAAAGCATTGCAGTAAATCGCGCCGATTTAATCTAACGATTGCTTATCATATCACGTCACCGTGCAAATTATACTTTGTTCTCAAATTGTTAATGTTAACAACATCAGCATTGCGTGACTACATTTAATGCCCTTCCGATATTATCCTTGTTTTCGCATGGGCCGGTTGCAGTCTCTTTTTTTCTCTGAAGTCTTTTGCGTTTTACAACGGATGAATCTCCAGTTGTCACTGGTGATTGTCGTTTGAACCTTTCAAAAAAAGGTGCACTTAGAAAAGATAGAAAAAAAGAAAAAAGATTCCTCCACCCTCTGAATCCAGATTCATAACGTAATTAAAGTAATCCTGAAATTGATGTTGCAATCAAAACCAGTATTTAATGTCAAAATGAGCCCTTACCTGCAGGACCCGCACGTCTCTTTTCAGTGCTTCAGATTCTTCCGTAAGGACTGACCTGTTAATCAAACAAGGCCTTCTTTTTTAAAGGATTAAGTGCATATATGCATATATTCTAAATCAACACTCATGAAGTGTAATGGGGAAAAATATATATCAAACAAACTAAATACCATAAGTGGGACCAAGAATAAGATGCACATAATTATGGCAACTATAAATAACTGTCCATATTCTGAGCCATTATGGGTTTCCGAGAAATAGGAGACCTCTTCTCATTTAAGTACTTCATACAAAACACAGCATCACTTAAACAAGTTTAAGCAAAAAGAGTTTTTATCTGGGCTGGACTCAAACTGCTGCACCATGAACCCTTTTCCAGATCAGCGGGGAAGCGAACACTGGCCTACTTCTTCTCTGTTACATAAGCATTGTAGTCACTTAAACTCTCTTCACTTTTCTTTTAAGGCCAAGGAATCTTACATATGTCGGGATCTAGTATTCATTTGCTCACAATGAGGTCTTTTGTTCTGATGGAGGGATAGATCGGACTACTCACTCCCCTCCTTCTATCTCAGTTCCCTGCTGCCACTCTCAGCAGGACTTACTGTTTGCATTCCTCTTAGCTGGGTGGAGGGTTACACATGCCTGGCAGAGAAGGAGAGGATGGGAGGTAGAGAATGGTGGGTGGTAAAGTGGTTGAGCGAGGCGTTCGTAAAGTAGAAAGTTTGTACTGAAAGAGAGGCTTAAGGAGAGAGAGAACTCAAGAGGGAATCCCTTAATAGATGTACTGAGGTGGTGCCATGACATAGTGATAGTATGAGATGGTTATATTAGTCATTTAAAGTACATGGTTGTGTGTATGCATATGTATATATATATATATATATATATATATATCCAGTAAATAATAATAATAAATAATAAAACTAATAAAATCATACGATTCAATATTATTAAACACTAGTGCAAAATGCCCATGCAAAATCAGTTCCCTTTCGAGTTACGTCGGATGACGACGAATGGGGTTTCGCTTAGAAAGCCTATCATCTTCGAGTATATAAAACGAGCCAATGGCAATGAAATGCCATGGGTCTGCGGAATTTGCATAGCGTATCTCCGCCCCACGCAGGGGGTATATAAGGAAGTGCGCGAGCAACATGCAGATATGTTTTCGCTTCGGGGCCAAGTTGATTCTTCACTCCACAGCCAATTCTGAGTTCATCTCTTCATTCTCTTCGAGACGAGCCTCTCTCCAAGTGTTGGTGTGACAGCGAGTTCCAGCGAGTGCACATTCCCTGCTTATCTGTGCAGTGATTTGCCAGAGTTTGTGTGTTCATCTCCCTGGTCGCTTCAACATTTGTGGAGAAATCTCCTTTCACAAAAGAGCATTGCACGCGGCACGTCTTTTTAAAGATGCCTCGCCCGTGTATTTCTGGTTGCGGTCTGTATGTGTCTGACTCTGATGGGCACAATCGCTGTCTTGTGTGTCTGGGTGTTGAACACGCTAAGGCAGCGTTTGTGGATGAGTCATGTTCCCATTGCGGGAACATGCCCATCACACGGTTGCGGTCGAGACTCAATGACCTTCGTGGTAGAGTCCCCTCACCCGCACCCCGATCTACGAGCTCCACGAGAGCTGGTACTTCGGCTGGCGGCCAGGGTGACCTGAGGGTTACGGTGTGGAACAAAGCGCCGACTATTCCACGCTCCACACCGTCCTCTAGCGCCGTGCAACCCGCGAGTGTTTCAAATGAGCCTGCAGTACAGTCCTCTGACTTGCCGCATGTCTCATTTGGCGCTCCAGAGGAGGACCGTATGTCGATCGCTGCATCACAAGGTGGGCAGGAGTCCTTGGGAAGTGACGATTCGGCTGTGCTGCCACCCTCGGGTGTCCCAGCATTGCCCGAGTCTGATCCCGAGCTGACGGCCATGCTTTCCCGGGCAGCCGCGGCCATTGGCCTTGAGTGGTCCCCGCCACCTGGTCCAGTGCGCTCGCGGCTGGATGATTGGTTTTTGGGAGCGGCCGCTGACCCTCGTCGCCGCCCAACCCCAATACCTTTCTTCCCGGACGTGCATGAGGAGGTCACAAGGTCCTGGAAGGCACCATTGTCTTCCCGTGATCGCTCGGCGACCTCCTCCGCCTTTCCTCCTCTCGATCAGGGGGCTGCTAAAGGGTACACTGGGGTTCCCCAGGTTGAACGCTCTGTTGCGATGCAGCTGTGTCCTCAGAGTGCTTCTTCCCGTGGCGACCCAAAGCACCCCTCCAAGGCCTGTAGGTTCTCCTCCACCCTTGTGGCGAAGGCCTACAGAGCTGCGGGGCAGGCAGCCTCCTCACTGCATGCCATGGCGACACTGCAGGTCTACCAGGCCCAGTTGTTACGTGACATGCACGAGGGGAGGACTGACCCAGCACTCTTCGATGAGTTGCCCAGCAGTTCTCGACTGCCCAGAAGCAGACTGAGGCTTTAAAACATGTCCTGCCCCGGCGGCCCGCTGCTCCGGCAGCGCAGTCGTCGGCACAGGTGCCTCAGCCTGCTCGCCGCCGAGGGCGCCCTCCTGCGGCTCCCGCCCCTCCCGATCGGCCCCAGCAGTCCGCTTTCTTCGGTTTGCTTTCGAGGGGCAGGCATACCAGTACGCGGTTCTCCCCTTCGGGCTAGCCCTGTCTCCTCGCGTCTTCACGAAGGTCGTCGAGGCAGCCCTTGTTCCCCTACGAGAACACGGGGTTCGCATCCTGAACTATCTCGACGACTGGCTGATTCTAGCTCACTCTCGAGACCAGGTTTGCGAACACAGGGACCTAGTGCTCCGGCACCTAGCTCGTCTGGGCCTTCGGGTCAACTGGGAGAAGAGCAAACTCTGCCCAGTGCAGAGGATCTCTTTTCTCGGTATGGAAATCGACTCGGTCGCCATGTGTGCGCAGCTTACGAGCGAGCGCGCGCAGTCACTGCTGACTTGTCTTCGTCAGTTCGAGGGCAAGAGTGCGGTCCCACTGAAACTCTTTCAGAGGCTCCTGGGGCATATGGCATCCGCAGCCGCAGTAACGCCGCTCGGTTTGCTTCATATGAGACCGCTTCAGCTTTGGCTTCGCGATCGAGTCCCGAGGTGGGCATGGCAACACGGCATGCTCCGAGTCCCAGTGACTCCGGCCTGCCGTCCGACCTTCCCCCCGTGGTCGAACCTCAATTTTCTACGGGCCGGAGTTCCCTTAGAACGAGCTTCCAGGCATGTTGTTGTATCAACAGATGCCTCCGCCACGGGTTGGGGTGCCATGTGCAATGGACATGCTGCCGCGGGCTCCTGGACAGGACCCCAGCGCCTTTGGCATGTCAATTGCCTCGAGTTGCTGGCCGTACGCCTTGCTCAAGGGTCAACACGTACTAGTCCGATCAGACAATACCGCCACAGTAGCGTACATCAACCGTCAGGGTGGTCTACGCTCCCGCCGTATGTCGCAACTCGCCCGCCACCTCCTCATATGGAGTCAGAAGCATCTGAGGTCGCTTCGAGCCATTTATATCCCGGGACACCTGAACCAGGTGGCCGACGAGCTGTCTCGAGTTCGGCCTCTCGCTGGAGAATGGCGACTCCATCCCCAGTCGGTCCAGCTGATTTGGGATCAGTTAGGGGACGCTCAGGTAGATCTGTTTACCTCCCACGACTCGTCCCATTGCGACCTGTTCTATTCCCTGTCCGAGGGCACGCTCGGCACGGATGCACTGGCGCACAGCTGGCCGCGGGGCTTCCGCAAGTATGCGTTTCCCCCAGTGAGCCTTCTTGCGCAGACCTTGCGCAAGATCAGGGAGGACGAGGAGCAGGTAATTTTGGTTGCCCCGTATTGGCACAACCGCACCTGGTTCCCAGAACTAGTACTCCTCGCGACAGCACCTCCCTGGCCTATTCCCCTGAGGAAGGACCTGCTTTCTCAGGGACGGGGCACCTTATGGCACCCTCGTCCCGATCTATGGAACCTCCACGTGTGGCTCCTGGACGGGAGGTAGGTTTGAGTACCCTACCACCAGCGGTGGTGGCTACCATCACTTCCGCTAGAGCATCGTCCACGAGACATGTCTATGCGTTGAAGTGGAACCTCTTCGTCAACTGGTGTTCTTCTAAAAATCTTGAACCCACGAAATGCCCCATCAGTGTCGTGCTTTCCTTCCTGCAAGAAGGGTTGGAGCGAAGGCTGTCTCCCTCCACCCTGAAAGTGTATGTTGCCGCCATTGCCGCACATCACGACGCAGTTGATGGTAAGTCCGTAGGGAAGCACGACCTGATCGTCAGGTTCCTGAGGGGAGCCAGGAGATTGAATCCTCCTCGTCCTCCCCTCGTACCCTCTTGGGACCTCTCAGTGGTTTTAACTGCCCTGCAGAGTGCTCCCTTTGAGCGTCTGCAATCAGTGGAGCTTAAGTTCCTGTCAATAAAGACAGCGCTCCTGGTTGCATTGGCCTCCATCAAGAGGGTAGGGGACCTGCAGGCATTTTCGGTTGACGAAGCGTGCCTGGAATTCGGACCGGCTAACTCTCACGTGATCCTGAGACCCCGGCCTGGATATGTGCCCAAGGTTCCCACCACACCCTTTCGAGACCAGGTGGTGAACCTGCAAGCGCTGCCATTGGAGGAGGCAGACCCAGCCTTGGCACTGCTCTGTCCAGTACGCGCCCTTCGTGCTTACGTTGACAGAACGCAGTGTTTCAGGACCTCAGACCAGCTCTTTGTCTGTTATGGTGGGAAGCTGAAGGGAAAGGCTCTCTCCAAGCAAAGGTTGTCTCACTGGATAGTGGACGCCATCGCTTTGGCTTACCAGCAGCAAGGTCGACCGTGCCCCCTTGGTGTGACGGCCCACTCCACTCGGAGTGTGGTATCCTCTTGGGCTCTAGCGCATGGCGCCTCGCTAACAGACATCTGCAGAGCTGCAGGCTGGGCGACACCTAACACATTCGCGAGATTCTACAATCTCCGAGTAGAGCCAGTTTCTTCTCATGTACTCGCTTCAACTAGCCGGTACTAGATTCTGCTCAGGTGTCTTCGCTTGCTCGCCATTCCTCTCCACGGACGGGATACGTGCGATATTCTCCTCAGGTGAGCCTAATAAGCCCTGAGTCTCCTCCAGCACTGACGACGTCAACGCCAGAGTTATGCCACTGGCAGCTTTCGCGCTTGGCTAGGTGCCTCCATGTGCATGGTTCCCCCTTCTGGGCGACCCCCACATGTGTATTTCCATTGTAAGCCTCTCTGAGCATGTGTCTTTCCCTCGGCAAGCCACCTTGCCACCCCTGGGGTTGAAATATTCCACCTGCGGCTGGACACCCCAGTGTTACTCCATATGCAGCCCTTCGGGGTCATATGTGTATTCTAAGTCCCCCCCTTCGGGTTGGGCATGATTGCATATTTCCACTGAGATATGCTTCCCAGTGTACCTTGGTATTCCTGTGTTAGGTAGGAGTCCTTCGTCCGTGCCAGTCTCACGACAGGGAGCTCAGACTTACGCAGGGCACTGGAAGACAGTCGAGAGGTGGCGTGATTACACTGGGAACCCCATTCATCGTCATCCGACGTAACTCGGAGTGACAACGAAAGGGAACGTCTCGGTTACGTATGTAACCCTCGTTCCCTGAGTAGGGAACAGAGACGTTACGTCTCCCTGCCACTTCCGCTGTACCGCTGGAACGCCTGAGTTCAGTCTCGGCTCCTCAGCGAAGACATATCTGCATGTTGCTCGCGCACTTCCTTATATACCCCCTGCGTGGGGCGGAGATACGCTATGCAAATTCCGCAGACCCATGGCATTTCATTGCCATTGGCTCGTTTTATATACTCGAAGATGATAGGCTTTCTAAGCGAAACCCCATTCGTCGTCATCCGACGTAACGTCTCTGTTCCCTACTCAGGGAACGAGGGTTACATACGTAACCGAGACGTTTTTGTGTGTGTTTTTAGTAATTGTTGGTTTGGTGCCCGTGAAAGAGACTGTGAATGCATTGAATTCAGGGAGCAGGCTAGGTTACTACAAATGATGGCTGTGAATAAACTATAATATTCAGAAGTAAACAGTGTAGCTGACTGAGTGTTTATGAATACCACAACCTTCTAAGTGCTAGTGCAAAATGCCCGTGCAAAATCAGTTTTTGAGTGTGTTTTTAGTAATTGTTGGTTTGGTGTGTTTGAGTGCTCATTGTTACAATTACACAGCAAAAGTTCAGTGACATTTTGATGACAAATGATGCCCGTGAAAGAGACTGTGAACACATTGAATAGGATATGTTTAGTTGGTGAATAGCATAGGCTACTATTACACAGCAGCGATAACGTTAAGCGCACCAGAATGAAATATAATATTCAGAAGTAAACAGCATAGCTGACTTACAGATTCAGTTAACATCCACAAATGAATAAGCGCGTCGATTCAGGGAGCAGTGCAAAGTGCCCGTGCAAAATCAGTTTTTGTGAGCTGATCCCCGTCAAAAAAGTTCAGGAGATATTTCTTAGTGATGGCTGATTTCAACAGTTTCAATATGATAGCATTTTGGAAAAAAAAGTGTCATGAATTTATTGCATTTTTAGGGAAAAATAATCCGTTTTTATAATAAATCTTTGAAAATCCAAATCTGGATTTGAATTTTTTATGATATTATAACCTAAAGATGCTATGTGAAAGTTTGAAACAGAAAATAGTCGTTTTCATCTTGCCACTTTCTTGGTAAAGAAAACACATTTTTACTAAAATTAATCAAAATGGATTTATCACGTTCTGGAACCAAACTATAATATTCAGAAGTAAACAGTGTAGCTGACTGAATGTTTATGTCAGAATGTTTATTTTTAAACCACAACCTTCTTGGGGCTTCTTTGAACGATACAACCCTCTAATTTCAGAATGTTTATTTTTAAACCACAACCTTTTAAAAATGATATATTTAACGATATCTTTAGCATTTCTCACCCAAACAACGTCAAACTTGGCACTGCACTTACTCGTTCCCGTGGCAAGACACCTGTCAAATTTCAAATCCATCGGACTAACGGTTCGAGAGATATGTGGTTAACAGACATACACACACACAGACACACACACAGACAGACAGACGTTTCTGTAATTTATAGATAGATTTATTAAATGTAAATTATATTTTATTAAACGAAAATAATAAATACATTTGAACTTTTAGTTTATATGAATGAACATAACTAATAAAATAATATTATTTAATATTATTACATATTTAATTTAAAATAATATTTAAATACATAAAAATAATAAATGCATTTTAACTTTATTATTTTATTAATTATTTAATTCATGTTTAATTCATTTAAAATGAATTAATTTATTTATGACATTAAAACATAGATGAAAAGCTTTTTAAGGACAAGAGAAATCAGTTTAGTCAAGTGTGTACAAACATTTGACTGTTAGTGTATGTGTGAGCTTACAGACAACCCCAAATCGAAATGTAGCCACCAATTTAGAACCAGCAGTAAGTAATATAATCCTAGATGAAAGTGTATATGAGCATGAGCAGTTGTGGAAAGAGGGAAAGAGGTGAGGAAGTCCAACATTCTGATTTAACAACAACATGTTTGCACAAGAAGGAGCGTGTCTGGTCTGCGTCCATAGTCAGTATGAGCACATGCTGAACAAAGGAGGGAGAAATCTACCCTGAGGAATGCGTGTTCCACAATATTAACTTCACTGCAAAACAGGATCAAACTGCAAACGGACAATCTTGCTGGCTAAAAAGTCATTATGTTATGTACACTGCCTCGGGTGTAAACAAATGATTCCAATATTATCTGCTTGATAAAAAAGTAATTGCATTTGTTATGCATGGAATTAGGTCTGAAATTTTACTGTGATGTTCATAGTTTTCATAATATGCTCAAAGCAAACCTCAGTTATAATAACATGTACTCACACTCTGTGTGACTTCCAATTAAAAATGAGCATCACGTTGCCTTACTCACTCTAAAGGGTAGAACAACTGAATTGAGTACTTTAAAGGGAGCAGTGCGTATAACTGCTCAGATATACACCTCACCTGAGATGGGTCACGACTTCATCTATATGGGTGATGTTTAACTTGTGTCTTAAGGCCTTGATTTCTTCCTCACAGCTGGAGTGAGACGAGAGGCTAGAGATTGACCTGAAAAAAGAGTGCTATTCAATACTTACTAACGCAATCAATATCATCAACTTCTGTCATGTAGAAGTACACTCACGGGTATATCATTTTGAAACACTGACCTGCTTCCAATCTTGCTCTGGCTAGATGGGGGTCTGGAAGGTGATTTCTTTACGCACCAGCTGCCTGGACTCCCCTGTCTCTGTGTGCTACTGCTGCTCAATGCGTAACTCACCACACTAGGATTGTACAGGGCCATGACCTCCTCTTCATCCCTGCGACACACACGCACACTCATTTATTGACAGTGAGAATGACAGAATGGTGAAAGTGAAAAGTGCTAGCACAGTTTTACTGTGATTCCCAAGCAGGATTTTGCCTTGTTAAACTAAAAAAGTAAAGTATACTTAATTGGATTTAATTTATAAATAAATGTGCTGTTAGATCTTTCTCAAGAAACCTGTGAAAGACCAAATGGGATCTCATTAAATAGATCTAATCTCATTAAAGCTATTTGGAGAGTCTCTTTCCACACAGTATTGATTTTTTTGTTGTGGTTTAACAAGTGCACTAAAAATGAATGAAGATGCTGAATGATATCCATAAAAATATCAGATAAGAGGAACACCTTTCTGGTTTGGATTCAGTGATGGGGTATTTCTTGAGACTTACTGATGGAGCTATGGGGTGCCTTAAACAAATACAATTAGGAAACACTGATCTAGAAAATTTGTTTTACTAACTTTAAAAAAATCAGAATTTTCTTGGAAGACACATTATTTATTCAAGGCCCCATATCCCCAACCAAAATAACTACTAATACAGCAGAATGATGTTGTACTGTGGGGAAAGTCAGGCAAATCATTCTCAAACTCATAGCTTTTGGTGTCTGGCCCTTAAAGGTGGGGTAAGCAATATTTGAAAACCGTTGTTTAGAAGTTAGTCGGACCGACACACAAACAAACAACAACAAACGTGTGTAGCCTATCAGCATTAGGGCGCGTATGACGGTGGAGGAGAGAGAACGAGCAAGAGGGAGATTTGAAGAAAGACTGTAGAAAGAGAGTTGATACAATACAAAAGAGAAAAGCTCAGAAGAAATCACTGGAAAATGAAGGGTTATGACTGGGCAAGAGCTTTAGGACCCGCGTTAAAATTAGAAAAGCTTTCCAGCGCTGGAGAGACCCAAGCGGGAAGGCCTGAAAACAGACGCGGAGGTTGCTTTGATTCCGCTCCACACGTGAGTAACAGTTTGAGTGTCATTGTTGTCTGAAGCTGCTGTGCTGTTGGTAACTAACAACAAATTTTTCGTGAAGCATTATTTTGTTGCGCTTCTGCTATGATAAACAGACATCCACTCTTGGATTGCGTGCGTAACGGAGGCCAGCTACTGAGAGTCGCGATGACGACTGCTAGAGAATGTGGTGTTTAGCGTCATTGTTAGTACACTTGCCTCGCATGCTAGCGATCAGGGTTCAAGACCGACTCGGAGCAGGGTGGTTAGGATTGGTCGGTGAGCTATGGAGGCTGAGCAATGAAGAGAGGGGTGTGTTTGTTTGGGTTGATTTCAAATATCAACAATATCCAACAGCGTTTTTGAAATATCGCTTACCTCACCTTTAAACAGTACAACACTACAATAAATAGAACTGAAAGTTTTGTATTATAAGAAAACAGTTAGGGGTAAAATACAAAAAGAAAAATACACTACCGTTCAAAAGTCTGGGGTCTCATCAAGGCTGCATTTATTTGATCAAAAATTCAGCAAAAACAGCAATATTGGGAAAATATCATTACAATTTCATATACCGTTTTTAATTTACTGTCATTTATTCCTGTAATGGCAAAGCTGAATTTTCAGCAGCCATTTCTCCAGTTTTCAGTGTCACATGATCCTTCAGAAATCATTTAGTAATATACAACTATTGTGCAACTTATGTGATGTCAGGCGAATGGGAAAGTTGCTTCATGCTGATTTGGTGCTGATTTAGTTTCTAATTGTTATTGATGTTGAAAACAGTTGTGCTACTTAATATTTTTGTGGAAACCTTGATGCATTTTTTCAGCATTTCTTTGATGAACAGAAAGTTGAAAAGAACAACATTTATTTAAAACATATTTTGTATATATTAACTGTAAATTTGATCAATTTAAAACATCCGTGCTGAAAAAAGTATTACTTTCTTTATTAAAAAATCTGATCACATTGTTTTTTAATACCACCCCATTTATTAGGAGAAGTTAATAGATGAGGTACCTTATACATAGTATGGAATTTCTAACTAACAATAATAAGAATGATAATAAATATCATTATATAATATATAATAAAAATAATATAAGTTTTCAACGTAGGCTATATAATGATACAAGAGTATGTGTATTCGGAATCAATATATACATGCATTGTATGTGTGTGTGTGTGTGTGTGTGTATATATATATATATATACACACACATACACACATTACACAACATGAATATTTCAATTCATAAATACTATATATATATATATATATATATATATATATATATATATATATATATATATATATACAGTGGTGGTCAGAATTAATGGCACCCCAGGTAAATATGATAAAAAATGGCTGTAAAAATTTTTTTTGCATTGTTTATCCTTTTGATCTTTCATTAAAAAAATTCTAACCTTTCATTGAAGTAAAAGAACTGAAAGTGGGGGGTAAATCACATTATAAAATAAATGCTTTTCTCCAAAACACGCTGGCCATAATTATTGGCTCCCTGTTATTAAATACTTTTTGCAACCTCCTTTTGCCAAGATAACAGATCTGAGTTTTCTTCTATAATGCCTGATGAGTTTGGAGAATAACTGACAAGAGATCAGAGACCGTTCCTCATACAGAATCTCTCCAGACCCTTCAGATTCACAAGTTCATGTTGGTGCTTCTTCTCTTCAGTTCATCCCACTCATTTTCTGTATGATTCAGTTTAGGGGACTGGGACGGTCATGGCAGAAGCTTCATTTTGTGCTCAGTTACCAATTTTTGTGTTGACGTTTGTTTTGGACCGTTGTCCTGATGGAAGATCCAACCACGGCCCATTATAAGATTTCTAGCAGAAGCCGTCAGGTTTTGATTTTTTATCTGTTGGTATTTGCTAGAATCCATAATACCATGTATCTGAACAAGATATCCAGGACCTCCAGCAAAAAAAATAGGCCCACAACATATAAGATCCAGCAGTAAATTTAACCGTAGGCATGGGGTACTTTTTATCCTTGTTTGCACCAAACACATCTGGTGGGTTTGCTGCCAAAAAGCCCTTTTTTGTTTCATCTGACCACAGAATCCGGTCCCTTTTAAAGTTCCAGTCATGTCTGACAACTGAATATGCTGGAGTTTATTTTTGGAGAAGCGAGGAGGATTTTTCTTGAAACCCTCCCAAACAACATGTGGGGATGTACGGGTTGTTTGATAAAAAAATGTTAGGCTTTCTGACCCCCAAGACTCAACTAATCTCTGCAATTCTCCATCTGTGATCCTTGGAGAGTCTTTGGCTGCTCAATCTTTCCTCCTCACCGTGCATTAAGACAATATAGACACATGTCCTCTTCCTGGCAGATTCGTAACATCTTTAGTTGATTGGAACTTCTTAATTATTGCCCTGATGGTGGAAATGGGGATTTTCAATTCTTTAGCTATTTTCTTACAGCCACTTTCTATTTTGTGAAGCTCAACAATCTTTTGATGCACATCAGAACTATATTCTTTGGTTTTACTCATTGTGATGGATGATTAAGGGAATTTGGCCTTTGTGTATTCGTCATATTTAAACTCCTGTGAAACAAGAAGCCATAGCTAGACAATTTCATGTTCCTAGTCACCCTGGTGTGCTAAGAAGGGTAAATATTAATGGGAATATACTTCAGAGATATTTTACTCGTAAAAAATTCTAGGGGTGCCAATAATTGTGGCCGACGTGTTTTGGAGAAAAACATTTATTTCATAATGTGATTTCCTCCCCACTTTCAATTCTTTTACTTCAATGAAAGGTTTGATTTTTGCGAATTTTTTGAATGAAAGATCAAAAGGATAAACAATGCAGATTTATTTTTTTACTGCCATTTTTGATCATATTAACCAGGGGTACCATTAATTCTGACCACCACTGTATATATATATATATATATATACACATTTAAGAATTAAAAGGTGCATTTGCACAATATGGTATTGTTATTATTTCTTAATATATATACACATGAGAAAAAAAAACATCTCAATAATAAGAACAGAATGCTGTTGTTTTTAGTGATAAATAAAATGGCGCTCTCAGTTCTTGCTGTAATCTTAAAACAGCCTTGCTGAGTGCATGAGAGCGGATGAAGGCAACACACAACAAGGGAGCAAAGGCCTTTTATCCACAGCCATGTTTTCTAACCACACATCAAGCCTGGACTTGATGTTACAGTCCATGGACACCTCTTTGAAATGTTATTGTAAATAAGCACAAAGGTTTGTATTTAGAAATGCATTTAACTGCATTAAACTGTATGCATTAAACATCTGAATAACCAGATATACAACAAAGATGAAGCAAACAGATGGTCCTTTCTCACTCAAAGACATTATTCAGACGTAAAGCTGTGTATCGCTTTCAGCCCATCGTTGCTCACATCTTCACTCTTTCTTTTTAAGCACTGACAGGATACAGTTTGCATGTTTGTGGGGCTTTTGTAGCCTGATAAAAAGAGCCAGAAGACGTTAACAAGCATCTCTGACCGAATCCTGCATTACGAGCAAAGGTCCGACGCCCATCTCTGCTCTGCTCATATAGAGGGGATGTACTGACAGGAACAGAGGCTACATTGTGGGCACAGATCAGTAAGCAGCTTAGCAGTGTTCACAGAGGAGGGAGGAACATACTCTTGCCAACAAAGATGGCACAGAGGAGCCGCCACATCAAAAAGAGGACAAAAGAAAAATCCCTCAATGTATCAGAGGAAAATAAGAGGCTCTTTCAAAACGCCCCTCCATCTGCACTGATAATTTACCTACATGTGAAATACGCTGTGCACACAACTTTCTCTTTCCAGCCTTCCTGCGCCGATTGTTGTGGCATCACTCTCCAGAGATTTAAGAACCTTCCTTTGGTCGGCTTTTAAAGTCTCAGCCGCTCGCAGTTCACGCATGAACTAAGGTTCTCTCTCAATGCCCATTAAACGGAGACCTAGCATAAAGAAACAGGTGCAGCTTGACTCCATACAGCCACAACAAATCACGCAGACAAGGACTTAGACCACACAGGAGGGAGGGGAGGCCATTGGCCGAGAGGGGGAAAAGTGCCGCTAACTAGATCCATTAAATGAATTCCTTTCAAAAGCTTTCTTGCCCACGTTAAAGCGCAAAAAACGCCATTGAATCGACGGCTTCCTGCTTTGGCCCGCATCAGGTGCCGGGAAAGCTCCAAACCTGGAGCAATATGAAAGAGAAGTAATCCAGATTTGTCCTCAAAGCAGATCAGCGGCTAAATTATGTCACCAAAGGAAGTTGGTAACAAACAAAAACTGACATTGAAACCAAACAAGTTTACACCCCAATGCTCATATGCAATATTTGTTTCTGGGTGACAGAGCCAATTCGTTTCAGCAATTTGGGAATGAATGAAAGTGTTTTCTCTGATGGACTCTCCCGGTAGTCACCAAACACCTGCTCCTGATTTGCCATGGCTGAAAAGAGAGCTTTTTGTCTACGAAGAGAGAAGGGTTATAAGGAATATAAATATGTGAAAAATGGATCTACAGGCTCAGCAAAGAATAATGTAAATAGTTAACCAACGAAATCGACGGATTTTAATGAATTGAAATTTTATTGTTGAAAGTACATTAAAAACCTTTCAAAAGAAGACCTTGTAAAGACATTCTTTCCACTGTTTAGCTGGTTGCTGAGAGAAAATCGCCCCTCCTGCCTGACTGGTACCTGTAAATATCTTCTTCCCCAGTGCATTGTTATATTAGGCAAGGAGCCACAAAAAGTAACAAAGAACCCTAAGAAAGAAAAGCCACTAGGCAACAAATTGAAATGTAATCATAAATAGCTACAAATTTAAAAGCAAACAGAACATGAACTGTCAAACAAACCAGACATAGTCCTTACTGCTGACGTAACTGATTCACTTCATTTAAAGCAGTTCTTTTGGGATGTGCTCCTATGGCTGCTCCAAGCTTTAAAAGTCAATGATTTATCAGCAAGCATTTCTTTTAAAGCAATGCTACTTTACAAAAGCAAATCCCTGACCTATGAACTCACTCCCATTCAGTTGAAAAGAATACTTCGGGTCTCCATTAAGGTCAGAACATTCATTCGTCAAGTCAGGGAAAGCAATTACAACACGACACCCACAGATGAGACTTGACAGTGAGTTCTAGATCTTCAGATTAAACATTTCAGTTGGAATCTATTGGAAAAGTTCATTTTAAAAATGACTACAATTTAGAGTTAATATAAGTAATATAGTTCATCAAACCATGACTTTATTGCAAGGATGCACGATATTTTGGTACAGTATCGTTTTTTTGACAGATTTAACTATTTTTAATTTATTGGTATCAGTCGATATTAGATATTTAATTGTGTATGCTCATTTCTGTCATTTTTATTTAGATTCCCTTTGCCGTCATCTAACAAGCTCACTTAAAATTAAGCTTTAAAAACACTAATTACTGAATAACACAATTAAATGTGATCTTTAACAAATCATCCTGTTGTACATTGTGATGCTGGAATTTACTTGTCACATTTAAAATGATTTATTTTAGTTTTTCATGAATAGTATAGAATTGTAATGTCAGTGTATCTGTATCAGCCAGAATTTGAACCAAATTTTATGGCTCATGTCTAGTGAGTGGGTTTTAATAAAGTTTATGACTATCAACAAGACGTCAGAGGTTAAAAGTCTTTCAGAGCTGATAGTTAATGTTAATTTGTGTTAGCTTTGATAACGGTTAAAGTTAACTGTTGGTATAATGTTTGAGGCTTGATGTCTGTTGTGTAACAGTCGAGGATCCATGTTGCATAGCAGTAATATTATAACCATGTATCTTCCTCACCTGCCCTGACTGGCTGCTTTTTCCCTCAGTGAGAGCAGCAACAATTGAATCTCTGCTTTTAGCAACTCTTTAACAGCCGGGGGGTCAGCCAGAGGGAACACAGGGGCTTCTGGCCTACTGCCCTGCTCTGAGTAATGGAGCTCCTGCCAAATCTTCTCCCACATCTCCACCTAAAACAGGTCAACAGAGGAAAGCGTTAACAGGAGAGTGCTATTTGGCTCAGCTTTGTATGAAATGCACTTTCCAAATCCATGTAACAAGCTGCTCTACAACTAGAGAAATGCAGGCAGTTGGTTAACATCCCATCACAAGTGTCTCTAATCTCTGAAATGGGTATAAAAAACTGAAAATTTCAGAGAATATAAAAAAGAAAATCCATGTGTTATTCTCACAAACGCTCCACCACGTGAGGTGAAAAGCCAGAGAGGGAAATGAAAGCCTGTCACGGCACTGGCAAACAATGTCTGCACTCTATTACCAATCTCCACACCTGTCTTGGGACGTTCAAGTTCCCTCGGACTCTGAAAATACACTTCAAAGCTTGTCGAAGGCAATGCAAGACGGAGTAAAACCAGCTCCCTGAGAATTCTGATCCTGCTGTGCCTGCACGAAAGCAACTTCAAGCCTAAATAACTTCAGCTCCTTCTTATTTCCACTGCAGAACCTGGGGTTTAGGATGTGCACAGACATTTATGTGAGGATGCAGGCTTAAAAATGACCTCAGTGCAAACTTTGATACAAAAGAGCATGTTTCTTTTCTTGTTTATTGACTTTCATCTTTGTACTGAAAAATGTTCTCAAGGACAAGCTCAAAGGCAAAGTGAGAGAGGAAAATTGACAGAAAAACTAGAGTCTTAGCAGAGCAAAGCTCCTCGCATTTTTGTTTTGCAGCACAGTAGTTATAAACTTTACTGGTGTTCAAAATAGGTCTTACTGACAAGGTAAGAAGTCCTTGGTTGCTAAGAAAATGCATTATCATAATCATTATTTGCAGTGAAAATGTATAAAATTCCCTTGAACAGATTCGAGGCATTAGAATGCCTTACTATGTTAAAAAAAAATCTCAGAAGTCCTTATGAACAGCAGAGGGGGGTTTAAACAGAAGGTCATAAATCCTATTTAGTGTTCAGAGGAAGGAGGAATCAAATAAGTCTTCCATAGATAAGCTTCCACCTACTATTTCCATATGCACATTTGTCTGAGTATACTGCGTATGCAGTTTGTGAAAGACTATTTATCTTTGAAAGAGTCAGCTATGAAACAGTCCCTGTATCTGTTCAAATAAGGTTTGCATTCCATGCACTGAGATAATACACTCTTGGGAGTTGTAATTCAAAACTGGTTTAAAGTTACACGTCAGGGGTAGGCTATACTGGCTAGGCTATCTTATATATATATATATATATATATATATATATATATATATATATATATATATATCGCCTGAAGGGATGTTTCCATTGGCCTTTCAAAAGAAAAAAAAAGTTATTTTTTCAGTTATTTTATAAAAGATTATAAAATTACTTTCAGCGATCACATTCTGTTTTCTTACTAGACAGTCTGATGCATAAATATGCCTCATACCTCTGAATACAACTCAGCGTACGTATCAATCAATGCATCTCCAAGTACTGCTCGGATCTCAGGAAGCTCAGAGCAGGGAACATTTTCCTGCACTAAATTCCACACAGATTGTTGGCGTTGGAAATTGTCCATGGGGCCGCTATTTCCAGAGCTGAGCACAAAAAGCTCACCACTGGAGTGCATTCGGTGTGTCCATACTGGAGACAAAATAGCTGTAAATAAATACATAGAAAATTAAATACATCCCTACATACATTTCAAAATCTCATACAGCATTCAACGGCAGCGATGCACTGTACAAAGGGAAAGAGCATGATAAACAAACATGATATTGCGGCGTAAATATGACCAATTAACTTTGGCAATAACACGTTAACCTAGTATTTGGTGACTTTAAACGTTTACGATAATGAAACAAGTATGATTGGAGAAAGATTTAAGCTGGCATACATTTGTGCAAGCATAAACATTACTTTTAGAACAAGCACATTCCCCACTGGCGGATAAGTTACTCACCAAAACAATTGTAGCTTCCTGTATCAGTGTAAACATTCCTGTTCCTATGGAGACAAACTTGCGCAGTCAAATGATTGGCTAAAGGGCTCGTGATAGTGATCTTTGTTAACCCGTTCGGACCTAGTGTACATTACAAATGACCTCATCTTTTTTTCTGTTCAGTTATTTAATCATATTAATATTTGTTATTAATATGACGTGTGTGTGTGTGTGTGTGTGTGTGTGTGTGTGTGTGCGTGTGTGTGTGTGTGTGTGTGTGTGTGTGTGTGTGTGTGTGTGTGTGTGTGTGTGTGTGTGTGTGTGTGTGTGTGTGTGTGTGTGTGTGTGTGTGTGTGTTTTCTTTAAATTTCGAACAAATTCATAATTATACAGCAGTTGATATTGTTCAGAACACGTCCACAGACCTTATTCAGAGCAGAACCGGTATGAAAGCGAGGCTGTAATGGACTGTAATGCAGGCTTACCGTGTTTTCAATGGTATCCGCTGTAAAAAGTTGTATTATACAACTTAGCTGTATTATACAGTATATAGCTCCCTTTCCATAGCTCATGCTGACTGGAGTTTTTAGTCTAGTACTGAAACTTCTTGGAAATATATTTTCGCAGTGTTTCGTCAGCAAAACAATCCAAGACACAAATAACAGCACAACCCACCGAAGATCCCTCACAGCCTCGTTTTCATTCATGTTAAAAATCAAAGATGTCTTTATTATATTTATTCATTAGCATGTATAACTTAATTTAGAGTAGAAACAAAGCATTTTGTGGTGTCGCTGCTACATGGTTCCTTCTAAAAGTTATTCTCTGTAATAGCAAAAAGATTGGACAATGCACGTGTTAACTGCATAAAACGAGCTGAGGAAAAGCAAATATAACCAGTTTAAACTCTCAATAGACACAAAAAGCTGCAATAAAAGCGAATGACTACTACAGCCTATCAATATTCTGGTATTCGGCTGTCACGTGTAAATTGAAACATAACCCAGGAGGAGTAAAACCTTCCCTGTGCGCAACTGCATCCAAAGCGCACACAGCTCATTCTGACCATGAAACGTATTTTAAACTTTATCTAGATTAGTTACAAAGACGTGTGTAATAGCAAGTTATTGAAAATAGCATAGCTATATCCATTTATTTGCTAGTCTTGTTTTGGGACTGGGAAGTTTTCGGTGATGGGCATGGCTGTACTCTGGGGTTCCCCGGGGAGTTTTCTTCATGTCTTGCTTATCCTGTTGAGCTGCGGCCAGTGTACTGTGGCTTTCTCGGGCGCTGGACAACAAGAGACGACCTGTGAGGCGAACGGCAGTGTTTATTATGTTGGCGAATGGTACTTTTTAGACTCAGATCATTGTACCCAATGCGAATGTACAACAGACGGGTCTGCCTGCGCGCGGACTGAGTGCGCATCCCTGCCTGCCGCCTGCATCCATGTCAGCCATTACCCGAAAGACTGCTGCCCGATATGCGAGAAGATCGGCTGCGAGTACGGGGGAGAAGTCTACGAGCTGGGGCAACACTTTCAGGTGAACTTCAGTGTGTCTGTAAGACTCTGCATACAAGGGTCACATACATAAGGAAAAGCTTTTTGTAACAAAATTACAATTTTTTTACACTGTTAAGTTGATGGATTTAGGTATGAATGCTTTCTATTTTTCGTTGTAATTGCTCTTTTTCGAGTCCTTAACATAGTGACCAAATAAAAGTTTAATAATACTCAGTAATTCCATCGCCAAGAATTGTTTTAAGATGTGTGAACAGGCCCCTAAGCTTTTCAATGTTTGTTTAAAAATTCCATAGGCCACCTAACGTTTCAGCTATATTTTTTTCCCCTAGGTGATGATAACTGTTTCAAAGGTTTGATATGGTACCAAAAGGAAAATTCAGAATATGTAGCGCCATCACGTGGCTAATGATACAGTTAAATGAGCAGTTCACCCAAAAAATAAAATATTTGTCATAATTTACTTATACTCTATTGTTCCGGAACTGAGTTTATTTCTTCTGTTGAAGACAAAAGAAGATATTTTGAAGAATGTTGGTAACCAGACAGTTCACGGCAACAATTGGCTTCCATAGTATTTCTTTATCCTACTATGGAACTCAATGGTTACCGACATTATTCAAAATATCTTCTTTTGTGTTCAACAGGAGAAACAAACTCATACAGGTTTGGAACAACTTGAGGGTGAGTAAGTATTAAGTAATGACAAAATGTTTTTTGGGTGAACTATCCCTTTAACATTGTCTCCATTAGTGGTGGAGATTTTAATGAATCTCAGGGACTCTTTTGGCAGGTTACGTCTGTGCGCCAGTAGGTGGCAAAGGGTGAGTATTTAATGATGATTGAAGGTGTTATTAAATCGTTCACTGAACCGATTCAATAAAACACTGAATGGACTGAAACAGGTCTTATTATCCTTTATTTAAATGAGATTGTTAACAAGGATCTGCAGTGCTGAGAAATCTGTAGGTACGCAAATTTGGAGTCAGTCAACTCTTCGTATTCAAATCAGCACATTGTGGATGTTTGTGCAACATGTTCAGCTCCTGAGGTCAATCTAATGAAATGCTCCTTAAAGGAACACACAGACTTTTTGGGACTTTAGCTTATTCACTGTATCCCCCAGAGTTAGATAAGTCCATACATACCCTTTTCATCTCCGTGCGTGCCGTAACTCTGTCTGATGCACCCACCACTAGCCTAGCTTAGCACTGGACTGGAGGTAAACGGCTCCAGCTAGCATACTGCTCCCAATAAGTTACAAAATAATGCCAACATTTTCCTATTTACATGTTGTGATTTTTATAGTCACTCCGCCCAAGTAGCAGTGCTTCACCTTCTGAGAATATAGTTCCCAGTATGTATACTAGAAGATGGCTGTGTCTCATGTGACCTTGTTATTTGTACACGCTGTGACTATACAAATCACAACATGTAAATAGGAAAATGTTGGCGTTATTTTGTCACTTATTGGGAGCAGTATGCTAGCTGGAGCCGTTTACCTCCAGTCTTTGTGCTAAGCTAGGCTAGCGGTGGGTGCGTCAGACAGAGTTACGGCACGCACCAAGATGAAAAGGGTATGTATGGACTTATCTAACTCTGGGGGATACGGTGAATAAGCTTAAGTCCCAAAAAGTCGGCGTGTTCCTTTAAAGGGAGAATGATTCGTTCATTCACGGATGAAATAGCACTTCAGTAAATCTGTGTCTGTAACAGACATTCCTATTTAGGTCTAAGATCACTGATTACATTTTCTAGAGCAAAATTAGCACTATTTATGCCACTTTGTCATTTACGTTGGATGTATTATTTTTTTTATAAACTCAGAACAAAAGTAGCCCTTTGTTTCTAAAAGATAATTGTTTGATTTGAGCCAATTCCTACATACCCATTCTTATGCATATTTATTCATTGTGAAAGTTAAAAGCTAATACAGTAGGTTTCTTTTGTTCTGAGTCAAGGTGAAGAACAAATCTGATGCACACTAGACTGGAATCACAAAGGGCAATTTAATACTCTGTTTAAGGAATTGAAGAATGAAATATCTCTGGTGGCACAGGCCTGGAAGAAGCAGGCTTATATGTGCTTCATTATCTCCTTGATTTGGTTATTATGGCTAATGGGGAATCCCTGAGGGGAAAATTGAAGCCTTCTGACAGACTCCAAGGAATACACTTTGCCTGAGCTGACATCATTTTCTTCCAGTCCATTTAACCCACCCTCAAGTACTGTCTGAGCCACAGGTGGTAATGTGGCTCCTACTTAAACAGCCATGTGGGAGTGGAATTTGATCACATTCTTCACATTATAGGATGTTAAAATGCTGTGTTGGATTGGCACAACATCAAATGTCTGCATTATGTATACAAGCAAGCAATTTGATAGTCCTGCTGGTTCTGTTTAAAAAGCCTTTTGAAAGAATAGAGTAATACATGTATTTTGATGGAATTGCATCAATTGATAAGCTATTTTCAACTGATGATTTGCACTTGATTTACAGCCCTCAGCATGCCATCACTGTACCTGTCACAGCGACGGTATCGCCCACTGTCAGGTAGCAGACTGTGTCCCTCCACCATGTGTTAATCCAGTCTATCAGAAAGGGATATGCTGCCCTCAGTGCATGGATGGTAAGGTTATTTTAGAATTTAAAAGAAAACTTTGCCATGTCTGTAAGGCTGATTAAACTTCTATGCAATTGTCTTTGTTCTCACATTCTCATGGCCTCCACACATAAATGGAGGGCACAACTGTGTTTGGTCTTTGGTAATGATGCTGTATGTAATATCTTCATATAACTCATTCAATAACAGATGGGGAGGTTCAGATGCCGGGCCATGTGCTACATTGGTTTCTGCACCTGAAATAAGATAACGCTCCTTATGAGTTTACCTTCCACCATATTGTTTTCTCTGTACACTGTGAAGTAAGAAGGCAATTATAGTGTTTACAGAGACTAAAGATAAGGCAGGCAAAACAACACACATAAATCAAAGCATATACTTCACCAATGTGATAAATGATCAGTTCCTCAAATGGTTGCATTTTTGTTGATACAAATTGCCTCAGTGTTGGAAAAAGTTTTTTTCTTATTTTTTCAAAGTTCAGAGCATACCAGAAGAAATTTTATATCATATATGTGTATGGCCTTCAAATACTATGTTGGGACATACAGATAGTCCCGTCCCAAAACTCACATTATTGGTTGAGTTAGTGTTGCGGGCTGGTTAGGGACAAAACAATGGTTTAGTAAAACAACAGTGTTTACACTTGTCTGAGAAATCAACCAATGAATGGCTTTTATATAGCTGTCTTTGTATTTTAAGATGGGATGGGTGGGGGGAATGGAATAATTAATCTTTATCTACAGATAATGGGCTTCATTAATCATCTCTCTCATTGTGGCTCCAGGGCCCAACTGTTACGTGAATGCCTCTAGGACCCAAGTGATCCCTGGAGGTGAGCCAGTGTGGGTCGACTCCTGCACTAAATGTCGATGTCATGAAGAACAGGATGCAGGTTATTGGGAGGGCCACCGTCTGGCAATGTGTTCCCATGTCCGCAACTGCCAGCCTGATGAGGGCTAAACTGAGGAAAGAGGTCAAAAATGGGGTCATCTGTCATCCCAATTTATACAATGGATGACAAAAACTCAGCAGATATCTAAACCACACTTCCTGATGAAAGTGTTGAGGATATATAGCCTACAAGTTTTTAATGATTAAAGAACAGTCTATTATAGTTAATTAGTTTTATGATGTCTTTACTGCCTTTCTGGGGCTTGGTAGTTGCATAGGCTGTCAATGGAAGAACAGAAAGCTCTCAGATTTCATTAAAAAAAATCTTTATTTGCACTGTTAGAAAAATCTGTAGAAATTACAGTATTACTGGCAGCTACTTGCCAGTAACTTACTGTAGATTTAAATTGATGTTATTTACTGGCAACAATTTGTTCAAAATTAAATGAACATTAAACATTAACAAGTCTTTATCTTTACAGAATAAAACTAAAATAACAGCCTCATGCAAAGCATTCTGGGAACCAAAATCTGAAGGAAAAAAAACAGAAAAAGGTTGATGAAGATTTCTGGTTCCCAGAATGCTTTGCATTAGATTGTTATTTTATAGTTTTATTCTGTAAAGACAAAGACTTGTTAATGTTAATTTAACTGAACAAACTGTTGCCAGTAAATAACATAAATTTAAATCTACAGTAAGTTACTGGCAAACAGCTGCATAACTACAGCAAATTTTTTACAGTGTGTGTTCCGAAGATGAACAAATATCTTGCGGGTTTGGAACGACATGAGGGCGAGTAATTAATGACAGAATTTTAATTTTTGTGTTAACTAACCCTTTCACATTCCAGTTGTTAATGTAAATTGAGTGGGTATATTATTGCTTTGACTTACTAAGGGATATTCCCTAATGAACCAGATAATAGAGCTTAGTTTTGAGACACCTTTTTGGCATGGTTATAAATAGCACAGTGAGCATATTACATTGTTTATGTGCCTTTTAGTATCTACAGTGCAGTTGTGTTTAAAAAACGTTGACATTGGGCACTGTGTAGTGCACAATTGCACCTGCAGATGCAATGATCTTACGCTAATCTTTGTGATTGTTTTTTTTTAAATATTTATATATATGTGATTTGTAGTAGTGTAGCATGTGTGTTTACATAGTTTTCTGCTTCAAATGCATGAAAACCAAAGTATATTCAGACTTCAAGACTTACATTATAGCCATGCAAGCATGGAAACAGCTAATGTAGCATGAAATACAAACAAACTAACCTATCATAAATGAATCATGTATAAATAAAGCAGACTCATTGTTGCTTTATTTCTGTTCTGACACTTCATTCAAAGCTATGGGAAAATTGCTACTTTTTTCAAGGCCTGTATTTGCAGAAATGAGACAGAATGTACACAAATATAAATAAACCACAAGTGATCCATGTGTCTTGTCTTATTATCCCATATACAAATCTGGAGGATGTTTGTGATGTTATATCTACTAGTTTATTGCAACATCTGTCACATAAAAACAATAACTTTTTTAGGGACATATTATTGAGTTTCCTCCACATGGCTGACAGTTTAGAGATACGATGTTCCCTTTCCAATAACTGCCATGTCCCAGAGCAGTGATTTGGACTGGTGCTGATAAAAGTTGGGTGTTATAATAATCAGGTGTACATATGAGATTTATTACTTTAGCCTCATAACAGTCTTCTTATAAACTCCATATTTTTGCACACACAAACAACAATAACATATGGCATTCTACATTCGTTCCACCCCAGAAACCCATTAACCCACCAACAAATTCTTGTAGCATCAGATTTATTGATTGTATACAAAAAGTATGTTTGATATGACATAATGCATTCTATATAAGATATAGTATTTTTGACATTCAATGTACAAAAAACCTAGCAAGTCTTTAAAAATGTGCCCCAGACATGAAGACCTGAGGCCGTCAGTAGTTTCTTACGCAAGTCATTGTGTAGGTGTGGAATACTTGCCCACTTCTGTCCCTCTCTCACATACATAAGCATCGAGCACAAGATGGAGTTCTTTCCAGAGAATGACTGAGGGCAAAAAGGGAGATGAAGGAGAGAGGCTGAGCATTACGTGTAAGTATGTGTGTGTGTGCGCGCGCGAGAGTTCTCAGGGTTTGCTGACCCAAGGGTGAGATAAAAGAATGGCATCACAATGAAAAGTGCATTCATTGTGGCACTGGTGTGATTTCGCAAACTATAAAGCGAGAGTTGCTGAAGTGAACGGTGAATATATAGCATCCTGATCTCAAGGACAGCATTTGTGCTTCGCAAGGTTGGTAATGGGAGTTGTGCAAGCTTCACTTGATTGCATTTGTTGGCACAAGAAATATGAAAAACTTATGGATGGAAAAATAAGATGATTGTATATATGTATGAATGTATATACTTTTATAAACGGCAATAAAACATTTCTAATATTATCGGATTCCATTCAAATGACTAAAGAATATATCTATATCGTAGATTTTAATGCAGCTTATTTGTCACTGGGGCAATATAAGAATGCAATAAGATCAAATTAATAGATTGTATCACCAGACTAACTTTTAAAAATGCAGTTTTCACCATATACATTTTTCAGAACATTGCCCTTAAAGGTGCACTCAGTAATTTTATAAATATGTAGGTAAAAGAAATCTCTTGCTCTTTCACAAAGCCTGCATTTATTTTAATACAAATACAGCAAAATAAAGGTTTTCTATTTTAATGTGTTAAAATGTAATTTATTCCTGTGATGGCAAAGGTCAATTTTCTGCAGCCATTTCTTATTAGAAATCATGCTGATTTGGTGCTCAAGAAACATTTCTTATTATGCTGTGCTGCTTAATATTTTGTGGAAACAGTGATACTTTTTCATTATTCTTTGATGAACAGAAAGTTCAAAATAACAGCATTTATTTAAACAATTATATATTATTTTGATCAATTGAATTCATTTTTGCTGAATAATAGTATCAATTTCTTAAAAGAAAATGAGAAAAACATTTTTTGAACAGTATATAGCTAACTGCCCTACTGAACAATTTCACTTGTGAAATAAATAAGTCACGGCAACATAAATCTATGATGACTGCCATATCAATTAGCGCAACCAACAAAAAATGACAATTGAGAGGTATACAAATAAAAAAGTTTCCCAAAAAATTACTAGGCATTAAAAAGTATCATGGTGTGTCTCTCCAATATGTTGGACCTAGTTCCCTTTACACCATATGGACTGCTTTATTCCATTTTTTAAAACAATTAAGATAATGTAAATGACAAGCACTCAGCAACATTTTTGTTTTCTCCTTCAATTTAATACATGCCTTGATACAAGAACCCAAAAAAGAAATAATCTCATCTTGCTCCGACTGAAACCGTTTCCTTTTCATTTGCCAAGATATTTTGGGATGAGCATAATGTCTTTTTAATATGGATATTGGCTTGAAATCTTTAAAGGTTTCAGGATTCACTGCATTCTGCAACACTGTTCTGAGCATTTAAAATAAAGGTCACAGAGCTATAGTAAATATTACTGAATATAATCAATGAACAGTTCTGAATATACTCGACTATGTGCAAAGAGAGAGGGCATATATCTTTAAATTAAACTATAGACATAATCTTTAATGCTATTAATACAGGAAAATTCAAAGAGCTTAAGGCAAAATTGTGTCAGGTAAGTTTTAGCAGTTATTTTGCTTGATGGTGTATGTACAAATACGGCATGGCAGAAGTGATGCACTTTTAACTGACAGGTAGCGGCACCTATGAGACAGAGGTGATGAAATACTTAAGGAGGAAACCGATGTGACAGTGACTGCTTGGGTCAGCAGTTAAGACAACACAAATGCACACACAGAAATGAAATAGGTTGGTGAGGCTAAACTGAAAGGCATGAGGAGAAAAGAAGAGGAAATGTGTATTTTAAAAAGGTCAGGGAGAGTGGCTGGGCTCTCATTAATGACTTCCTCTGTGCTGGGCTGAAAGAATCGTTGATAGCACAAAAGACCGTCCACACACTGCGCAGGAAAGCCGATAAGAGAGAAAAAATAGCTAGTACTCCCCTCATAAAACATCTGAAGGCATCAGCTTGGTGTTTTCAGGCAGTAAAATAAAATGGTAAGAAGGAATAAGGAACTGTAAAACAAGTTTTCAAAGTATAACGGGGTCCAAAATTAACATTCGCCAAATGCCAATTGCGAGTAAAAAAGGACAGTGAAAAATTTGAAGACTAGTCCAATCTTATGTTCATATATGATTTTGTTTTTATGTATGATGTTTTTTGTCCTCCCGAACTCCTTGTTTGACACATAAATTATCGTTCAAAAGTTTGGGGTCGGTAAGATTTTGTTAAAATCTCTTGTTTTTGATAAAAACGCTCACCAAGACAGCATTTATTTGATTAAAAATACAGTTAAACAGCAATGTTGAGAAATTAATTTGAATTTTTAGCAGCCATTAGACCTTTTGCTTTTCCTTTCCTTCAGAAATCCCTCTAGTATGCTGTTTTGGTACTCAAAAAATATATAATAATACTGAATTAAAGTATCAATTTCTTTAATAAAAAAATCTTCCAATACTTTACACATTAAGATAGGCCGATACCAAAACAAAAACATGAAGGAAGAAAAATTGAAGTAAAATAGGTCTTCAAGTTATGACATTTTTACAAATCAACAAAGGCTGAATTCAGCTTCTAATGATCTGTGCTTTCATAAATATGCTAAACAATCTAAAATAATTCCTTTGTCCTAGGGACAAAAAAAAAAGAAGCCAATATTAATTCCTGGCCAGAAAGACATATTTGTGGTCTGTAAATTTTCTCAATTCACTCAAATTGGCAGGTGTGGCAAAAGGTTGATTTTGGACCCTGGGTGAATATTTTATGAATATTTTATATATAGCCTCTGTAAATGATCCTCAAAAGAGGTGCGAAACTCTAAGACTGAACGATATGGGCATTATTTGATCAATGCACTCATAACCAACTTCATCCTTCAAGTTTTTAAAAAGAAAGCATTGATATATGACAGGTCTAAATATGAATCTTTGAGGCAAATGAGAGTAAACAAAGACAGAGTGGCTCGTAGCACAGTCAGTTTTGAGCAGGTGGTGATAGATACAGAGGTTTGATCATCAGTAACTTCTACAGAAGCTCCTCTATCTCCAAGCGAAAGTTCTTGCCGTTTCTCCAGGCATCTACACGGCAGCCAGAGGATCTGCAGTGACGATCCACTTGGACCATATTGACTGACACAGTCATGTGCTTGTAGGACTAGTCCAGATCCAGTCTAATCACATTACATAATTGTCCCCCGAGTTCCCATGATAACACCGCGACTAGGGTATCATCCTCAGAAATGGCGAGAAGTGTTTTCATGGCTGATGAAATTCAGCTTAGTCCCAAGAGACGATTCAAAATAAAAGAGCGCAAGAGATAGAGACACAATCCAAAGAGCCAACTTCAAGCACCAATTTATCAACCTCACATGATCCACCAACATCTGTGATACGAAAGAAGAGATTTGAACACTGCAAGCATCGCAGGTACAAAGACACATTCGCTTTTGAAATGTACAGTATGTTCTGACTGACTTACATCAAGTGACCAAGCAGTTCTTTGTAGATCATCGTCAGATGTTACTCACCACAACCAGAACTGAACAGTCCTCCCGGTATTGATCCTCAAGGTCTGAAAAAAACCCCAGCCTTTGGGGTATAACGATGATGTTTCTGTCCTTCCAGACACCGTGTGCACATCTCGATCTGGATCAGGATACGAATCCACAACAAGCTTCCATGTATTCCTGAGAACTATCCAGCATATCACTGCTGTATCATAGGAAGGTGACCCTGGGCAGAGTTTGTGTGTGTGCGTGTGTGTGCTGAACTTTAGCAAGGTCATGGTCTCTCGGTCAAGACCTGGTAGCTTTCTATCCTTTGAAGGGTCTGGGAGGAGGCTTGCCGATCTCTACGGAAATGTTGGTATAGAGCGGATACTTCTTCACAGACACCACTCTGTACATCAGCGAGCTGATCCCATCTTTCCTCATGGTGTTCTTGGTGTTCTGGATCTTACTGAACCTAGAGAAAGAAGAAGAAATACAAACTGTATTAGCTGTGCCATGGATTTAAGATGAATTTACAAAACCCACAAAAGGCTCAAACTGGACTTGATGAACTCTCAGAACAGAGAAAATGTGAAAATATTTGACCTTTAGTGGTACAACAGCTTGGTTTGAAGTATAACTTCAAAAAGACTTAAAACATTTTTTGTATCTTGTTTACCCCTAAAAGTTCCTTAGTACCTTAAGGGTATGTATTACTATTCAACTAATATGCCACTTTTAGGGGTTGATAAGATACAAAGTCGACCCTTTAAGGATACTGCCCCAGTGACAAGCTGTTGTACCCTTATTTTTTTCTGTGAAATACCAAAAGTCATTATGGACTAATAATCTTCTCCTTAATCTGCAGCTCTCAAATTAAATATGGCAGCATTGGGGCAGGTTGGAAGTCAATAATCTCAATTACACTGGTTCTCCTGTCTTGTAACTAAACACCATGACCTGCTCTATAGGTGCCAACATTGATTTCAGAGCTGAAGATAAAGGTTATCAGTTACAAGCATTGATTTTGGGTCTATTCATAACACAAAAACATAATTTGGCTTCAGGAGACTTGGGGTATAGCGAACAAGTATATCTTTTTTTTTTTTAACTTTTTTTGTCCTTTTGGAGCTAGACAGACCATACTCACTGGAAAATATATGTAAAGATTCTTTAATCTCTTCATGTTTCAAGGAAAATAACAGGTTTGGAACACCATGTTTTTGGTGGACTATTCCCTTGGCAAGGTTCGGGTCCCATAACAAATGTATGTTCAAATGCTCAACTGCCACAGCATAAAGCTAGTAAAGCCAAGCTCCTTGGTCTAACTTTCAAGAATTGTCATACTGATAATACTTTTAAGTCACTGCCAAATGATCATGTCAAAAAAGGTAAGCATCATAATACAGAGCACTTACATAGGGTTATACCAATGTCAACCAGCAGGGGGTGAAATAACATTGATAAAAGTGCACAGAGCATCACTCTCACAAAGAAAAAAAACCAAATGGACCACATTTATCATGCATCAAAACAAAATACATTTTATGAGCCACATTGAACATTTCCAAACACTTATGCAATATAACAAGATTTTACAATTGAATACAGCAGAGAAAATGAGCATTTGGTTTGGGCTCTGGAAGATAAGAAAAGAAGAGATATTAGCATATGAGACTACTGTGGTTTATCAATAAAATGAGAGGTTCCTTAGGTTCAATGAGCTCAGCTAGAAAAGCAAAGTAGAGGAGTATTCAGGAGCTGTGCTTCCCCCAGTGTTTTATATTACATCTTAACCTCCCATCCCTTAAGACACTTTAAATGATATTAATTTCAACATTTCGGCCTTAGCCGAAGAAGAACTATACTAATAAATAGGACACTTGCCCTGAAAAATGCCACAAAAGTAGGAAAGAGAGTTTAAGTTGTCCGTTAAGGGTAGCTTGATTTATGCAACGCTATCAACTTCCATATCAGTGTAGGTACCACAAAGAATATTAGAGAGTCTGCAGATAATGATTTATGTACACTGCTTGAATGAAATTGGAGTATTTGAGAGGGCTCACGCTCAGCTAGAATTAATATTCATGCGGACCAGTGTGCAGCAGCACTAACTAATCTGGGGAAGGTTGATGAATAGTAGTAGTAATAGTTCCTCCGGCAAGCATAGCGTCTCATTATGGAGGTTGATGCTCTTCTGCAGATTGACCAAACAAAGATGGCTGTGGCAATAACAGAGCTGAGGAGAGGGAAACCATTCATCAATTCTAGCAACTCTTTTTAAAAACGGTGCGCTTGGCGAACGCAGCTATTTAATCCATGAAGTATGTCTAAAAAACAAATGACCTAAACCTGTGACAGGAAAATAAAACAAATCTTAAAGTGCCGGGAAGTAACTTGAAGTTACCACAACCTAAATGATGCAGGAAGGATCAGCTTCCCTATATGAAAATATATATTTACTGTTTATAGTTTGAGGTCGGTAAGACTGTTTTTGAAAGAAAGTTATACTTTAATTCAGTAAGGACACATTCAATTATTCAAAAGTGACAGTAAAGACATTAATATCTCAAATAAATGCTGTTCTTTTGAACCTTCTATTCATTAAAGAATGTAAAAAAAAGTATTACTGTTTCCACAAAAATATCAAGCAGCACAACTGTGTTCAACATTGATAAAAAGAAAAATTGTATTCAGAGTGCTCACCAACCAGTCAGAATTAACCTTAAGCTATGCACAATATATCTTATACACTATTTCGGCTATTGGCTGTTTTTTGTTGTTTTTTTAATAGGTATTGGTCGATATTGGTTATTTAATTGTGCATTTCATTTTATGTATATGCCAATAGCCAAAATGGTGTATAAGATATATTGTGCATAGCTTAAGGTTAATTCTGACTGGTTGGTGAGCACTCTGAATAGGGAAAAGCCTCATACGAAACATGTTAATGACATATTTGCACCTCAAATTATCAGTTTTCACCCAAATTTCTCTTTAAGACGACACACAAGGCCCTCGAGAACAAATGTATAACTACTAAATACAAGCTGAAGCTACATAAATACATTGTCCACCCTACAGTTATAGACAAATTACAGGGGAAATGAGGCAAAATCCAATACATTAACACAGAAAATACGAAAAATGCGAATATGCTTCAAAGAGCGGCATAAATAAATGTCAGTAATCCACAGTATTTCCCAAATCAGCTTTCTTTTATCAAATTTCCTGCTCAACTTTAAAAGGCTGTTGGGTTTGAGACTAAACCTCTTATCACGTACAAACGAGCCATCTTAGAATAATCCCCACAAGTCTCTAATGGAGGCAATAAAATCTAGAGAGGAAGGGATCATACTCTAAATGACTTCCCATTATTCTAGTTATGGTGCTAATCAATTATTAATCAGATGCCCAGATGAGTTGCGGCTCTACCACCTACACTGATGCATGTCTGTGTGTGTTATATCAGCTTTGGCAGAGTAAGGGGGTGTTTCAGAGATGCGGTTGAGATCCATCAATCTCAGACCGCACTTCCTGATATATTGATTGTCATCGAGCCGCAGTGGCCACGTCTGTGTCGGTCTGTGGATGTTCATCATCACACGGATAGCTCACTTATTTTGTACGCTTAAATGGAGCTTTTCTGACTAACGCCAAAATAAAACTGCTGTAAAATTGTGCAACTATATAACTTTTAGTTATGCATTTATTATTAATCAAAAATAATTGCTAGTTTTTCTTTCAGGATTTTCTTTTTATTCTTTCAGGGTGCTTTCATGAATAAAGCTCAAAAGAAACAGCATTTATTTGAAATAGAATTTGTTTTGTATCATTATAATTGTCTTTACTGTCACTTTTGATCAATTTGAATGATTCCTTGCTGAATAAAAGTATTAATTTAAATGATTACATTTTAATTTTAATAATGAAATAATTTTTATTTAAAAATATAAGAAACATTGTACATACCACACATGTATAAGTGGTAGTGCATCTCGGTTTCAACACAAATATCAATCAGCAAAAACTTTTTATAAATAATAATATTAAATGTTTCTTGAGCACCAAATCAGCATATATAGAAGGAACTCATTTTTGCTACAACAGGAATAAATGACATTTTAAAATATTTTCACAAGTTAATTTAAAATTGTAATAATATTTCACAATATTACAGTTTTTACTGTATTTTTGATCAAATAAATGCAGCCTTGGTAAGCATAAGAGACTTTTCAAAAATATTTTAAAATTGTGTTTATACTGTATATGTACTATATATAACCTGCATTGTATCTGTATCCTGCTTATTCCTGCAAGGTTTTGATAGAGCAGCCCTGGGTTAATCGAACAGCATAAAATAAATGTTTCAGCGAACGATAAAGGGCGCATTTTCCGGTCTGATGGTTGTACTGAAGGTGGATCTCAGCTATCGAAACTGCATTGTTTTACCCGTTTGAGACCGAACACAAACAAACGACCTGTCTGTGACAACAGGCCTACTTTAGCATGACATGTTTCAATTCATTAACTTCAGCAAAGACACCTCATTCATTTCTACCCGTGTGTTCTTATGTCCTCTCCAGTGAAATTGAGTTTAGCATGCGCTCGTGGCTCTCTGGGTGGGCCGCGCTCATTACTTCAATTGTCTGAGCCACTTGTAGGAAAAAGACAAAAAGAACGAGGGAGAGAGAGACATAAATAGAGAGACAGTGAGTGAAAGAGAAAGAGAGATCAAGGGAAAAAAGAATAAGAATGAAACTGAGCAAAAGATTATAAATCACTGACTCTTATCTTTGCACTGTGAGAGCTGAGTGAAACCTCCTACCAGAGAAAAGACCAATCCTAACTTTTAATGGCATTTCTTTTGTTTCTGTCTTGCCATTTCGCTCAAAGCTTTCCCAAGATAGACAACCACCAAGAAAGAGTGGACCAACCTGCAACTGCAGGAATCGTTTTGCAATTAGTTTCTCCGCTGTGAAGCTTTTCTACCTGGGAACAATCTGGCTCGCAGCCCACCGTCCATGGATGGGCTTATCGACTCATTGATTGGGCTATTTTACACACGGTGACGTCTGAGCTATTCAAGCATTAAGAACCTCCGCCAGCTGGCATTAACACACACACACAATCATATTTAGAAGACTGAATGCATCTTAAAAAGAACATTTATATAGCCCCAGATAATTGAGTAACAAAAGCTGGACAAATTTTGCAATACACCAAACTAGCAATTATAATGAGTGACTAACTGGGAGGATTATTACAGCTCATACAATAACAATGTTCACTGTTATTACATATTCAGTCTATTTTTCTTTTGACAAAAATGTTTCTCAAGTTCAGGCAATATTTTATGTTGTCTGTCATATTTTAGTAAATAAAATTGATTTTTTGTGTCAATAAAAATATCCTCGTAACGGTCAATGTGTAAAATATAATATAATAATGAAGACCAAATTGTAGCCACATTTCTTAATATTTAGAAAAATCAATGTTTGATGTGTGTGTGTGTGTGTGTGTGTGTGTGTGTATACACACGTCAAACATATAGGGTATCAAATTAAACAAAATAAGAAACTTTCCTTTGCTCTTGATATAACAGAATGTGAGTTTAGTGAAGTATTGTTACTGTTTAAAAGATACTGTGTTGTGAATTCTACATTTTAGAGACTGCTAATTAGCCTGATAGCTAAGTGGTTTACTGTCTTACAGTAAATTGTTGGAGGAGGCTGGCCAGCATTGAGTCAGGTGCATGCAGATAGACTTAAAGCATAAATAGTTGTTGCTGCGACAGATAGCGAGATTGGCTTGTTTCTGAAGAAGTTGTGTTCGACGTGCAGCCCTTTACCCTTCCATATCAGTATGAGGTATGAGCAATTCCAATTTTTAAAGGGCATTTTTTCGTGCTCACACCCAAAGTGCGCGCACATAAAGCCGCCTCTCAGTACTAAAATGAGTTATTTTTCACTGTTTATTGCGACTAAACAGTCAGATACACACAAAATAATGTAAAAACGTAAATACAGTTTGAAGTGTTTATGTTTTAAGTGAACATAAACAGTTGAGAAAGAAATGCATATGTAACAGTATAATGGATCTATAATGTGTTTATAGATCTATAATGTGTTTCAGGTCTTAAAGTGACAGCAGCCTAATATACCTGCTGCCAAATTATGAGATAATATAAAAAATATCTATATGGCAGTTTTACCCCATGGTATCGATGTCAAAATTGTAGCCAGTAAAAATGCTGAGTGGTTAGTAACTTTGGAAAACCATTAGCCACAGTGGCCCTGTTGACACACACACACACACACACACACATATATATTAATTGCCGTTTTAATCTTTAATGGTCTGTGTCAGAACAGTAAAATTGTAATATTCTGATAAACTACATTTGATGCTTGTAATCAAATATTGTGAGCTCACATTTCCTACTCTACAATATCATATTTTCTTCAACAGTATGTCTTAATTAAAATAGTTTAAATATCAACGTGTTGTCTTTCACGTTAAAAAAATTCACATTTTTATCAGTAATTTTTTGAAGATATAAACAAGAAGGTACTATCAAACAAAAAATACTTAAAATTAATCAAACATATCTCCCTTTAACTGTCAATTACAAACATGAATTGAATGTTACATTATGTTCATATAGAAAAATAGCACAGCAATAATTTTAACGATAACTCACTGCTGAAACTAGATCAGGTCTAGGCTGGTTATTGTTGGTTTGGTGCTGACCTAAGTTGGTAGACCAATCCTGTTCACCAACAAAACTTGCCATGATGGTGTTTGGAGCAGTAAAGGTAATTGCAAGAATACAATCTGCCTGAAAACTGTAAAATGTCAGTAATATCATAATAATGTCTTATATCTGCAGTGCAAAGGGTTCTGCTGTGTTTTAGATCCATAAGTCACAAGAATAGGATACTGTAAGTGGTGTGATTTAACACTTCCTTAATCTTAAGCATTCACAGGCACAGCGATGAGGTGGCAGGAGAGCAGGGTCTTACCTCTGGGGGTTTGGCTCATTGTGCTTGTCTCTCTCATGCTTGATCATCCTGTAGCGGCCGATTCTCACGTCAGGCCGAGACACTTTCATCCCATTTAGTGTGATTCTGACAGAAAGGGGGAGAACAATAGAGAAAAATTATAGTTAGTGTCTATGAGGTTTCATAATATCGACTGACTGATTGGCCTCACGCAGTCAAAACATCATCTAATGACTGTCATAGTCGTGGTGACAGTCTGTTTATTTTGTGTTCATCTTCCTATACGTTCAAAGTATGTACCAAAATTGATGAAGAACTTACATACAGTGCTATATCTTTATATGTACTTGCATCTAACCCCAAATAAAATAACAACCATGCAATGCAAAATATAATACAACAATACATTTTAATATAACATTTTAATAATAATAATAATAATAATAATAGTTGTTAAAATATTATTATTATTATTATTATTATTATTATTATTATGGACTTTATAATAATTCAGAATTGTTAATAATAATGATAATAATAATAATAATGCCAGAAAATGTCAAATGAGTAGAAAACTAGACAGAATTAGAAAAACAAAGCAAAACAAGTCAGTAGCCGAGAACTGAGTCGGGAATGTTTGCTTAAGAGAGCAGTCAGACCATGCAGCTCCACACACACCCAGGCTGAAGTACAATCCCATTTGTTTGAGTAACTACAGCTTAGAGCGACTCAGGATTGCTTGAACAATCCAACCATTCTAATCTCCCTGCTTGGCTCCAGGTCTTGGCATTAGTGCAAATCTTATGTTTGTCATGTGAGCATCGTGTCATTCGAGCTCTGAGCCTCGCGTTGCATTTCTGAGGGATGACGCCTTTCTTAAAGTATATGATTAGATGGAAATCCTTCCGAGGAGAATAAGGGCATGCCTATTCCTGTGTTTGTGTGGGATTTTATGATTTATAATTTTTTTTTAAATATATATATACACCTCATCCTAATAATACAAGAGCAAGGCCATTGTCATAAATAATGTAGCTAGGAGGATTGAAGGTAATCTCTGGGTATTCTTGACCCAGAAACAGAAAGGAGATTTCTGAGGGCCTGAGATTATCATGAGAGAAAAGACAATGTAAACAATAAAGACGACGACATAGAGTGGATTTGTAAACGTCACTGAGGACGAAACTTGATGCGTGACAGTGACCACATTTGCATGCAAATTAATTTGGTAGTTTGTAACCAGTTCTTTGTCCATTTTAAATCAACTGTAAAACAGGACTGCACATTGTGGATGATCCAAAATACTTCACCTTAGAAAAAAGGACCATGTAGAGCGATGGTGCTTTGATACTATATTACTGAATGATTATCATGTTCCATGGCATTTCCATATATTTAATAATATATTAATGGGATTTACAGGGTATTCTCAAGTACCAAAGTATTAACATGAGCCTAAACATTATGACCAGTCACAGGTGAAGCGAGAACTGGATCTGGTTCGATGAGTCTGTGGAGGGAGTGTGATGCTCTGGGCAATGTTCTGCTGGAAACCATTCATGTGGACGTAAATTTGACACATGCCACCTTACCTAAACATAATAATAATAATAATAATAATAATAATAATTCATTACATGTATATAGCGCTTTTCTCAGCGAAGGGGGAATCTCCTCAACCACCACGAATGTGCAGCATCCACCTGGATGATGCGACGGCAGCCATATTGCGCCAGAACGCCCACCACACATCAGCTTATTGGTGGAGAGGAGACAGAGTGATGAAGCCAATTAATATATATATATATATATATATATATATATATATATATATATATATACACACTGTATATGGGGATGATTAGGAGGCCATGATGGACAGAGGCCAAGGGGCAAATTTGGCCAGGATGCCATGGTTACACCCCTACTCATTTCGAAAGTCATCCTGGGATTTTTTGTGACTACAGAGAGTCAGGACCTCGGTTTTACGTCTCATCCGAAAGACGGTGCTCTTTGAGAGTATAGTGTCCCCATCACTATACTGGGGCAGTAGGACCCACACAGACCACAGGGTGAGCACCCCCTGCTGGCCTCACTAACACCTCTTCCAGCCGCATCCTGGTTTTCCCAGGAGGTCTCCCATCCAGGTACTGATCAGGCTCAACCCCGCTTAGCTTCAGTGGGCAACCAGTCTTGGGCTACAGGGTGATATGGCTGCTGGCCTACATTGTTGCAGACCAGGTACATCCCTTCATGACAATGGTGTTCCCTGGTGGAAGTGAAAGCCTCTTTCAGCAGGATAATGCACTCTACCACACTGCACACATTGGTCAGGAATGGTTTGAGGAACATGATGAAGAGTTCAAGGTGTCACCTTGACGCCTTAATCAATGCCAATTGAGCATCTGTGGGATGTGCTAGAACTATATTATATATATATATATATAGGTGAAGTGTGTATTTTCTGTACTATTTGTGGTTATATTTGTGATCAAGTCAGACCCAGGACTCATAATATCTGATTATACGATTCAAACAGCAAAACCATGCAGAGATATTATTAAAAATCATGAAACATTAGGCAATGAGAAAAGTACCTGAAAAAATGTTTTTTACTATCTTATACAATTTTAAAGATGTTTAAATATTTTACTGGACAAGACAAAAATACTGATAATGAAAACATTATTTTGCAATCTAAGAACATTGACTATTTATGAATGTCTCATATCTGAATTTTGCTCAACTGCATTGCTGGGTGAGAAGCTATTTTAGCTCTTCTGCTTTGATTTGAGTTTTGGCTGGAATCAGTTCAGTTCCAGGTATTTGAAGGAGGCATAAAAAGATGACAAAAAAGCTCAGATAACCGTGTCTATGTTTGTAATTACTATTTGGTTGGCTCCTGTTCTGGACACCTGCAGTAATTTGGCTAAACAGCCATGAGCCTCAAGCAAGATGCTGGATTTGTGTTCATTATTATGCATATTATACACACATATTCGGCGAGCATTTTCATATCATACTGGGCGATTCGTTCGCAGCAGTGTTCCTTGAACTCTCTGGCCTTTCACGCTCGGCTCAGACAGCTGTGATTACGCTGGGGCCGTCGTGCTTTTGAGAGTCGTTTGATTGGGGAAAAAGTAAAATGCTGTGCCGTATAAAGACCATAGAAATCCATTTCAAATATATGATTTGTGAATTCTTTGCCACTGCATAGAAAAATTATTTTTGTTTTTTTGGTAACAAACTAATTTGCTAAATTTATCTCAGCCTTAGAGGCAAAGAACGCATCAAAACACCTGCAGGAAGAGAGCAAAAGTGGAAAATAGGTGGGAAACACTCATTACTCAAAAAAAAAAAAAAAAAAAAACAGAACTCAAGCATTACTATTGTACCATAAGTGATACGATGAAATAGCTAACACTGTTTCTATTAGCCAAAAAGTCCATTTTTTAATTAAGGTAATGTTTGCCTGAATGCTGATGTAATAATGAATAGTGTTGACTGGAGATCTGTTTTTCCTTGATTGAATTAACTGAGAATTTTTCTAGATGTCCTTTCTTTCTTTCTCCCTGCAGTTCGTTTAATTGCATTAGACCCTCGGAGTGGAGGGGAAATGGAATCATTACTATTACTTCATGTCTTGCTGGCAGTGCAGAAATGGGAAAGGAGCCGGAATAAAAGATAGGTCAGAGATACAGGGAGTGAGACAGACAAACAGAGGGTGAGGAAAGAGAGGGAACTAGTAAGAGAGAAAGGGAGGGATACATACAATATGGCAGAATGACTGACCTTGTCTGGCTTTCTTCTTCCATTGCAGCCCTCCCCAAACACACTACCCTTCCCTCTCTGTTTTTTGCTCATCAACTGTTTGGAATAAAATAGTACTGTACTGATTACTGTACAGAATATACTGTATAATACATAATAGCTTTTTAATACATAAAACAATATTTAATAAGCTATATTTATATGTTTGACTGTTATTTTACGGAGGACTACGAGTGCCAGTTACAAATGAATAGATGCATTTAAACATTTAAACAATTGCAACTTTGATTTTTTTTTATTTTTATAAAACTCCAACTAACTACTTTGGGTTGAATTTGATATCATGCATTATACTCGTGTATCTCTACATGCCCCTGGAATGGCACACAAACTCAGACTGGGACTGTTGAACGCGGTCAAAAATAGACTGCTCGTTTTAGTCCAATCTTCCCAAGAGTTGTTCATAACTATAAAATATAAACTTAAAATCCACAGTGAAGCACACCTGTCTACTGCCTTACATTTTCTCCTTGCTGCACTGTAAGGTAAATGTCCCTCCAGGGCTTCCATCCTCTCCAACTACACAGATGTTGATAATCAAAGAAAGAATGATGGGCTGTTTCTCTGTCCACATGGCTAGAGGGGAGAGCAAAACTCTCCAAAGGCTTTTTTAACTTCGCTTTTTTGTTTCAAGCCAGTCTGATGGACCATTTGCTGTGCATGAGGCCAGGACACAGTAATCTGAGTCCACCATCCTCCCTCACACACATCCCTTTGGGCTATTTCTATCCACAATGACTTCACTCTACGAATGCATGCAGCCATGACCTTCTGTCCAGCTTGAAGAGCATGATAGTGACTGCTCTATCCATTAAGAAGGTTTTATGGATAATGCCTCTTCTGGTGACTTATTATTTTAAAAATAACATTATTATGAAGCTGCCATAAGATTAAACACTTTTTGACGACAATTATAAGGGATTGTCCATCTGGAGTTTGATAGCATGGCTGCTGTCCAGATATTGATCATAAATAGAAATACTGAAAAAGGACACCAAAACACAGCCAATGAATAAATAAAACGTTCATAAATAAATGACAAAATTGTATTACAATAGTGAACTAAATATGAGCACTACTGTTCAAAAGTTTGGTTTCAGTGAGATTTTTTTTTTAATCAATACTAATTTTATTCAGCAAGAACACATTAAATAGATAAAAAGTGACCTTCAAGACTTTTACTTAGTTACAAAAAAAATTATATATCAAATAAATGCTGTTCTTTTGCTCCATTCATCAAAGTGTCCTATAAAAAAGCATCACGATTTCAACATAGATAATAAAATGTTTCATGAGCACCAAATCAGAATGATTCAAATTAGAATGATTTCTGAAGGATCATGTGACATTTAAGACTGGAGTAAAGATGCTGAAAATTCAGCTTTGCCATCACAGGAATAAATTACATTAAACATATATTAAAATAGAAAAGTTATTATAAATTGTAATAATATTTTACAATAATACTGTTGACTACATTTCGGTCACTGTATTTTTGTATAATGAGCATAAGAGACTTGAAAAATCTTACCAACCCCAATCTTTTGAATGTATAAAATGTAGATGTTTAAGTCAATATATAATATATGTTTATTAATTATATATATATAAAAAAGCCATTATAATCAGAGTGAAATTGGCTATGTATGACATGGTGAAATTGTTTACTAAACTTAAAGAATATTTTCATCAAAAGACAAAAACTATGACCATAGCAAAAACAGTGTAAAAGTTAACAGTTTCAGTGCAGCTGCAAAATGACCCAACTGACCCCGTCATACATTCAAATAAAAAAGACAAGGGCAGAAATGGCTGCAGTAGCTTCTTGCCAATGGTGGCTGACCTTTCCTACTCCATTTCAGTGTGGCATCTTTGATCAGGCCTGCCTCCAGTTCTTCCTTACGGCTAGAAAAGACACCAATGAATCAGCTGTACTACTGCAGGATCAGCTACAGCAAGAAACAAGGATTCTGAACACTAAATCCAGCTGCCTTCACAAAAATAAACTAAAAAACCAAGTCCACAGAGACGGTCCAGCTACAAACAAATGCCTCTTCTAAAGCAACAATGGCAGAGGGGCACGTCCGCACAGACTGACAGATTTTAAGAAGCTGGCCTGCAGAATTTCGAGCTTAGAGAGAAGGATGTTCATTGGCACTTGGGCTCACACTGTCAGACCGGTGAACTTCAAATAAGTGGGAAGAGAGGAAGTTGTTCTGACAGGAACTGGGAGTCCCTGGAGCCCCAGCAAACTGGTTCCAGAGAAGTGACAGTATGTTTGAGTAAACCTCCACCCAGAGGACCTAAATGGACGAGCGTCTGAGTCTGTGCGTGTCTCTCCACCAGTCAGACGGGGAATTCGAAGCAGAACACACAGCTGGGTCCACAAGCCATTCACTCTTACATCTTATCTTTGAAGAACTGCTCACAGCTGACTATATCATCACCCTTTCTGTGAAACAGCACACATTCATCCTTCAGTAATATATCAAAGCTGAATATCAGTTCACAGTGGCTTCAAAAAGTGTTTGATAGAACTACATTTCTCAGAAGCATTACAGTTACTGGTCCTTTTAGTGCGTGTGTAAAGTCATCTATATTTTATCATTTAAATTGTATACAATTATTTTAATGAAATGCTTTGCTTTAAATGTGTGCTGTATTCCTTTCAATTAAAAGTCACTTCATTTTTGATCTTGCTTTGTCGTGAACTTAATTTTCTCATGATTTGGACATGAGCTCATTCCAATGATCTCAAAAGTTGTTTTCTCTTGGTTTTTCTCCCCATTTTTTCTTGTTTTCTTGGCATTGACTGCATTATGGATTTGCAGACCGAGAAGGCGGCTACAACTTTATTGTTGTAGATACACTGAGATCACAAGAAAACAACTTTTGTTTTGTTGAGATTTCGTCTAGACAACAAGAATAAAAAATTAATGCATGGCCACTTAAGGCTTCTAACGTATAATGCAATAAGTTCATAGACATGTATAAGTGTGTACATGTTTAATATTTACACTACAGTTCAAAAGTTTGGGATATTATTTTTTTTCTAAAATAAATTATAATAGTTATATTTAGCAAGGAGCATTAAAAGTGAAGACACATTTATAATATAAAAAGTTTTCTATTTTAAATAAATGCTGTTCTTTTGAACATTCTATTCATCATAGAATCCTGAAGAAAAAAAAAAATCATCACTGTTTAAAGACACACACACACAAAATGGGGAAGCAGCACAACCATTTTCAACATTCATAATAATGAGAAATATTTCTTGAGCATCAAATCAGCATATTAAAATTATTTCTGAAGGATTATGTGACACTGAAGCCTGGAGTAATGAAGCTGAAAATTCAGCTTTGCCATCACAGGAATAAATACAATTTTAAAACCTATTAAAATAGAAATCAGTTATTTTAAATTGTAATAATCTCACAATATTACTGTTTTACAGTATGTTTGATCAAATAAATGCAGCCTTGGTGAGCATAAGAGACTTCCTTTGAAACATTAAAAAAATCTTACTGACCTCAAACTTGTAGTGTGTTTAAATATTGTATCAACATCAAATGAAACAGAAATTTAAATATATACATTTTTAATTTGTTGTCCTGGCAGAAGTGCTCATTTCAACACAACTAAAACATAAAATGAGCAGTAAGAAAGTCCAAAAAGATCAACAGATAATAAATATTCATGAAATATATATATATATATATAAGAGCCACAAAAATAAACTCCTTCAAAACAACATTGAGTTATTTATATCCTCCAAATAAAAACAGCTCAGTTCAGGAGGAGATCTCAGGGGAAGCTCTTGCTTGTTTATATCAAGCTATAATGCTTATTTTTACTTATATAATCAATCCAATTGTGTCACAAAAGCAGTTGGCAAAGGCAGAAAAAGATAATGGTGTGCTTTATCACACCATCCAGTTTCCGCCATATACTATCAATGCAACTCCAAACAACTGAAAAGAGTGACATATGGGACATTTCTCCACGAGTGTTATCGCTGTTGCAAGAGCGTGTGTGCCCTGATATACTGCAGGTTTTGCTCTCTCATCACCTGAGCGGGGAAAAATGATAGCTAGTGAACACGCAGCTATTCATTATCTGGAGAGACAGGCATCAGGCAGCAGAGCATCATCTATTCACACGTTTCTGTCTGGACATGGTGTAGATTTGTGAGCGGCGAGAATAAATGGCTCCTCCCTGCAGAGCTGCATAACCCAGAGAAAGAAAAAAAACCCTAGAAACAGTGCAAGAACACTGTTCAGCGACAAAGAGACTGTTCCTGATGACGCATGCTTACTCATGACTTTTTAAAAGCCTGTCTAGAACATTTCAAACACTGTCTACCAGACCTCAAAACAAAATGACATCCCAAAAACAGGAGAAAACATCTGACATTATTTTTGTTTTATCGTGACTTTAAATGACCAGGGCTAAGGCACTTATAAAAGAGAAAGATGGCATATTTATGGACTTACCTGTTGTATATGTCGTCATCTTCACCTCCCCAGCCCCAATACTCATTTGGGAAGCCATTGATTTTGAGGAACTGTTTTCTGCTAAGGCCGGACACCCCTCCAAAGTACCCTGCATAGGGCAGCCTGCAAGAAGGAACAGAGCACAGTCATTTATTCAGTTGATACACATTTCAGCCTCTAATGACTGCCTCAAATGGTATATTCTTGTCTGGAATGTATGGTTAAAGGCTTTGGATTCCCAATAGATTTGATTTTTGATTCAAGTCTAGAGTGGGAACACCATTCTGTAGGTTCAGTTCTCTGAACTGAGCCCTTTAGTCAGCCTACCGAAGCATTCGAATTTGACAAAATTGCATCTTGTATGAGTGATTCTAGAGAGCCACAGAGTCCTCCCACAGGGGATTCAACATTTTCAAATGATATCTGATCCTTCTTTCAACTGTCTTTCATCAGTCTCCTGGCTGCCACCCCACAGGCCCGTCAGTTAAGCTACACAACTCTAAGAAGGCCCTGTAAAAGCTTAAGTGCGCCGTAAACTGTAGAATCCGTCTCCGCTTGTAGGAATACAGCTCACGGTGCAAGAGGCCACTGTCAGATGAGAATTATCAAAGGAATCATCGTCTACAGGATTAAAGGCTGATATAAATATACATACTCCATTGCGAGTCAAAAAGGATGAATTAAAAGGCCTTGGTGGTTCTCAGAACGAAGTCATGTTTTTGACCTTTAAACCACAGAGCGATATGAAACCACAGATTTATATTTAAAGCAAGTGTTCGAAGCCTTCAAAGAAATGCTTTACTGGATGAATATAGTCTGGAAAAGCATTAAGTGGTTGAAAACATTGTATCCATGTCTTCTCTTTTAAGAGGCCCACTGGGCTATGGGCTGGCAGGTGCATCATGGGTATCCACCTGGGGTTCGCCTTGGGCTACTGCAATGTGTACCAATGACAGCAACCACATCCACCCACGCAAACAAATGTGCGACATAAGGGAGAAAGAGAAGCAAGAACCTACAGGCACGCGCGCACACACACACACTAAACACTTGCTTGTGCACGCAGCAACCTCGCGTTAAAAGACAACAAGCTAAAATTAATGAGGCCATCTGCTACAGCAGAAGTCTTCACAGAAACAGTATGGCTGAAGTTTCTTCACAGGCTCATGGTCTGAGAGCGTGCGATTCTCTAAAGGTGCCCCACTTATTAAATACAGCAATGTTAAGGCCTCCTCAGACTGGAGACACAAACCAATAGTGTGAATCAATCACAGAGAAAACGGAATTACTATCCCACTGACAGTTGAAGGCAGTTCACGGCTCGGAGAAAGTCAGTGGCATCTGTTTTGTAACATATTGTCTGGCTGTCCACTGAGAAATAAAAACCAAGTTCAAATTTTGCAACAACACTAAGCAGGTACTGTAGTTTTGTTAACTGCTGAGACAGAGCTTTGATGAAACGTGGCTCTGAATAAAAATGAAGGAAAAGATTGGGTCTCATTCACTAATAATTGCGTGCAGTTGATTATTTCGTATTTGTACGCACAGGACAGTTTCTCACAAAAAATCTCCGCCTGATTCACAATGCATTCAACGCAGATTAATTTGTTCTTAACATCGTTCTGTTGTTAGTGAATTCAGAGTATTCTAAATGAGCGGCCGCGTGTCATTTGCATAAGACACGCCCAAACCATCTCCATATAAGGGCTTTCCACACATGCTTTCTTTGCAGCCTTTCGTCACTATCGTCAAACTTGCGGCTGTTTGCAGACACACTTTCGCCCGATCTTTGAGCAATGCCAAGTGTGCCATTCTCACCAGTTCTCACAATAAACACCTTTTATACAGACCCAGATTACAGACCTCTCCTTAGCCAGCTGTACATACACGTATATCTGCGTTATTCAGAGAAACTTCGCACCTGAAGCTATATTGTATATGTGGATGATATAATACAATTAATGCAACATACTTCAATATAATTATAATCGTGTTCAGAAGTTACATTTCATCCTAACACGACTATAAGTCCGTACAGAGTAAGTGCTTTTTGCGTTTGTGTGGTTTCAGTTTTTCCTATATTTTTGTATAGGATATTTGTTATATTTTTGTTCTTAAAATCGCTTGTACACTCACAAATTTGTGCGTACGCACACTTAGTGAATGAGACCCATCATTTTCTTATCAATGGCCACTGATGTTGCTAAGGCAGTCAATAAGCAGGTTGATTTTACTGCCATACAAAAGCAAAATGCAGTAACTGCACCAATAAACAAACTGATAAAATACATATATATAATGTGTACAATAATACAAAACCAATTAAAAACATACAAATATAATAATAATAATATGTTATCATCATATAATTATTATTTGGTTGTTTATAAATAAATTAAAATAAAATAAAATAAAATAAATTAATAATAAATTAATAACAGCAACTACTTTTTAATCCTTCATTAAATATGTTACACATATCAATTCAACTGATTGGTAACTAGTTATTGGACTAACTGGTCTAACTTCACTGCTTACATTTTAAGACAGAGGTGTTCCCTATTCCCTTTGTGTGAATGCAAGTGAATTCCCAGAGGATGGCAAAGGAAGGCACAGAGTTAAGATTGTCTTGGCCCTTTCAGCCGCTCACACAAAGACAGGAAATTAAACACCACGGAGCAAAGGCCAACGTGTCTTCTTGCCGACAGAAGACAGACAAAATTAATTTCAAGTTCGACAATATATAAAAAAAACATAATACGGAGGACCTTCACCATTGTTCTAATATCTCCAGCTATTACATTTAAAGAGAACTGGTCTGTCTCAGCTAAAAAATTGTCTGCCTTGAAAAATGAATACATATGCTTGTGAAAGCTCCAGGTCTGTCTAGACTGCCACAGCACCTGACAAATGAACTTTTGATACATTATAATTCAGCTGCATTCTCAAGATGACAAAGCGTCATAAGACATATAAAAAAGCAATTAATCATCAGAAGCACAGGCTTTGACAGACAGCCCTCAAGCTTTGGCTGTTTGATTAACTGACTCTGTTCTCTGCAAAGAAACAAAGACAAATACAGACATGCCGTCTATTAATATATATGTAAATAGCAACAAATGCAGCCCAGCATATTTGTAATAAACTCAGGCAAAGCCACAATTCTACAAGGATATTAAATTCATATAAAACATGCCACTGATTTTATTTTATTGCATTTCCAGGCTTTATATGAGAGTTCTGATTATTTATGGATCAAAATAGACCAGCATTATAAACGTGAGATAAAATGATGTATCATATACAGTGTGTCAACGGATTCCTGCTCTTTGTGGTTCCCTCAATATTAAATATGTTACCTGAAGCCGAATTTGTCCATGGCAATGGCGAAGTGACGGGGCTGGTCGTAACAGTGGTAGAGGTTCCGGTCATCCATAGGGATTAGGTCCACATCACTGAAAATGAAGCAGTCGTATTCTGCATCTTTCAGAGCCTCCGTGTAGCCAACATTAAGCAGCTTGGCCCGATTAAAGGTTTCCTCACCAAGCTGAAACACAACAGAAAAAAACAAATTAATAAATAACAGCTCAATTGCTATAAGGATGGGGAAAAAAACCTGAAACTCTTTATTGTGACTTTATATCTCACTTTATATAATGATAATAAGAATGAAAAATAAACATATAATTTATTTATTTAAAGGGGCATTCCACCCATAGGAAAGTGTTTTTTATTGAAAGTGGGTCATATATGTAGTCGAAATGTAAAATAAATTTTGAATTTGGTGCCTTCGTGACCGAGGAAAGACAAAAAATAACTTCAGGACGCATTTGTATGAAAGACAACAACTCCCACAATGCACCACATTGCACAGCTCCGCAAGCCACTCCCACTAATCCAGAACAGCGCATATCTGCATATAAGATAAATCACTCTTCCGTCTACAAGGCTAGCTACCACCAGAGCTTGAAATTCATTTCACACAAAATGTCTAGTTAGTTGGCGAACTCATTAGTGCATTACTCCTCGTTTTTATTTCTTTCGAAAAGGTGAATTATTGCATGGTACCTGGATGTTCAGTCAGAACATATGCGGTGCGAAACTAGGATAGTTCACAACACAAACGTCCGTGTCCTCGTCTGATTCAGAGATTTCGTCCAGGCAAAATTGTCATCGTTGAAATTCTTTGCCGCAGACGGACTCTTATCTCTGTGTTCGTAGTTGCATAGTGAGATCACCGGCGCCACCAGTCCGCCCTAACTCGAGCCAGTCCGGGCTCCTCGTCCGCGGCAGGCAGGTCTTCTGCCTCGGCTGCTCTTCGCTATAATGCGGCTTGTAAAGGTAGCCACAAACACCTGATTCAAGCATCAGACTTCCGAAATCCTCTTCTTCTATATCATAATTGAGTACTCTCCTCCGCTATTGTCATAACTTTACATCTGTCTCCACAGCGCCTGTTAGCTTAGCTTCAAACAAGATGGAGGATATTGCTTTCAGTTTCAGAGAGTAAAGTCCCACCCACTGATCTGTAATAGGTCTGTAGCGTGAGCGGTTCCCGCCCCCTGGGAAAGATGAGGAACGAGTGTCTGTAGTCTCAACAGAAATCCCCCCCTCTTACACTTCCTCTGACAATGACGCAAAATGACTATTTTTGCGTCATTGTGGGAGGAAGTGTAAGAGGTAAATAACAGATTTCTCCCGTCTCAGGGGAAAATGAGAGAGTGTTGCACGACCATTCAATAGTATGACTGGGTTTCTAACAATGCAAAGCTTAGTGCAAATGGGTGGAGTGTCCCTTTAAATATGCTATTATAAATGTATATATTTACCGATAAACACTTCACAATAAGGTTTTATTAGTTAACGACTTTTGTTAACATGAACTAAGAATTAACAATTAACAATTCATTAATCTTAGTTCATGTTTATTTCAATATATACCAATATATTATTGAAATCAAAGGTTGTATTTGTTAACATCAGATAATGGACTGTGAACTAACATGAATGACAATGTTTTTTATTAACTAACATTAACAAAGATGAATAAAAACAGCAACAAATGTTAACAAATGAGACCTTATTGAAAAGCGTTACCATTTGCACTGTAACTGTAATATTTTACTCTGAGATAGAGCTTGCACATTTCATTAAAATAAGCATTCAGCACTCTAATTTGGTGCAATTAAAGTCTATAAATACACTGAATGGGAGGCCATTCAACATCATAACACCATGTGGTGTCTAAACAAATAATCCAGTGTGACAATAATCCCATGTAATCCTGTAATGCCTGAGATTTGGCCTAATAATCCAAAGGTGTGAACTACTGCCACAAATCTACTGCCTTTTCAGCGCAATGCTTGTGGATCAGCACTACAAAAGCAATATCAATGCATATTATGTGAGCCTTTGGAGTGCGGCATTCACTGAACAACAGCGGCTGTAAACAGTGATGAACGGCATTGGATGCAAACAGAAGCACCTCTCAAGCAAAGCTTTAGCAAGTGAAATCTTATTTCACGGCGCTGATGCTAAAAAAGTAAGGAAAATAACTTGATACTAAGTGACTTCTAGCTTCTATCAATATTTATCCTAACTTTAATTCTCTCAGAGGCCTAGAGGAGAAAGGAACTTCAATATACCAGAGATAAATGGAGAAAGAGTGAGGGAGGCAGATAAGGCAATATCTTTAAGAGACGTAAAATAGATTTTTTTTCACCAGCAAGGGTGCTCATTAAACATTACTGGGATAATTTTTACTAGTTTATTAAGATTTATTTCTTGTGAGGTGGCAGGCAGATCAGGCAAACACAGCAGTAGATGTCTGGTATTAACACACCTCGCTAAAAACGACAGATTTATAATAAGGACATGCTCACGACTTAGTATTTCTCATCCAAGAAACCAGCTCCAAGACGGAGGATATGTGGACATCATGAACAGATGGTTTTGAAACAAAAAAAAGTGTAATTATTTTTTCGAAAAACGATCGTCGGAGCTAAGCAATCATTCTAAAGTTTCAGCTGTGGGGTGTTTGGCTCGATTTGCATGGTTCCAACACGCCATGAAGTAGGGTTGATTATGAGACAGGTGTAGTACCTTCCCCTCATTAGCCAACTTGCACCTGTTCTAAGTCATTAACCTCAACAGGGACAATGGCTCATCCGGGGAGTGTTATATTCAGTGGTGTGTAGTAATGAAGTGCAAATACTTTCTTACTGTATTAAGTACAGTTTTTGATTTGTACTTTGCTCAAATATAAATATTTTTGTTGACTTCTACTTTACTACATATAAAAGAGAAATTTTTTACTTTTACTCCGATACATTTGTCCAGACCCTTTTGTTACATTTGTAGCTGCAAAGTGCAAAGCAATCCTTTCTGATCCGTCATAGCGATATCCAGTTCGCAAATGAATCTTTTGGTCAGTTTGGTTCCTATGAATTTGTCAAACTGGTCCGTGAAGAGGTGTGAATGATTCATTTCGCAAATCACGAATATAAATCTTGAGAATATGTTTATTAAGGTAAATATGTTTTAGACTTAAGTAAACATTTTGAAATTGTAATTACGTGCAATATGCGATCGAACTCTCCCACCGGTGGTAGTGATGAAAAAGATGAAAAGCTTGTTCTTCTACATGCTTAGATGGACATCTTTAACCATTGTGCCTCCTTTTTTCCATTGTTCTGCATCTTTCCAAATGCGATGTCTGAACGAATTCATTAATCTCACTGTAGTTGTATGTCTATAGTTTGCTTTATTTGTTGTAGTGTGGATCATATGTGCATTTGTAGTAGGACACTCATTTAATTGTTCAGTTCTTGAGTTAAAGGGGCAGTTTACCCAAAAAATTGTTATTTACTTACCCTCATGTTTTCCCAACATGTAAATGATGATATGATTTCACTTCCCAGCACTAATGATTTTCTGTTTTTATAAATTAGACACCAATGATCAATCAATGATTAAATGTATTGATGGTAATAATTAGAGTAAACAATTATTCTGCCAATTACTATCATAATTGGTGACAGACTAATTTAATCCAGATGTCGTGCTTAACAACGCCCTTCAGCCGTGACTTATTCACGATACAGCACAGCCTCTCGTAGAGTATTGCTTACATATATAAGATCTGTGTAATGTTTTTGAACATCTCTTATGTTAAAATACAGTAAAAACAGCAATACAGTGAAATATTATTATAATTTAAAATAACTATTTTCTATTTTAATATATTTTATACAATATATAAAATGTTATTCCTGCGATGGTAAATCTGTATTTTCAGCATCATTACTCCAGTCTTTAGTGTCACATGATCCTTCAGAAAAAATGCTGCCTTCACATGCTATACTACCGATTCTGGAATTGTTGTCAAATACAAGCTATTTTAGCTGTGTATAAAACATACAATATGCTTCAAATGGTTATTCATATATGTTAATATGCACTACTTTAACAACAAGACAAGGCGATGTAGCTGTTGTTGAAAAAACTCTGATGATTGTATGTGAAGGCAGCCTAATTTCAATAAGCTGATTTAGTGCTCAAGAAACATTTCTCAGTTTTATTAATGTTGTACATAATGTTTTATTAAACAGTTGCTTAATATTGTTGTGGAAATTGTGATCATTTTTTTCAGGATTGTTTAAGGAATAGAAAGTTCAAAGGAACAGCATTTTTTTGTAACAACTTTTGTAACATTACATACAGTAGGCCAACAGTGCATCCTTGCTAAATAAAAGTATGAATTTTTATTTATTTATTTATTTATTTATTTATTTATTTATTTATTTTTTAAATGCCTATTTGACCGTAGAAATATCCATACTGATTGACGTGGTAACAAAAAATAAAAAAATAAAAAAGTTAAAAACATGGCATTCTCTGGAATACTTTAGAGTACCATGTAAAATACCATGGTACATGAATATGGTTATATAAATCCTCATATAAGTTTGATCTATAACCCATTACAAACTGAAATGTATCTCCACTGAAGGTTGTTTTCCCCTGCAGTCAGAGGAAAATCATTCTTAGCTCGAGCTCAGTAAATAAAACAGCCTCCCTCTTTCCATACCACACTGAGAAGTACGACCGACTCTGTTTCTTAACCAAGACTTAAACCACTCAGCTTGAGGTCTGAGAGTCACATCGGCCTCCAGCTAGAGTCTCCTTCTTCTATAAGCTTATCGTAACCATGTCAGTTGCTCAATACTTGCTCTCTGAGAAGCAATTAGCTGTATTTTTTATCTGATGATCACACTGATAGCTAATCACAATCCCGTGCTCGCTCTAAGTCATGAGGCAGGATTCCTAGCGGCACACTCAAGGCCAACCAGGGAATCCTACCCGGACCCCGTTGCTATGGAGACAGATTAGGACCAGGGCTCATCCTGAGAGATTGCATTGTGCATTTTCTTGTGCAGGTGTGTGTGTGCAGAGATGTGTGTGTGTAAGCCTGCATTATCAGTCCCACAGCAGGCTGACCATATCATCCAGTGTGCTATCGATGCCAGAGCTGAAGACTAGTGAAGAAGAGGGGACAAAAAAAAAAATCTGGAGTGAGCCGGATCAACCTGAGTTACAGGGAAAGTGTGCGTGAGAGATAGAGTGAAAGGACATAGAGGAGAAAAAGGAAGCCTCCAAAGCTCAACAGTAAGGATTTTTTTTGGCTAAATTTTTTACTTGCCTCAACTGGCCCCATATATATATATTTTTATATCAACTTTAAATAAATGTATTGCCATAAACAACGATTATAATCATAATAATAATAATAACAATAATGATTAAATAATTGCTTTTTATATTTCCTTTCAATAATTTTAATATTTTTGTTACTGCATTCTGACAATTGCAATCATTAAATCTAACAATCATTAAACTACAATAATACAAGCAATGCACACTATGAATATATTATACATAATTAATAATAACAATGCAAAAATTGTTAATAATAATAATACGATTAAATACTTCTGAATACAAAATAATAATAATAAAAATATTTAAATATTCATAATTCATTTCATGTTTGTATTCTTGTGGTTTAATGATCAATTTACTTTTGTCAAAAATCTGAAAATAAATGTTATTCTCTTAAACAAAAATAAACTGTATCAATATCAGTCCTATAAACACAGTAAAGAACATTTAAAACTTGAAAAACTAAGGGCCAGATTGACTAAACAGGGCAGATTGGCGTGAGAGCGCAATTCCAATTTGGAAGGTAAATAATGTACCAGTAAATTGACTAGTGCAAACCTTAGTAAATCACCTTGCGTGATTCATGTGTGTCCATGTCTTTTCAGCACTAATTTTTCCTTGCTGAGGATTCACTTAGCTGAGGCCTTCATCCAAAGTGACTGAAAGTACACTAATGACACGAACCGCCCTGCAGCCACCTGAGCATCAGTGTCTTGATCACAGATCACTCCTTGCGGATTCCGGTTAACCAGTCCAGATGAACAACCGCTATGCCACACCATCCCCAGAAACTCTATCTCACCTAAATGAGGACACCATATGTTGCACAAGCATGCTAAAGTCAACAGACCACTTTCAGTGAGTGTTTTATACGCGCTACATTTTGACAGGCTCTCTTGTTGTGACCTATTTTTTTCCTGCTCGCTAGAAATGGTTTGTATAGTCAGTACTACTTCTAAAATACTCACAGGAAATAACAGCTCTCTACGGAACTGCTGGCAAGCATTAAGCTCAGAAAAACAGCCTGACGTTTCTCGCTGTTGAACAACTGTGCTGCTAACGCACTGCTGGAAGTTGTGCTATTACACTTAGCTTGTTTTGAAAGTTGCTTTGATTTAGGAGAGCGTTGCCTCATTACTGTTCCTCGCTGCTGCTGTACCTGACAACTACTGTACAATGAGCAGGCCTTCATTAAAACCATGCTTCAGACATACGTTCATGTCTTATCAATGGCTGGATGAGAGGCTCTGAGCCCGAGGATGAGGTAGCGCTGGCGACCGGCCAGGCAAACTAAGGCCTCGTTTACACTGCAGGTCTTGATGCCCAATTCTGATTTGTTACCTTTATCCGAATTTTTTGACCGTCCGTTTACACGTTCTTTCAACTGTGACCCATATCCGGTTCATGTGTTTACACTTGTCATACTATCTGAAACATTGCACATGCTTAAAGGGTTAAATTCTCAGATGGACGAACGCGAAATATGCTTGATGCTAGCTCTGCGATATAAGCAAAGTTCACCAAACATCACCATGATTTTGAGGCGGAGGAGGACGAAAAGTGCCACCATTGCAGCCTTTGCTCATGCTTCAGTTATTGAGTGCGAGAGAGATCTCAGGACTGGCGGGAGCATATTCTGTTTAAATATTGGCTTTAACGAGGAGCAGTGGGTCCGAAACTTTAGGATGAGCAAGCCAACATTTGATGTTGTGTCAACGTTTGTCCACATTCCTCTCCTACAACGACATGTTTCGTCGGTCCATCCGTCCCTTTGCAGATGCGCGCCGGGGTTTCTCTCGACATTAAACCACGGAGACGTGCCTAATGCCTCAGAAAATCCGATCTGCCTGTTTACATGACAGTCGCATTGGCATATATCGGATTTCTTTCCACATATGAATGAGGCCTGAAACTGATCTCAAAATATCCGAAAGCATGCGTTTTGTTCCTGTTTACACTGTCATAGAACACATCCGATCTGTGTTACATATGAGCAAAAAATCGGAATTGGGTCACATTTCACTGACAGTGTAAACAAGGCCTAATTTACAGTAATGAAACAGTGGCTATGGAAGCTCAGAAGAAAGGCAGTTTACAGACAAACCCTAGCTATTTCTGAGAATTCAATTTGAGGTTGTCTCCATTTCATCAATAGCCTGACATCACAAGGATTAGTATGGCAAAAAGACAGACGAAACGAGCTGCTGCTATCAGATGGATTCATTAGGCCGGATCAGAGCACACTCTGCCTATTAGTTTCTTCTTTACTCCTCCTTCCTTTCTTACTCCCTTCTTTCATTCCTCACTTTCTCTCTCTCCTCCTATCTATCATTCTTCATTCCTTCCTATCAACATCATCTTTTCACTTTCCTTCCTTCCAGCCTATATGGTTTCTCTCTCTCTCTCTCCCTTCCTTCCTTCCTTCTTTCTGTTTTCTTTCTTCTATCGTCTTTCTTCATTCTTTCTTTCCCTCCATCCATTTTCCTTCTTTCTTACTTCATTCTATTCTTACTTCCACCTCATTGGTTTCTCTCCCTCTATTGTTGCCTCCTCCTTTCTTGCCTTCCTTCCATTTTCTTTCCTTCTTCATTCTTTCCTTCCTTCCATCAATGTTCCTGCTTTCTTCCTTCTTTCCACCTCTATTGCTTTTCTTCCATCCATTTTCTTTTTTCCTTCCCCTTTCTTCATTCATACTTTCCCTCCTTTCATTTTCTTTCTTCATTCCTCTGAAAGATCATTTTATCCTTCCTGTCTTTTCTTTCTTTTTTTCCTCTATTCCTTCCTTCTAATCACCACTCTTTCCTTCTTCACCTTCATTACGACTCTTCCTTCCCCAACCTTCCCTTTATTTATTTCCCTCTTTGCTCTCTTCTAACTTTTGCTTTTCCTTCCTTCCTTCCTGTTGACAGAAATGCAATATCATATACATAACTAAGTGATGTATAAAGACCTTACTTAATGAACCGTTATGTTCTTATTACCTTAGAATGAGCCATTTCTATCTACATACACCACGGGTCCCCTTACATTGAAATGCGCCGACATGTTTCTACAGTGGCCCTAAACGGACAAACGCGTTTCGTCACTGTTGTTCTTCATGCAAAGAAGCTAGCTAAAATCAGCGAATAAAACACTGACACAACGATGAACAAGTAACAATAATATTCGCAATAACATATCGTTTTACTGAATAATTAAGTAAACCTAATTTCTTAATTTATCTTTGTAAAGAAACCTCATTGCCTAACTGGCTAATCTCTGCTGTCTCAGACAATGATATATTTTCCTGTCGGCCACCGTAACTTCTGTTGGTTGCAATTCGCAACCTCACCACTAGATGCCGCTAAAAATTACATAGTGCACCTTTAAGTACATTAAAAATCAAGAATATTTACTCAGGTAAAATTATAAAGGAGTACTCAATACTTTAACTGGAGTAATATTTTATTAGGGTATCTGTACTTTTACTCAAGTTCTGATTTGTGTACTCTGTCCACCACTGCTTTTATCTCATTGACTGACTTCTTTCCTCCTATCTCCCTCCTAGGCAGATGCAGATAGAAATATATAAATGGATAAAGCATGTTATGGTACATAGAGAAAATAACTATACAATGGTAAGAGGGTTATTGTTATTCTCTCCAGTACTTGAGAGGCCAATGAATTATTGCTGTTCTATCAGTACACCATTTAAATATGGATTATCAATGGGCCTACATCAGCCTTGGAGCAGATTATTAGAGAAAGACTTACTAGAGTACACAACACCAGCGCCCACGTTCACATTGTTCGACTGACACAAAATCTTTATGATATTCTAACAGCCCACAGGGAATTAGGAATTTCTCATTATAAACAAATCACTCAAACAAAGAGTGAGGATGCCTTCACTCACCAATCTTTCTCTCTGCCAAGCGTGAGGCTTTCGAGTAAACAGAAAGAACGGGGCATTCTGGGTTGAGCTACTGCAACTGCGAAGGTCAGAATCACCTCGCAGGGAGTACGATTTTGATCACATCTATCATACTGTACGTCTGCATAATCAAATGCAGTGACAGAAACACTCAGTGATATGCCGTTCCTTAGTCTTGCATAGCCAGACATTCAGATTGATGGCAGAAGATCTGGAATTCATAGCAACTTTAATTGGCCAAGGACTGTCCAAGAGGCCGTCTGACTGACATGTAAAGAAACCTATCACATTCAACCAATTTTGTTCAACGTCATGTTTAGGAGTGTAAAAATGTCAAGTCAATGTAACTACAATAACAGACTAGCATGTAAAACTCTTGGACGAATTTTAATGACTCTATGCCATGAACTTCACATACTTTTGAAAATCCAGCATTTTTCTTCTTCCATGAGGGGGTTTTGGTCAGGGGTTTCCAGGCAGACCGCTAAAGAACACGACACACGCGTCTCCCGGAAATCCTGCAGCATTCAACCAATCAGTTGTTGACTTCGAAGCTCCTGAAGTGTTTCCCATTTTGTGTGCCTTATCCATCAGACGTTTAGCCAATGGTCTATGGGCGTGCAATCTGAGGCTGAGACTAGCCGTTCCACAACTCTCAATGACTATTTTGGGTCTTCGTAATATACACACACCCTCCATTGCCTTCAGCGGGTTGGGGCCAGATCTGGTCAAACAAGCAGTATAGAAGATCTCAACCTCTTTCTGGGTGCTACTGAATGAATCATACACTGTGTTCCTAGCAATCAGCTTACATTAAAGCTATCAGAACACCTGCTGTCAGCTAATAAACCATAGAGAGTTGCTGCAAGTCCCCCTGTCAAAGTGAGTTACTGCAGTCTTCAGTAACACTTGCGGGCAGAAGAGAACTCTTCCTCTTCAAGAAAAGGGCTCTATGTTTCTCTATATACCCAGTTCAAAGGCCTTGCTAATTTGATTTTGATGTGTTGGTATTAGTCCAGTAGCTTAGGATGCATGCCATGTTTCTCTCTTCTTTTTATTGTTTATTCTGAGCAACACTGCCACCACAGGGATCTCATGCAAGAAATCACAAAGCACAATGGGGAACTATTAATCATTCTGTGCTAACAAGGGACAAGATGCATGTCCAGTCTTAATTTCGTTCCCTTCTGTGTTTTTGTGGACTGTAAAGTAAATGATAAATTACAAAGCATGACAGTAACAGTATCAGTATCACGAGGCAAGAACTGGCATAACACTTGCAAAGGAAGTCTCCAAAGTCTGCCTCTATTTCTCGAAATCCTCCATCGAAAAGTTTACAACACACCTTTTCTTGTTAATAGGACAGATTTTCATTGTTCCTTGAGAAGGGCACTAGAAAAACAATGATAATTTGGAGGAATTACTGTTCATGGTCATAACATGAGAATTAAACAGCTTTTAGTAAAATCTGTAATTTCCATGTCAGACGCAATCGTTTAACTTGCTGGAAAGTTACAGAAATTTCCGTTTGACTAAGGGGGATAAATATACATAGACTAGCTAGATTTTATGAAGGAGGACTGAAGTTAAGTCAAGATGTGGGTGAGCATGAGATGCATGCTAATGTAATGTAATAACGTCGCTGGCCTCATTTTCGTTAATCTGTGTGGCTATTGGGGCTTGTAGGATAAAAGAGACCCTGCACATCAGCAGGTGATTAATATATACTCAGTTGTCAACCGGTATGGAATTCAGATAAGTTGTGCAGCATGAAGAGGCTTCATAAATCAGGCTTATGAAATAAATGTGCTACAATATAATACTGGGAGACAGGTGGGTGTTACATCAACGCTCTTCTTTGACAGGCAAGTGTTCAGATGTTGGGGGAAGGGGAATTTCACAGACCTAATTTAACTGCACAATGTGAACTGTGAAAATGTCAAACATATTAACAGCTGGGTTATATTCATAGCCAATGTCTGGCAATGGAATGTAAAGGTCCTTATTATGTAACTTCATTAAATTTATCTCTAATTCCTCTGTAAGATTCCTTAATTGTGCTGGGAAATATATATATATATTTATTTATTTTTTATATGAAATTTATATATAGTCCAATAAAGACTTATTCATACTTTCAGAGTTCTTCACAGAAAATAAATAACCCTAACACACTATAAAGCACTGTTAGCAGTTTCACAAGTTCACACAGTAATATGCAATATGCAGTAAATCTTGAAATACCCTTTAAAGGATATATATATAGGCCTATAAATATACAAATATTTTAAAAATACATTTGCTAATTGCAAATAATACACCTAGGACACAAACTAAAGAGTGAAGAATGAGGCAAGTGGCAGTTTATATATGAATACATGTCAATTACAGTGCAAATATATGAAGAGTTCAGATGCAAAAGCCTCTAAGTTCCATCTGAAATTTTCTTCTAAAATGATATTTTTTTATCAAGCTCGTATATTTAAGTTCAGTAATTTCACTTAAATGACAATTAATAGGTCATTTTCATTGTCATTTAAGTGAAATTACTGAACTTAAATATACGAGCTTGATAAAAATGATCATTTTAGAAGAAAATTTCAGATGACACTTAGAGGCTTTTGCATCTGAACTCTTCATATATTTGCACTGTAATTGACATACTCTTCCTGAACCTTCAGGAGGGATGAAGCCTACTTTAAAAAAAAAAAAAGTTCTACTCATAAACGTGCACATATTAAAATACTACTTGTGAAAAATAACCAAGTTGGTATTTTAATGTGACACTTTCCCAATTTTTTATTTATCCCTGTGAGATTTGTGCAGGTTTCAGCCACTTGAAATGTCTGTACATTAAGAGAGGAAGGAAAGTCTGTGGACCCCAGTACCCTTAAGAGGCGATGTCAAGGCAGAGAAAGTCTGCCTTAGTCGATGCTCAGGACATGCTGTTCACCCAGCCTATGTCTTAATCTTAATCTTCAAGTATTGTCCTAAGCCATCGTGCAAACTGACTTCCTACTACCTTCCATACAGTCGGCCATTTAGACCCTCTGTGGGGCTCAACTGTTTTCATGAGCTCACTGACACCACCAAATCGTATTACAGACTAACAGCAGGTCAAGCCGAAACGCTCTCAGCGCTCACATTACAAAAGCACTGCACTGATATTTGGAGAGAAACTCTCAATGCTAACAATCCAAATCAAACATCAGCGAAAAACAATGATTGCAGTGGATTGACCAGCCTGACACCAGTATTAGTCTCTATTCTAAGAGACTGCAAACCACCTCCGCATCAGCAGCGCTGGCTGAATGGAGACGTGTTAACACTGCACACAATCTGACCAGTCTACTGTATGCATGCCAGCTAGCATATGATCCTCTCACTATATGCCTCGCTGGCCGAGCTCCAAGCGTTTCCCTCCTGAGGGAGGCCCCTGATGGGTTATGTTGTTCTTCATAACGTGTAACAGAAAGCTAGCCCTTGATCCACCATCGCAAATCCAATAAACAAAGTGTATGTAGCCAGTAGCCACAATTGTGAGCATACTAAATGGGTTGTTTATGTTTGTGTGCGTGCATAAGAGAGAGACACTTGATCCCTATAGAGGTACTATTGTTGGTCTATTTAAAGGGATATTTCACCAAAAATGAACATTCTGTCACTATTTACTCGCCCTCACGTTTTTTTTTTTTTTCAAACGCGTATGATGTTCTTTCTTCTGCAGAGTACAAAAAGAGAACATTTGAACTACTGTTCTCCATGCTGTTTTTGCATTGACAATAAATGGGAACGTAAGCTTTTAAGCTCCAAAAAGAACACATAAACACCATTAAAATATCATAAAAGTGGTACAATGCCATTACAGCAACTTTGTGTGGCAGATTTTCTTTTTTAAATTTTATTCACTGAAAATATTTGGCACATTCATGAGATGTCAGATTCATGAACAAATCATTCTTTCAAGTTGGTCCAATTTACAAAACAAATGATTCCTTAATGAATCACACTGATCCTGTTCTGGAGTTCAACACACTGATGCAATAATCCAGTTAACAATTCCCACACAACGCTACTGTATCACTTGGGATATAGCATGTGTCTACTTTAATGATACTTTTATGGTGCTTTGAGTCCTTTTTGAAGCTTGAAAGCTTCAGTCCTCGTTCATTCTACATGGAAACGAGCGACTTGAACAGCCTTTAGAATTCTCCTTGTTAGTGTGCTGTGCTGGATTGAAGATGCAACAGTACTGAAGTGCCACATGTGCCTTCTGTAAAGTGTGACAAGAGTGAATCTTTAAGTGAATAATCATTATTTGTAACCACACTCCAATTTAGACAAACTGTAAATTGTTTGGAGTTCTGGGGAGACGATACCCCAACCACTCCAAAGGAATCGTGAAAAATATGAATGTCATGAACGAGACAGGGAACACATATGTACTCTTTTGAAATCTAGCTGCGAAATAATGGCTGCGGCGCTGTGCCAAATCAAAATTCTGTCAGTGTGCATAAGCATGCAACTCCACGAGGCACAGCTGAAGCACAACCAATCGAATTCTGAACCCTTCTTATTATCTCCCTAAACATCTGCCCCATGCCTCCGTGGGCCTCAGAAAGGAGAGGAACCATTTGATTAATGATTCAGAATCGCTGTCTTGAATCGTTAAACACATCTGCATCAGCAACTTTGTTTCACATAGTAATAAATAGCAGGATTCTGTCTGGATGCCTGACCTGAATCTACTTTAAAGTAAATCATTTGATCCTAAATAGAATAGTGAATTCTGATGTGAATGGAAATCACACTGAAATAGTTTCAGCATAAATAAAAACGTTTTGAACATTTGAGATTTTTACTAGCATTTAAGGGAAACTACTACAAAATTCTAACAAGACAATATATAAATGTGTGTACATATAGAAATTCAAATAAATGCTGTTCCTTTGAACTTTCTATTTAAAGAAAACAATACTATCAAAAAAAAGTTGTCAACATTTATTATAATAATAAGTGTTTCTTGAGCACCAAATCAGAATATTAGAATGATTTCTGAAGGATCATGCGACACTAAAGACTGGAGTAATGATGCTGAAAATTCAGCTTTGCTATAACAGGAATAAATTGCATTTTAAAATATATTAAAATTGAAAAAAATCTGATTTATTTCTGATCAAATAAATGCAGTCATGGTAAGCTTCTTTCAAAAACATTAAAAAACTTAAACAGACTCCAAACTTTAAAAATATAAATCCCATACATACACACACATAGATTTCACTCTGAAATGCTCATCCTTCACAACTGAAATACTCATATACTTCTGCATTCAGCAGCCAATCAGTGAAGGTTATCAGTTTTCATTTCGCAGGTTATCCATAATTGATTTCAGATGAACTATATGTTGATTTGTTCCACTCTAAAACCAGATCAAATTCGACCAGACTGAAACCCATGAATACAGTGTAGGACTTTTGCAGCTAATCTAACTAAGGTTGGGCCATAATTGGACTGGATCCGTGGCCTGACCTCAATTTCTCACTACTTAAAAGGTCAGGCTTCAGGGAGACAATGTCTTTCTGCCTTGGTATCTTGCTGGCAATACAGAAATGAAGAACAGGACTTAAGGACATGTGAAAAAAAAAAAAAAAATCAATTACATTTACATTAATTTTGGCTAGCAGGCTATATGGAGAAACATCTACAGTAACTAACATCTGTTCACGTTATTCATTAAAAATCTTGCTGGACAGTCACCGTCACTCTATGAAAAAGAGCTGCTTGAACATTCTGCGATAAATTAAACAACTCCTTTTGTTTTTCACAGAAGAAAGAAAATCACAGGTTTTGAAAGACATGAGGGCGATTAAATGATGACAGAATGGTGAACTATCCCTTTAAAAAAGTATGAACCCATGAAGGACAGACAAATTAAATGCATCTGAGGACATATGCGGTTTGTGGGGAAAAGAAAACGAACAAGCACCTACTGAAGCATTGTTTTTGCCTGTCTGTTGGTTTTTACTAAGCTATAAACTTAATGTACCATTTAAACACAGAAACACGGTAAAGCAGCTTGTTGACTAGTGCATCGTAAAATATGAATATTTTCTTTTTCAAGGATGCTGTGTATTAAATGTGGAAAATATCACATCAACAATAAAAAGTCCTACAAATATATCATGCATTACCAGAGCAGCGGGCCTAGTTTACAGAAGCACATTTTTTCCTCATCTGTCGGCTCCGTGGAGCATAGCACTCACCCTCGTAAACTGCTGTCAAAACAGTTCCTGCCTAAAAGAGCCCCAGACGGGGAGGGCAAGCAATTAAAGAATTAGACCTTCATTTTTCTGATGGTCTTTAGTCTGCAGCTGCTAATAAAATTGTGCATTTAAACGTGAGTGTGCTTTAGGATGAGCTTTCTTGATTTGTGTTGCCTATGCGTTTAACTTTAATTACAAATCCCATTAGTCTTAAAAACGGTGCATTACACTGGCAATTTGATAAACAGATGGCATGACTCCCTACCTCACATCCAGCATAGCACTTCACTTTAAATATGGGGAAAACATCATTACTTTCACTTAGGAGCCCTTGCCCACTAAAATGAGCCAATTACCAAAAAAGACGCTTGATCATTTTGCTGTTTGTCCTTCAGAACACTTGCAATTCAGCCAGCATTTTGCAGTCCTCCTCTGGGTACATGTCGGTGATGTGCATGACGATTAGCTGGATATGTGCCTTGATATTCTCAATTGGATGTGGAATATCTTACTATTTTTCAAAGAAAATAAGAGAAACACTCAGTTGTTTATAATTCCGCTTCTCGCTTTGTCACAGCCAGCTTGGTATCGGCCTAAATCTATTATTAATGAAGACCTAGAACTAAACATTTTATGAGAATATGTGCACTTGACCACAATTTCCCAGTAGTCAAGGATAGAAACTTTTTGAGGGCTTCCTCGCATAGCTATAGTATTACAGTCAAAATAGGTGTTTTTTATAGGTGTTATAAATACCTGATGTGTGCCGGCGATTCAAGGTTAACATGTTAAAAGGTAAATAGTAACCGGCAGTATAGTGAGGATGGTGAGACGGGAGAGTAAAATAAGGGCCTCTCATCTTAAATGATGGATTAGGCCTGCCACACAAGGTCCAGAGGCAAAGAGCCTCGTGTGTTCGTGACCAACACTGTGATATGCCATCTCTCTCTCTCTCTCTCTCTGTGCTTTTAGTGTAGTGCCCATGGGACTTTTCCACTCTGAAAGACAGCCTATTACATGGTCAGGGTTGAGGAGTGCTGTCTCACCAAGATTGCAAGTGTGGCAGGTGGATTATGCTGACACTCACACCATGGCCCTGGCTAAACGCATGAGCAGGTGGGTGTACCGCTGAAGCAGGGGTCAAGGTGCCAGGGAGTGAGAAGCCGCACCATTAGTGGAGGCCAGTCTGTCCTTTAGTCTCAGTCTGAGATGGCATAGTCATCGCACAGAACGTCTAATGCATATTGCTAAAAAATGGAAATACTTTCTAATCTGAATGGCTAACTCACAGATGTCTTATTGGAGAAATACTTACTGGATTTGTCAAAGATCAACTTCATATAATGGTTGATGGCCAGAATATGGTGCAATGTGGTCTAAACCTGTTGTAGTTTAATCAAAAATCCGGCTATGCAAAACTGCATGTCTGTGAATAAATACAGTACTGAACACCAGCAAAAGTGTATAAAAAAAGAGAGACTGTGAAATTTAAGAATAAGCACTGCACATCAAAACAGCTGTGATGTGCTTGTTTGTTTGTTTATTTCCTTTTGTATGAGAGGCAGAACTGAACTGAGTCTGAGAAATCTCCTTGAAAAGAACCACAAGTGAAAGCAGACGAGTGAAAACTTCAAATTGTATCTCCAGAGAAACTCAAGCTTGTATAGGTTTAGGCTGAAAGCAACACATTTTAGATGCTGGACGTGCAGAGAGCTGCTCGCAGCATCTCCAGTACTTTCTTCAAATGTTGTCCAATACTGACAACGATGGGTGGGGAACGGCTAGTGGTAAAATTCAATAAAAATAAAATGCATACCATCGAGATTTAAAGTGATTGATTACATTGACCTGGTGCCTGGTGCAAAACCCCAAACACGAACTCTGTTGCAGAAAAAGAATGAAACATTACATCATTAAAATCTTTTCCACCTGGATGTTTATATCCCCCGATCCCCTGCAAGCTTTGAGAGGATCCACTCTTAACAACCTTCAAAAGTCCTGTTTTTGTCTCACTTCTAGATTTTGAACGGAGGTGCCATAATGGATGAAATATTTGCACTGCAGACTATGTGAATAACTGAAGGTTGAAGGAATATTACGAAAGCCATTAAGCAGCGCCCACATCAGACACAAAGCTCAGACGACATCAGCATGCACCGACACACAGCTGGCCGCCGCATAACGCTTATCCCTCAGAGACGAAAACACAGCACAGAACAACTGCAGCCACTCAATTACATTAATATGACAAATATAGGTTAGGAAGAACAGATAGAAAATAAATGTCCACTTTTCACTGAGTTTAAATGGAATATGTCGGTGTCGTGCAAATTAGGCTATTTTTGTCCTATTTAAAAATGAAGAAACCAAGGATTCAATCAGGGTATCAGGGTAATATGAATACCCATTAGGATGAATCCCAAGGCCTATTGTTTACTCCAATAACATGCTTCATCACCACAAAAATAAAGTGAAAGAATGAGTGCTCTTATAAATAGCCAAATCAAGGGAAAAAACATCCATGAATGTATCAGGAAGAAAAATTTAAAAAGGCCAGAATCAAGCAAGAATCAAGGGTTAGAGGCTTCCCAACACATTTGTTCCGCATCTGCATCATCTTTGAGAGACACACAGAAACATGTAAATAGTTTTTTTAAATATTATATATTATATTATATTATATTATATTATATTAAAAGTTAATCAAATCAACAAAGAAAGTGGGAACAAATGTACACATAATATACATTAAATGTATAAAATATACACTCAAACAAATGTTTTTTTTTTTTTTAAGATTTACGCATTTCAATTAATAGTCAAATTTATATTTTAATTGAATAATTGATTAGGGATTGTTCAATTACAATATGTAATGATTAATCATGTCAATTTGATGGAATTTTACTATTAATTGGCTTGCTTGCTTGCTTGCTTCCTAGATAGATAGATAGATAGATAGATAGACAGACAGACAGACAGACAGACAGACAGACAGACAGACAGATAGATAGATATGAATATGAATGAAGGTCACCGGGAGAAGCAGACAGTAGCACAATTACATCGCCACCAATAGGACCCATCATTCCCTCCCAACATACTGGTCCATTATATCTGGGCAACAGCCTAAAACGACAGCACTGATTACCAATACTGACCCTGAGAGTGCACAACACGAGGACTGCTGAACACATAATCTTGATTAAGCAGAGCTGGCAGACTTCAGCTCTCGGGTGAACATTACAGTTCTCAGATCAGTCTCAGTAGGGGTTGTTTTCATGTTGTGGCAGATGCCTCCCCAGCAAGGTCAACCGCTACGCTGAGAGAGACAGATGAAACATAAAACTGAGACAGAAAGGGAAAAAGTTTCAGCTGAGACCGTTATTAATTTTTTATCTGAAAGTATGCCATTACAGTCTCAGCAGTATTAGGCAATAGATCTAATAGAGCTCAATCTGGCAAGGCCAAGCAAAGAGACATCAACAGCTTATTCTGCTGCTTTATAGTGAGGGCTGAGGAAAACCAGTCCCCTGTATACATGTAGCCTTGTCTTTTTGATGCATTGCACACGCTGTGCTCCACTGCTTTCTTGAATGTGAACACACATAAATAATCTCATTTTCTAAATTTTTACACAAATTGTCATGCCGACTGCATTCTTGTACCCATTCATGTATCCTTGTTTAAAACTAATATTTTTCTTTAATTTATGGGAAATTATCAATAACTTTAAACCAACATTTGGCCCCAAACTATACGAAACTAGCTAGCCCCAACTGAGTGATAGCTTGTAACCTTGTTATTATCCTGTTATTAACCTATTATTATTATTATTACAACTACTATTTTTAAACTCTGCAGTGTATAGGGTATATATATATATATATACTATATGCTGTGTATATATATACAGTGTGCTGCCCTGACTCTATCCTGCTTACAGTAGCTTCAGTGGGTGAAGGTCACACCTGCTTTTCAGGTGGGTTTCACACAATGAAAATAAAAATAATAATTATGTCTATGCGGATACATGTCTGCCTACAATCCCAAGTGAGACTCTTTGACCAGCAGAACAGAGATAAACCTTAATAGGTCTGAGATCTTCTAAGAGGAGAAAAAAAAAAGGAATTAAAATGCTCTCCCTCTATGTTATTCCATATGCCTCCTTGACACAAAGGTAACAGTAGTGAATTTTACAATCAAAAATATACCATATAAAGTAGGTTTTATATACCCAGATTAGATTCTCTTTCAATTCAATTTCAATTCTAAAGTAAGTAAAGGGAAACCAGGATCGACATTTAAATTATGGACAGTTAAATATGTAGATTTTCTAAAAATCTGGTAGCAGACAGTCCTGAAGCACTACTGATTGGAAAAAGCAGGTAGAAAAAGAGTGTCAAATTGGTATTCTGATCTTTGAAGAAGAAATATTAGAGAAGAGTAGACACATTTTAATTGGCTATTAAACGAAAGTAGACTTGTCTGTTTGATATTCTTCCTAGAAAAGGGAAGATTTCATCTGCCTTTGTTAAAAAATGATGTCAAGGGAGTGAGCTAGCTTTGATACCTATTAGGGATGTCAAAAGCACTGTTGCTTACTTCCAAGTGATGCTAAAATAAAATGTAAACAAAAAATATAAAGTAAGAATTTAAGTTATTATATCCGATCGATATGGCTGATACTGTATGCAGCTGCTTTCAAATACTCACACGTGCAAGCATGAGGACTGTGAGGAACGCTCATGGCAATGCAGCTGCAAGCAAAGGCATACAAATGCATATTATGTAAACAAAGTGGGTTTTTCTTAAGTGAACATAAACAGGCGGAGCAAAAATAAAACAAAATCAGATTTATGCATTGGGCCTTACAGTGTAAATACGGCCGAATAGACCTGCCACTGCCACTCTCTATTACCGTATGCCATTAATATTAATCAAACAATAATACTGACAGGAAAATTAATAAATGAATAATTAATTAAATAAATAAAAACACTCACTGCTTTAGTAATTCTAGTATGCTTGTACACACTACTGTTCAAAAGTAAGATTTTTTGGTTGGATTTAATTGATTAAAAATACATAGTAATATTGCAAAATGTTATTACAATTTAAAACAACTGTTTTCTATTTTAATATATACAGTATAGTTTTGTTGAGCTGACAAGCTTGGATAACTCACACAGGTGTCTTACTGGAGCTTAAGTTTTAAAATGACTCTTTTCTATTCTAATATATTTTAAAATGTAATTCATTCCTGTGATGGCAAAGCTGAATTGGATGGATGGATGGGATCAGTCCTTACTCCAGTCTTCAGTGTCACATGATCCTTCAAAAATAATTTCCTATAGTATGCTGATTTGGTGTCAAAAAAACATTTCTTATTATTAATAATGTTGAAATTAGCTGCTTAATATTTTAACTTTTTTTCAGGATTTCTTGATGAATAGAAAGTTCAAAAGAACAGCATTTATTTGAAATTGCTACTGCTTTACTGCTACTTTTGATCAATGTAATGATCATATTAATGTTAGATAACTAAAAAAGTCATTTTGGTTCAATTACATGTATGTTTTTCTTGAAATTTGTAATACGTATTATAGGTTTTTAATTAAAGTACTGTATGTTCACTGAAATATTGGTATTGTGACTACCTTAATCCGAACAAGATCCCAATGATTGGATCATAGATTCCCTGTCTCCTACATTAGCTAACAGATAGTGCTGACAGTGCAGTGTAGGAATGTAGGAGATCTGGAGTGGCCATGGGAACTGGACTCTAATCACAACAAAAGATTAGACACAACACATCTATCTCAAGCACACACCAAGCGCCCCTCTCGGCCCTCATGGCTCTAAAAAGCTGGCAGCCGTTTCACTGGAAATCTTAGGAACTGTATCTAATCTTATTAGAATGACAGCATATAATACCGCACTCACCCTGACACCAGAACCACCGACAGCGCAAAAAAACAATGACACAACAAACACAACCGGAAGAAATCCTGCTGTTGCCAAGTGAGTGACATGCAATAACATGTTCGGTTGTTTCCCTGTTGGCTCAACAGAGGCTTGAACATCCAATCTGCCTGAGTTTGACTTTCACCCACTGCAAACAAATACTGAAGGCTGTTATTCACTCTCATTCCTTATTTATCCCCACGTGAGCAAGAGGCAGACAGGTGGAGAAAAAGAACAGAGCAGGAAATGACACGCTGATAGGCAGCTGTGATGACATGGCATCTTAAAGGTCAGCAGTGACGGCAGTACCACATCATAAATATCCTGCATCCCCAAGTGCCCTCAGATGAAAGCAGGATCCTTTAATCCTGTGCCTTAACTGCAAAACTGAGAAATATGAACTTGAAAATCTCAGATATCCCACATGGAGCAAAATCCTGCAGACATTCGGAATGATAACAGGATCGATACCAATACCAGGTTTTAGCACCATGGTATCGATACTCAATAAATAAACAGCCTCTGGCAACAGATGAAATGAAACCAGGAATGTCAATATATTTAATAACTCAATGGCAATAATTTGCGAATAATCTTGTAATTTTTGGTATTTAACATGTTAACGCATTCAGTTCCTTTTAAAAGTTTCATGTTTTTACACTAAAGCTTTGGTAAGTAAATCTGACAGGCTGGTGATCTTGCATAATACATGTCAAAATCTCATACATTATGAAGGAAGTATTAGCATAATATTATCATTAAAACAGACTTTACATTTCCTTGTAGATACAAGAAACATGAAGTAAAATGTAATTGAGGGCTCAATGAGGGTAATTTGTACATGGACATCAGTCAAAAACATAAAAATGAGTTATGCTAACACATGTCGATGCACTCTGTAGTATCAAGTGCAGCAGAACTGAAGCCTATCATGTTGTATTAGTAAGTACAGGTTTACATTCTGAATATTAGCTTGTTCTGTGCATCTGGGAAGTTGTCCAGTGAACACGATGTGCATGATGGAAGGCAGGAAAACATTGGCCTGTGTCCCTGGCAGCACCTAGCGAGACACAGTCCTCGTCCTACCCTGCACAGCGCTATCATAACCAGACATGGCAACAATCAGCTTGTGAAGCAAGAGGCGGCAAGAGGCTCCCCATGTGTGGTGAAAGAGAGTTGGAGGATGTCTGAAGGTTGAGAAAGAATAGGAAGGCAAGAGTATTTATTGCGATCAAGGGGAATGATTTTGAGACTGAATAACGAGTCGTGCCCTACATGTATGAAATATACAGTGGGAAATAATCAATTAAATATGCATTTGTTTATTTAACCCTTAAATGCATGAATGTTTCGCCAATCATTATTACATATTCGGGTCTTTAGCTTTAGCTACCCGGATCTATATCTAACACGGATGGATCTCTACCTGTCGTGACATTATAAAATTCTCAGGATATTAGAGTAACAATTACAGAAGAATAAAATAAAGCATATTTTGTTACCTTTTAGAGCTTGGAAGGGTTCAGTTTGAGCAGATGTTTTATACCCATCACTGTCCTTGTCGAGCTAATTTTCCAATACATTCAGCATCTGGCTTATATTCGCAATCTCAAACATATTTTCAAAACTATCATTTTCAACATCTTCAATATCAGTATTTTGATCGCTGACAGCTTCTTCACCAGATCCACCATCAAGTGACATTAATATTTGATGCCGTTCAGTACTTGCTCTGCTAAGCCATTTCAAGTTTTGCTGATGATACTTCCTATTCTTTTGTTTTCTGCCCGCAGTAACTATGAGTGAAACGTCACTTCATCATTGTGTATCAGACATTGCCACCTTGTGGAATAAAATTTTTAATGATCATGTGACACTGAAGACTAGGGCTGTCACTTTTGTGAAAAAATCCTGTTCGATTTTTGAGACATAAGTGTTCATTGAATCGACTGTAAAATCGATTTTCCATGTCTAAAGACGTTTCCATTTTAACCGCCGAATATAGGCAAATCCACGGACAACTAACAGGCATTAGGACAAAAGTAAAGAGGGCGCTTGAGACGCGCACAAGTCAGCAAATATTCCTGATGATTTATTGGCGTGAAGTTTCGTGCACAATGACAAACAGGAGTGCAACATTCTCGAAAAACAATAAGCCATAACATAAATGAAAAACATTACTGCAGGCTTCAACATGGCTGTGTTTATGATTAGAAATGTCAAACAAATTTCGCCTACGAAGGCGATTGTAGACGCGTAGCCCGAATCTCTATCCGTATGCATGAGACTGTCTGCATACCGGCAGAATTCACAGTTTAGTTGTAAAAAGAGACACATTATGCAGAAGTATAATTTGCTGTTATGCGCGTTTGTCAGAGCCTGCAGTTGCTGTGTGACACGCGTTTGCTGCGGGCGTATCGTGACGAGCTGAACGCACTCCGAGAAAAGACCGTTAAAATCGATTCCCTATTTTCGTTTTCGAAACTTGGGTTGGTTGGTCCGATTGATCGTGCAATCGATTTTCGAACGTAAAGTGACAGCCCTACTGAAGACTGGAATAATGGCTGCTGAAAATTTGCCATCACAGGAATAAATTACATTTAGAAAACAGTTATTTTAAAATGTAATAATAAATGTGTTTTTTTACTGTATTTTTAAATCAAATTATTGCAACGTTGGTGAGCATAAGACACTTCTTTCAAAAACATTAAAAAAATAATAATAATCTTACCAAACCCAAACTTTTGAATTTCTATAGTATATACATTTTTAAAACTATAATTGGTCAATCGACCAATCTGTGGGTTGTCTGAATGACTACTTAATCTTAAGTAAATCCTTAAGTAAATTTTTCTACTTTTCAGACTTTTCGAAGTGGATGTAAAGACAGGAAACCCTATTGTGTTAGAAAACGGCCCAGAAAAAAGCCAAAAAATAAGAATAGCAAAATAGCATGAGGAGCTTTAATATCGCAGCCGACAGATGTTCAAAAAAGGCAAAATATCTATAATTTAAGATATATTATATCTTTAATTGCACAAAATTACTAAGAGTTCAGACAAAAGAGTTGTAAGGATTATGCTAACAATGAAACATTGTTCCCCGGAGGTGATCTGAAGTGCAATGTAATTGTGCAACTGAAGAAGCTCTGCTTCAAAGGCAATGAATCAGAGACACAACTTTTCGACTACCAACACTTTCTTTTTAATTCATCATCTATAAAATATCCCTGATTAAAATATTTGGCTTGCTTCTACCAAGTGACAGGTGCAAACACCATTTGACAGGACGTACAGACTTTAATTACTTACATTTAAAATTGCATTTTAGTTTTTTGTGTGTTATTACTCACCAACTGAGAACCACTGGACGAGTCTAGTGTAACTGAACTAGTCAAATTCAGTTGGCCTTCATGCATCTTCTAGGATGCTTAGGATGAATAAAACCTGCTTTATGCACAAAAACAAATATTTCAGCATTACCGGTGCACCTTTCCAAAACCAACGTTACAACACTCTTGGGACATGACAGCATTTATCCGGCAGCCAAAATATCTTAAGAATTTGCACGTCTTCCCCCAATCTTGGGTAAAGCGGCCTCACTTAAAATAATTTAACACTCCAGTGAGCATGATACAAGAAGTACTCCCAACTGTCATCCTGCAGAAAGTGTGAGAGTGAAACAGGAAAAGACAAACAGGGAGGGAGTGCAAGACGAGAGAGTCCTTATTGACCTGCCTTAAATGTTTTTTTATTTTTTCAGCACCTGTCACATTCTATTGTGTTCACATTATACAGTGTGTTTTCTAGTGGGTGATACTGATGAGGAATGACTTGGCATAGGCAGTGTGTGTTTGTGTGTAAACCTTTAAGAGAAAACCTGGCTGAACTCAGTGTCTGTCTTCTTTGCATTAACTGGATGAGATCCAGCGAGAGTCAAACTATTTCAGTTCAACATCAAGCAGCAGAGGTCACAGCAATGATGCATCGTCCTCATCAGATTCACTGGTCTGTGACTGTCGCTGCTTAAACAAAGGAGTCAGCAGGGCAGCTTTCCTGTGATAATGCAAATCATTTGTGAACATGAATGTTTGAAAGGAGAAATCTATTTCAATCGAAGGCACTTTTAAAATAATGTTCATTATATTTCACTTCAATATAATGAGACTGTATTTTATAAGCTCTGACTCAAGAAAAGAGAAATAAAGGTTTCTATACACTTCCAATTCCATAATAATGTGATAAAAAGAAGGATCGTCATTAAAATGCAGTGCCTGGGGAATTTAATAAAAGCAGATTTTCATAAAGTTGTGATTTTATACCATTTTTCATGAACTGCAAGAAAATGGTCTGTTTTTTTTAAACATCATCTAGAGTACAATTCGACAACCTTTAGGGATAGTTCAGCGCAAAATTAAAATTCTGTCATCATTTACTGACCCGCATGTCGTTCTAAACCTGTATGACTTTCTTTCTTATGTGGAACACAAAAGAAAATATTTTACAGAACTGTTTGTCCACATAGGCTAATGAAAGTCAAAGGGTTCCAATGATGTTTTGACTTCCCTGAGTTTCAAAATATCTTTTTTTATGTTCCACAGAAGAAAATCATACAGGATTGAAATGACATAAGAGTCATCTGCTCTGGTATGCTTGATACAATACCAAAAGAGAATAAAACTTTTATAGAAAAGAAAAGCTGAAAATGGGGGAAAAAACTGTGATATAGGTATTTTTATAATGACAAACAGGCCAAAACATTGTGTTTTTTTACATGTAAAATGAAGCAAATAAAATCCAGAAATGATTTTCCATTTTCCAGCCAGTTGAATAAAAGATTCTAAAGAAAGATTGCAATGGATACAAGCAATTTAGCAACAAGATAAGAAAAGCCTGTGGAATTGGACCAATCGAAAATGTCTGCAGCAGACATTGCATATTTAATTTAATTTTCTTTTCATTTTATGTAGGTAAATTAAACATGCCTAATATATGAGATAAAGTAATTGTCAGAAAAAATACATTCTTCAACTAAAATAGAAGATAATTGCACTCTGTTTTTCAATGTATCATGTTATCAACACAATGGATAACGATCAACACATCCACACAGCCTTCAATCAAAAGTGAATTAAAGAACATTTCTAAACTGCACTTTATATCAAAACAGTTGACCCACAAACTGGAGAGACACAAACTTTTGTTACATAACATAATAGTGCTTTCAAAATTGAAAGGGTCCTGTTGTCTTTGTCTTCTAATGGTAGGTAAACTGTTACCCTGGATGTACCAGATACTCCAACGTACAGAAATGGACTCATTTAGCAAACACCTTGTTCTGAGAAAAGAGCAAACGCTGGCCTTATTCTGTTGCTTATTTTTATTCTATTCCGTTATACTGAGCTGAGCATGGAAATTTACTGATACTGCTTGCATGAAAATGCAGAGTGCATAATGTCACAATTGAGCGTGTACGTGCATATGGTGTGCGTTCCTCACTGCTCAGCTCTGACAGCGCAAATAACTAGCTACACATTTTACATTTTTGATGAGACCCACTCAACACAATTTGACAGCATTGCTTGAGTAAACAAAACAGATGAATGTTAGCATAAGTTTTTTTACTAACAAGTGTTGAGTCAGAAGAGGAGATTTGTGTGATATGAGATGGACTACAATGAGTTCAAATATAACAGAAAACATCAAAAGTGTGGATAAGTAAATTCTATAATAAGCTACCTTCAAAGAAACTGAATTACAACCTTTATGTTTTTGCGAGCCTGCAGTCACCCACAATCCAACTGCTCCCACAGGCAATGTGTCTCGTCAAACCTCACCAGAACGAACAAGATGTTCGCACATGACGCGTTCTTAATTTAAAAAATAGTTGGATGGAGCACAACGGAATGGAACAAAACATTTTCAACGTGTCTTTACGTCAACGTTTTTAACTTAACATAGCTCTCATGTCAGGAGATGCTGAAAAAGATATACAGTGAAACTGCTAAAGAGAATTAAGGTTTCTTTTTTGTATTCAGCAAAGATGTATTAAACTGACTTAAAGTGACAAAGACATTTATAATGTAAAAACAAAAAACAGTCGAATTTTCTATTCATTATTTCTAGACAGAAATAATTACATTTTAAATTCTTACAAAAGAAAACAGTTCTTAGTTATTAGCTAAATGGATTGCTGTGAAATGTAGGCCAGTGATAAACTTACTGTACATACATTTTTTGACTAGTCTGCTATACTCATCATCATTTACTTAATTTCACATTATCTTCCTCTGAGGTCTTTTCTCAGCAAAAACTGATTTATGCTGTTAATCGTGATTCATTTAACTAACTAATCAGCATTTCCTGTAATTAATTTGATTAAAATTTGTAATCAATTGACAAGACTAGCTAAAACGATTCAGTCTGCAGTTATCTGTAATTGTAAGGCTGACCCTGAGAAAGATCCAAAGTGCTTTGCATTTTAAAACAACTCCAACTGTCACACGGATACTAAAGACTGCACTAAAAAACAGACTAGTTTTATGTCCCTGTTCAGTGGTTTTAAATCTTGGAGATAAAAAAACAAAAGTCATAATGTGACGATAAAAATCAACCTGTCACATATTTGACCTGCATTTAGTGAGGTGATAGCTCTAAGAAAGGTAACCTTAGCCCAGTGTTCAGCCGATGCTCCATCAATTACAGACTCTTTGCCCTTCTTTGTTACTCCACAGATAGATCTCTCAGCGCTCACTGCTCGACAGGTCACATCATTACTCTGCAAACTTTGAAGATGGATAGCTGCAAACTTTTGATCACACTCATTAACCCAAACAACAGGCCTAGGCAGACAACAATGTGGCAAGCAGGCTAATGATTTCTCATGGCCTTGAAGATCTCTGACGCCCCTCCAGGGTCACTCCACACAAAGAAAAACAGACTGATGAAAGAGGGGGAGGTGGAAGAGAAGCAATGCTTCCAGCTGTTTTCACAAATGGTTCAATTGCTTAGTCCAAATCAGAGTTCAATCCCAACCAACTTCCCCTACCCCCACAGATCTCTTATTCTTGTAGTATTTTTCCAGATGTTGGAGGAGATATCAACGGCCATGTCTACATCACTGGAAAAATAAGCAAATATACATATAATATATAATCAAATATATGAGTTCCAAAAGAAAAAACAAAACGGACATCTGATAGCAAATCTGTTGAAGATTAGCAAACAAGTCAATATGTTACTTAATTAGCCGTTTCTGCACAAAAGCAGTTTATTTAGCATCCTAAAGGCCAATATTCACTGCACCAACCAACGGAAACAGATACTTTGTGGGGTTTTGTCAGTTGGCACTTGTTTTAGGGTTGTGGAATGCCTGAGAAGTGGCGTACTGTAATCTGGTGTTTGTCCGTGTTAGTCGGCGTCTAACGGTGCAGTGTGAATTGGCCTTAAAGTATCTCCTCCATTGACTTCCATTCAATAAAACAGCCTCTTGGCTCCCTGTTATCCATTACAATTTTTAGCTAACCTTGACAGCATCCCCTATAGAGGTTTAGAGGTTTTCAATGTGAGTAGCAAAGTGAGTAGACCTAATAGAAACAGCTGTTTACCATTGAAGCTAGATGATACTCCAGAGAAGAAGGTGAACTTCATTCATTCTTTAAATGAAGAATAACTTTTTTACGTATGCGTTGAGGTTTGTTCACATGAAAATAGCATTCACATCAACCAAATGAACAAACTCTGACATTCCTGCTGGAAAATTCAGATGGTTATTGTTTTTTAACTGGTCACTAGCTGGCCTAGGCTGTTAGTCTTAGACCATCAACAACCCAACAATCAGCTTAATGGCCACTGTGTACTCATGGCAAAGTTCTTTTTCATTCTTTGATTGGAGGTAAAAAAGAAGTTTGAAATACCAGAGCAGAGGTAACTGTAAACTCTTTCCTTTCAATAACAAAATAAACACACAACAAAAACGACCGCAGTGTGGAATTGATATATTGATATTGCTGAATAGTATGTGTCCCCAACTAAGCAAACCATCAGGTGACAGAAATGAAAAAAAAAAAAAAAAAAAAACTTGGGAGAAACCAGGCTTAGTCAGGGGGCCAGTTCTCCTATCCAGAATTTTTTCTGGCAAGTTCGCTTTGGGAAGTGGTTTCAAACTCCCGAAACGAACACCAAACAAACTTCATCTTAGCCTTATTTTGTTCGAAATGACATCACACTCCGTTATTCAATTATGCTTGAGGTAGATCGGTATATTGAGTATATTGAAGTATATTGGTAAGTTGGTAAAGTTGTTTTTTCAAACTTGATGGTTGGTCAATTATTAAATTGCCAGCTTAGACAAACTAATGCCTAGCTTAGAATTGTTAATAACCATCTTAGACCAGCTAGAAACCAAATATCATGTTCGAAAACACAGATTCTCCAACAGAGATCATATGGATTCAGGTCTACATCAAGAGCTCAAGTGTCCTACACAAACACACACACACATATACATTGAGGAAAATAAGTATTTGAACACCCTGCTATTTTGCAAGTTCTCCCACTTGGAAATCATGGAGGGGTCTGAAATTGTCATCGTAGGTGCATGTCCACTGTGAGAGACATAATCTAAAAAAAAAAATCCACAAATCACAATATATGATTTTTTTTAACTATTTATTTGTATGATACAGCTGCAAATAAGTATTTGAACACCTGTCTATCAGCTAGAATTCTGACCCTCAAAGACCTGTTAGTCTGCCTTTAAAATGTCCACCTCCACTCCATTTATTATCCTAAATTAGATGCACCTGTTTGAGGTCGTTAGCTGCATAAAGACACCTGTCCACCCCATACAATCAGTAAAAATCCAACTACTAACATGGCCAAGACCAAAGAGCTGTCCAAAGACACTAGAGACAAAATTGTACACCTCCACAAGGCTGGAAAGGGCTACGGGGAAATTGCCAAGCAGCTTGGTGAAAAAAGGTCCACTGTTGGAGCAATCATTAGAAAATGGAAGAAGCTAAACATGACTGTCAATCTCCCTCGGACTGGGGCTCCATGCAAGATCTCACCTCGTGGGGTCTCAATGATCCTAAGAAAGGTGAGAAATCAGCCCAGAACTACACGGGAGGAGCTGGTCAATGACCTGAAAAGAGCTGGGACCACCGTTTCCAAGGTTACTGTTGGTAATACACTAAGACGTCATGGTTTGAAATCATGCATGGCACGGAAGGTTCCCCTGCTTAAACCAGCACATGTCAAGGCCCGTCTTAAGTTTGCCAATGACCATTTGGATGATCCAGAGGAGTCATGGGAGAAAGTCATGTGGTCAGATGAGACCAAAATAGAACTTTTTGGTCATAATTCCACTAAACGTGTTTGGAGGAAGAAGAATGATGAGTACCATCCCAAGAACACCATCCCTACTGTGAAGCATGGGGGTGGTAGCATCATGCTTTGGGGGTGTTTTTCTGCACATGGGACAGGGCGACTGCACTGTATTAAGGAGAGGATGACCGGGGCCATGTATTGCGAGATTTTGGGGAACAACCTCCTTCCCTCAGTTAGAGCATTGAAGATGGGTCGAGGCTGGGTCTTCCAACATGACAATGACCCGAAGCACACAGCCAGGATAACCAAGGAGTGGCTCTGTAAGAAGCATATCAAGGTTCTGGCGTGGCCTAGCCAGTCTCCAGACCTAAACCCAATAGAGAATCTTTGGAGGGAGCTCAAACTCCGTGTTTCTCAGCGACAGCCCAGAAACCTGACTGATCTAGAGAAGATCTGTGTGGAGGAGTGGGCCAAAATCCCTCCTGCAGTGTGTGCAAACCTGGTGAAAAACTATAGGAAACGTTTGACCTCTGTAATTGCAAACAAAGGCTACTGTACCAAATATTAACATTGATTTTCTCAGGTGTTCAAATACTTATTTGCAGCTGTATCATACAAATAAATAGTTAAAAAATCATACATTGTGATTTCTGGATTTTTTTTTTTAGATTATGTCTCTCACAGTGGACATGCACCTACGATGACAATTTCAGACCCCTCCATGATTTCTAAGTGGGAGAACTTGCAAAATAGCAGGGTGTTCAAATACTTATTTTCCTCACTGTATACACATGCACACACACACACACACACACACGCACACACACACACACACACACACACACACACACAAACACACACACTAACCTGGTTGATGATATAGATCCCATATTCAATCTTCTGTCTGCGCAGGACTGGGTGCAGATAGTGAAGCCAGTATTTCAGGTGGTTGTCTCTGTGCCTGAATGGGATGATTATGGCCACCTTTTGTTTGGGCCGGCAGTCCGGAGGAGTGTATTTCCCCCCTTCTGTCACATTAGGGTTCTCTCTCTGTACCCGCTCGAGGGTTATCTGGGAGCTGAATTCAATGAGGAGACGCCCCACTGCAGAACAGAGCAGAAAAGAGGGTCTTGTGAGAGTTTCAACAGCATTACTTTACAGCAGAGTGACTTTGAGAATGATTAAAGTTAGATTATTACAACACAATCATCACTAGCTGTCTGTCCAGCAGAGGGAGCGCAAACATTTCTTTGAGTCCCTCTTCCTCTTCATTGATCCACAGATCTTAAGTTGAGACAACCAATCAATAAAGCAGAGTAAGGCTTGATTACACGTTCATACAAAGACTTTGCACAAGTCTTAACACTAAAAGATTTTGCGACTACACCTAGCCACAATCTAATCCCTATTTTGCTGGCGAATTGACGTAATTTTGGCCGCAGGGACTTCAACAACACTCATTAGAGAAGGAGTCTATGCTGCTACTGAATATGTATGGAGGGCCATTTTTAGGTAACAGCATGATGTTTTCTCATCTGATCATAAAGATTCATTCTGTCTAGAAAAATCTAATGCATAGAAAATCAGCTACGGTAACTGAATCAAATATGGTAATGAAGGAAAATATTAGATAAACATGTCTAGATCAGACAAGAGCATGCTACCTTTCAAGGGAGAATGAGTTTATTTTATAAAGCAAGCCTTTTCATTATCTGTAAATCAGCAAAAGCAATGGTTCTTAAACTGTGGTCCATGAAGGATTTCAAGTGGTCTGCGAGTTGATTGGCTAATAACTGGGGCAAAAATAAAAAAGCTTAATTAACAAAATAATTAGACTTGGCAAGAAGCAATAAATTAATTTTAACACTGAACTGAATCATTAAATCAGCTCATAGCAATGAATTAACAAATTGTTTAAACATTAATTTGTTGTTTCACTTTAGTTGTACAAAACTTGTGAAATACAAGCGAAGCTTGGTCGATTAGGCTAATTTAGGTTCATTATCTAAAAGTAGAAGTCTAATTTTAATGAAATAAGAAAACAGCAGGAAAATTCCGGAATGTTAGTTCCATTGCATTAACTAATGTTAACAGATACAACTTTTGATTTTAAAAACATATTAGTAAATGTTGAGATTGACATTAACTAAGAATTTTAAATGGTGTAGAAGCATTGTTCATTGATAGTTCATGCTAACTAATGAAAACTTATTGTAAAGTGTTTATTTTGACATTTAGATTATCTTTGCAGTCATCTAATGTTCACTAAGTTCACTGAGCTCACAAGACTTATTTGTAAAAAATAATAAATTTAATATCACTGTTAAATGTAATCTTTCGTATATTTCTATGGAAGTAAAATAATGCCAAATGTTTTTGAAACAAAAAAGCCTGTTGAATTGCACTACTTGAAAAAAATATGCATTGCATTAACCCTGCTTGCATTTAATGCATTGTATTTTTAGGGCTTGCATTTTTATGGAATGAAATTCAACATGGTTGAATATTTAAGCTGTGAATATTTCAATTTAAAACATTTCAAACACATTTTCATTATTAAAAATTCAATAATCCATATTCAGCTTTCATATTTCACTTCCAAAATATTCAAACTGTTTAAAAATACAACCTATAATATTCAACAGACAAATTTCGTTCCATTTTATTTCGCTTTGCAAATTTGCTTCCACAAATTCAGTGCTTCAAATTCGACAGCATAACAACATGTCTTTTATATACAGTGTAAATCTAAAGTAGACGTAGGTCACAGACAGTGATTATAAAAGATCAAACATCAAGCACCTCTGTGAAATCTGACCCATCGACACCTGGAAGCCTAATGGAGCTTACAGAAATTGAGCTAATCTTGGCAGCAGCAACATCGCATCACTTTAGATGTGAAGAACAGCAGTTTTGTGTAAACATCTCACAGGCTGCTAATCTATTTTGGGAGGCATTGGACATGTTATGTTACATTTAATGTTGATTGTATGCGAGGCCTATTGCTGCACCTGTGCTCGTTACCCTATCAGCCACATCATCAAAATAAGCAGCAGCAGCAGGCCTGCAGGGTTGTGGATGTAATTGAGACCGGAGATAAAGGTACTTGTCCTTAGAAGACCTTCTGAATGCAAGATCAGTCTTTTTATCTTTAGCATCATTCAATCAGCTTTGTTGACCGTGACAATTTCATATTCAGATGTTTATAATGACATTACCCATCGGTGTGTGTTGTACTATCCTCATCCTGTGCTCAGTCAGATTGTTTCCATAAATAAGCTATAATTGGCCGGTCCTCATGGACACAGAGAGATAGAATGTAAGAAAAAAAGGGTTGTTGTGTCCACTTCTTTTGAGACGCAGCATCCACCAACCTAATTACAAGCTCCTTCTTTCAATAAATCCAGAGCGTGCCGTCACCGTGTGCCATCCCCCCTATCTCTCCAAAGGTCCCTTTGAAGTGATCTCTACAAAGGCTCATTGGATCCAGCTACTTCTAATTAACGGCGTTATATGAGTAAGGCAAGCGGTCAAGTGGTAGCGTGGAAGGCAATGGAGAGAAAGTGGTCTAGAGAGATGAATACCTTGCAATCTGAACACCTGCAATAGTGGCTGGCTGCTCTCACGTACAGTGTTCCCTCCACTCTGATTGCAAATGACTGAGGCCATTGATAAGATTGGAGGAAGTAAACAATTGCCTCCGGTTCTTCCGCTGCCTCGTCATAACGTTTAGTGTGCAGCCTAATCTTAGCGTCAGTCAATACATCCAAAGATTGTCTGATGAATACTACAATGAACAGAGCAGTAATACACCACTTTCAATCTCACTGACTGGCTACTATGTTATTTCCAGGAGGGTTAGGTTACTTACTGTTATTAGCACTATTGCAGAAATAATGCAAAATATGTTTTGTTATATTTATATATATAATATAAATGTATAATTAGTAGAATATACAAGATAAAATATTAATACACACACATATTATATATATATATATATATATATATATATATATATATATATATATATATATATAAATGCTCAATATACGTCAGGGTACATGTTTTCATCCCGAACCGGCATAGTACGGACGTCACGGTTCGGTACATACAGTGATCCACACTCCAATCCATAACTGGGCGCACGCGCACTAATGCAACGCTGTTTGCTATCCACCACAAAATTGAAAAAGAGCAGAAGAAGAACAGATGATCTATGCACCAACCCAAAACAAGAGCTGCGTCCCAATTCGGAGGCTGCACCCTTCGAAGGCCGCATTCGAAGGCCGATTGCATCACTGCGGCGTGACGAAGGCTGTCCCGATTAAAAAGCGACTTCAAATGCGCCCTGTATGCGCAAATGTGCAACACTATGTTTTACTACCAAATTATATGAAATATCTAATTAATTTAACTTACAGTGGAACGTTTTCCTTGACATCTCGCGATTTCGTGGCATTTGTGCCGGACATAATGCATGATGGGATATGCTTAGCCTCGAATACTGCTCCGAAGCGGAGGTTGTGGTTCAGGCAATATGTGCAAATGACACAACCCTGTCTCTTCTTTTTAATGATTTTAATGATCAATATCAACTATAAAGTATAAGTATAAAGTATAAGAAGCTATACAATAAATAAAGACAAACAACAGTCCAAACTACTTCAGGGGGGACTAAATGCCACTAGGTGGAACAAACTGTAATTTGCACTATGTCTGTTCAAAATAAATGAAAAGAAACCTAGCATTGGGGATTTCTTGCTTTTTCCTATTGTACCGAACTCGTATTGAACCGTGACCCCAAAACCAATATATGTACCGAACCGTGACTTCTCTGTACATTACACCCCTAATATAATGTAATATAATAAACTGTAATAGTTCCTGCTTCCTGCTTAGCTACTGTTCGGATGCTCTTGCTTACTGCTCTGTGCTTTTCTCTATCGCTTTTATATTTTATCTCCTAATTTTAACTTCAGCATATCAGCACAGTGCTAAATCGACATAGCTTGGCATCAACGTTAAAAACGAGAAACTTAGAAAATAACTACAAAAAAGCGGTTTTCCTATCCGACCAGCCTCCCACTGCCATCAGCTTACATAGAAGGGAAAACACAGCTGCCTACATCCAAAAGGATAAGAAAGAAAATGCCTCTTCTAGAATATACTTGCTGCACATACTGCCACAGACTTTTACAAAGGATTGCAGTTCTTTTTTTGTATATTGTTTTTTTGGTGATGTTTGCCTTTTATTGGGACATGACAGTATAGAGTGGACAGGAAGCGAGGTGAGAGAGAGACGGAGGATGGGATCGGGAAAGGTCCACGAGCCAGGACTCGAACTTGGGCCGCCCGAGCGCAACGGCGCTGCATGTCGGCGCGCTGACCACGAGGCCATCAGCGCCGACAAGGATTGCAGTTCTTGAAACAAAGTTACTTACGGGACTACCAAACCAGACGGCACACACAACAGAGCTTCGTCATGGACGTCCCCAGCATACAGCCGGTGAGTCCCATGAATCTAGTGCTCCTCGACAAGCCATACTGAGTGTAGAGAAACAAGCCGATCAACACACTAATCGATGGCACACATAGCGAGACACAAAGGCACTCGAGACATCAGATTGTCACAAGCATCACATGTTGCATCCTCTACCCCAGATATGGCTATGACAAGGATTGCAAACACTGGTTTCCTATCACCGCCTATACATCTTGAGAACAGATTTTATTAATGAATGTAGATGAGGAATCTCCAAACGAGATGAATGTGATCGAACACAGACCAAATCAGCCAGTAGCTAACAGGCGCTCAAGGCCGAGCAGACAGCAGCACTCAGCTCAGATATTTTCAATGCAAAGCACTTTGAATTGCAATAGTGTGGTATTTTAATTCCTTTCTATGTAAAGCATTATGAATAACTGTTTTAATTTTCCTTGCTTTTATTTTGTGATTATTTTTATTCCGTTCTATGTAAAGCACTTTGAATTGCCATAGTGTATGAAATGTGCTATATAAATAAACTTGTCTTGCCTTGCCTTGCCTTGCCTAATATACTGTACTGTAGGTGCCTCAAAGCACAAAAGGTTTATTACCTGGATCTCTTGGCCACACACACTCGCTTATTGGCTTCCTCGCTCTAATTCTCTCTCTATCCCCATCCCACTTTCTTCTGACCCCTGCAGAGGTTTAGCATGGCTCTCAGGCCAACAGCCAACAAAGTTACGCAACATCACCACAAATAATAATGTAGGCAGCTGGAGCACAGGAGAAAGGGAGAGAGAGGCAAAAAAAGAAAGGAGAAAAACATACTGTACTGTAGAGAGAAAGGGAGTATTAGAAACGAATCCTGTCAAAAGCAAAACCACTTCACCACCACAAAAATGTCACCCACTGGGTCATCGTTGGGGGGAAGGTCTTGCCTTTCCTGTTCAGAATTGGACATTTGTAGTATCTGTAAAATCTAGTTAACTTAAACTGGGCTCAAGCTCAATCCAGTTATTTCTCTTTACTTTGACACCTGCTGCAATGCTCAAATCCAAACAGTGAGAACATCCTCTACCCGGCTCTAAACTTTAACACAGGGCTCATTCTGAAACTGTATGACTTCCTTTCTTCTGCAGAACACAAAAGAAAATGCATTGTCCACACGATGAAAGTTACTGAGTCCAGTGTTGTTTTGGAACCCGCTGACTTTTGTTGTATGGACGAAAACAGTTTTTTTTTTTAAAGATCTTTGAAAATATTTTCTTTTGTGTTTGGTAGAGGAAATACATTTATACAGGTTTGGAAAAACATGATTGGAATTTGTGATTAAAGAAGTTTTTGGTGAACTTAAATCAACTTAAATACGCAAAGCGAAACATAAAATGAACTGAAACCAATGACTGATTACACAGACAAAGTAACAGTGTCCAACTTTCTTTCTTTTTTTTTAAATAAATGTACCATCCTATAATTAGCTTAATTAGCAATCAGCCATAATTTATTCTGTGGAAGTGAAAGTAGAGAGATTACAAGATAAAGATTTCATACTTTTGTACATGTTTTGTAACAAACTTAACTGTATAGCTGCTCCTTTGTATTTTATTCCAATTTAATTCTACTTAAAAATCTGATTCAAACTACTATTCTGCATCCTGCTCTACCACAATTCAGATTCAATACAAATTCTGGAATTCAATTAATTTAATTGGAATTTAAAAAATGTAATTCTGAAAGGTAGAGAACCCTTACATTTATATAGCAGTCATTCAAACTTCAAAATATATCAAAGTACCAAGGCATTTCCATCTGATATGATCACTGTACCATGGTGCATTTACTTAAGCGAGGATGAAAAGTTTATTTAGTCACAGCAAATGACACCCTGGGTCATTCCCGTATTCTACAGCTATGTCTCCAGCTTTGGTGATGGAGTGTTGGCCGCCCAGTGAACTACACAGCAGAACCACGTGGCTGTAAGTGACCACTGAAGCAGAAGAGAGAGAGGAAGAGGAAGAGGAAAAGATGAACAGATGGAGGAGTCACTGAACATAACACTGCACGCTGAGAGCCATGAGAAGTAAAGCAGTAGAGGGAATGATGGTGGGGAGGAAAGACACAGAGAGAGAGAGAGAGAGAGAGTGGGAGGACAGAACTGGAGGCGAACAGTTGGAGAGCCAAAAAAGAGAGAATGACAGAGAAATGGGCTGAGGGAACATGACTAAGGGGGTGTGGGCAGGAGGAGAGAGCTGTATGATTGTCTCTAAATTGGCACTAGGGCTAGGATATATATTGAATATTTTGCAATATATTCACAATGATGATTTTTTATTATTATAAATTGTCTACTGTTTTTTGCAAATTGCAACATCACAGATTTTTTACTTTTATTCAGCAAGGAAGCATTAAATTGATCAAAAGTGATAGTAGAGACATTTATTATAAATATAATATAATCATTTAACAAAATAACATAATAACAAAGGTTGCTTGAGAACTGAAAATTCAGATTTGCCACCCCAGGAATAATTTACATTTTAAAATACAGTAAAATAGAACCCAGTTATTTAAAAATGTTTCACAATATTAGTTTTTCCTGTTTATTTGAACAAATAAATGGAGCCTTGTCAATCCCAATCAATTCATCATAAACATCTTCCTTGCGATCATTCAGTGAAAAAGAAATGGAAAACATGGCATGATTAGCCTATTTTTAACTGGATGTTTCCTTTATTTTATGTCTAATAAACATTTAGGTAACAATGGCTGATTGAAAAATTAAAAATTAAAAAGAGAGAGGCTGCGTCCGAAAGCTTAAAAATGCTGCCTTCGAGGGATGCATTCCAAGGTAATAAGGCATCAAGGCAAGTCCCAATCCAATGTTAGCTTCACTTCCTGAGATAACTTCATCTGATTGATTCTGAAGGCATCATAGATGTATCCTTTGCTGCTTTTGATATCCCACAATCATATGCTTTCCGTTCTGTGACAGTTGAGCTAAAAAATAAAGATGGTGTCTGAAAGTTGGAGGTCAGTTTGTGTGTAAATGTACATTTTATTGCCAATGTTTTCTGATGTAATTTCTAGCGAAAAATAACTATTGTAGCAAAAATATTTTGCTTAGTTATCACCAAAGCTCGCTCTATTTTGCTATAGATCATTAAACTGTTGCGCTGTCTGAAATCAGTTTCGTGAGGTACCTTTGTGCGCAAACGCTGTCTACAAAGGCATTGCCTGATAAGGCAGCGAGGCAACAAGTCAGCTGCCTGAGTTTTCGGACGTAGCCAGAAAAAGAGGACGGGCAGACAAACAGACAGTCAGATATATCGATAGATAGATAGAGAGAAAGAAAGAGAGAGAGAAGTCTCCAGAATAGACTCCTTTAGGCTGTAGAGATGAAACACCAGACTACCTGTGTCACACCAGCTGCTCCACGCACCTCATCCATGCAGAAAACCAACTGCTACTGGGCAGAGTAGTGCTCAAAGCAACACAGCTCTGTACATATCAGATGTTTAATTAAACCTCAGCAGGTGGTAGTTCAAAGTCAAGGTGTGCACAAACATACAAGCCAAACTGCCCTTCGCCACTTTTTATACCGAGTATAAAAAGTCAAGCTCAAGTTTTCAATATGCGTTATAAACCATGGAGAACAATTCAATTTCACATATCTATTTTTTAAATGATTATTTTTTAAATTATTATTTGTAGAAGTTTCCTAGAAAAGCAATGCTGTGGATATTTTTTTTATTTTTATTTTTTACCAGAAAAGAGTGAAAAAGACTGCACAAGTGGCTAATTTCTAGCAGTTTTGTGATATTCAGAGAAAGAATTTCTCTGAATGTATTTAATTACATATACAATTATAAGTACTTTTTAAAATAATTACAAATGAAAAAAATTTATAAAAAAATTGTCTGTTAAGAATTTTAAACAATAAAGAGGAACAAAGAAAATACAAGCCATAAACAAAGAGTGCTTTCAGTATTTAAAAGTATCTGAAAGGTTTCCATTCAAGAGCTGAGCTGTGAGTGATTTTTTTCTTTCTCAGAGAGAGATTTTTCAGATTTTTCTTTACTGTTGTTTGATTATTATGATGACATCATAGATAGCCGATGTTTTAATAAGCTGTATTCACACTAAGGCTGCGTTTCCCGATAACGTTGTCTCTTAGCGCGCTACGAAGACTCTTAAGGTATAACTTAACTAAAGGTATACCATTGCTAGGCGTGTTCCCCGAACTATACCTTAGGAAGCTGCTTAAGATATACCTTCTTACGTGCGACGTTACCGGGTGCTGTCCGTGGCAATGGTGCTGAATTGGTTGATATCGATGACTCGAGAATCAATTATTCTCTCGTGCAGGGGCTGCTTCACTGCGTTATGCGAAAAAGCGGTGTTCTTTATAAAAGAAGCACTTGGGTGAGAAAAAACACTGATATTATGGATTCGGACGACACTAAAATCACTGACTCACCCCTGTAAATGTTTAAAATACCGTACGAGCCCATGAGAAACAATTAGCGTCCGAATAGGCCTAGGACTTAACTAACAGTAGCCTATGCTTTCACTGGCCTTTAAAAGCGCTCTTTAATTAAATGAATAATATAATATATATAATAATATAATTAAAAATCTAACAACAATCAGTGTAATGACAATTTTATTCTTTGCATGAAACCACTTGAATTAGCCTAATTGAACACTGTCTGGGTGAATTATATTCGTATAGACCTGCAACAGTGATAAGGTAAAGCTAAGAGTGGTCCAGACCAACCTTCCGAACGTATGACTTACAGAAGGTATACTTAACTAAGAACGTTTCAGGAATGTGACGGTTCAATGAGTCCTCGTGCAGTGAGTGCTTGTGTGTTTGTCCCTGAGTTACAGGCTGATTGCTGGAGGGCGTGGCTTTACACCTGAACCAGATCATGGTACTTTAAAAGACACTGGGTCAAACAGAGAGGGAGATGATGGCTCGCTGGTGTTGTTGCGGCTCTGGAGGCTTCCGGAGAGCTGACGGGATGTGTGGGTTACGGGAGATCACAACCGCTTCGGAGATCTGATGTGATATACTTCCCTCCTGATGACGATATTTTGATTTGGATTTCTCGTTATGTTTGGTTGAATTGATATCACTTGAGCTTGCCACTTACAGATACATGCTGACACGCTGACTAACACTTATACTGATCTATTGACATTCCATGTTTATTACTTTATTTAAATAAATCTTATTGTTTACGCAGCGGTTGTGTGGCGTCTCCCTTACTTTGTTGCGATCTTTGAGAAGAATCGTAACGGGAAACACGTATTAACGATAAGGTACAGCTTAAGGTGTAACTTAAGAACGACGTAGCGTTAAGAAGGTTTCGGGAAACGCAGCCCAGATCTCTTTTGAAATATAAGATGTTTTTGTCCTGTCTGTTTAATCCCTTAAGACATAATTGACTGTTTACATTAATTTTGCATCATAAAACCATTTTGAGATGCAGGTAGATTTAACACACATAAATCTTGCACAAAGTGCACGTGAGCATTTGAAATTGAAAGCAGCCTTCTGTCAGTGAGTTTCATAATGCCCACTGCATTCCAAATGACATAAATTATGCCTTCGTAGAGTATTTGTAAGGATAATACCGGCGGGCGAGACCACACACTGCAAACATAACATCAAGCACAGTGCATATCCATTGCAATAAAGCCTGCGAATGTCCTTGTAATTCATTTCAACCTTCCCGAACTTTATGTAAGATTATTTTATGGAAGGTTTGAGTGGTGTGTGTGAGGAATTAGAAGCAAGCAGAATACGGTTGTTTCTAAAGCACATGCAGAGTCATTGCGGATCTGCGGTTAGATTCGTTGGAGAGAGAATCGCGATGCATCGATGAAGCAATTTTTTCTACCACCCCTAACAACTACACTCTCAGAAAATAAAGTACACAATTGTACCTTTAGGGGTACAATGGCTTGTCACTGGGGCAACAATATTGTACCTTAACCTTTAAAAGAAACGGTACATATATGTACCTTTTAATGCTTTTTGACCCTCAAAAAGGTACATATATGTACCTTGAGGTCCAATAATAAGCCCTATGGGGTACGTTAGTGTAGATTGTACCTTAGGGGACAGAAATGGACTCCTACTGTACCCCTGTTTCTGACAGTGTACCATAAAAGTTTTAATAATCATTCTAATTCAGTCCTTACCACAACTATAACAACGACACAGAGGAACGATAACTTTGGAATCACAATTACCGGAGGCTAATACAAATAAAATAGTTAAGATTATCTTTATTATAGTTATCATTCTTGGTGTGAATGGGCCTTTCAAGTTTCAAGTCACATTTTTGTACTCAGATCTGAGTTAAATCATATCATTGAATTTAATGACCCTCAATGCAGTGGGAAATAACAGCCAGTTCTGTCCTTTACAGATCACTGGAGAATATCAACGCACGCACCCTTTTGTAATGTTACTCATTTGATTCAATCACCACGTATTCGAACTCTGCTACCCTCTGTCTGACCATCACAATTCAAAATTTCACACAGACCAGGACAATATGGCCTCCAAATGCCTCTATCGCCCCGGGACTCAATAATTCATCGTCTCTGCTCTCAGCGGCAGATCAACACAGTCCGTGGAGCTCTAGAGTTACATCCTGCTCAATAACACATTGTTTAGCGCAGCACAACTTCAAAGGTGAAGACCGGAGTGAGGAGATAACCTTTCACAGAGGGTATGGTTTCACCCTCTGCTCCTCCATTCGGCATGTGGCAACTTAAATGAACTGATCCTCGGATGTGCCGTGCTACTCGATTGGCATTTCACAGAGCGACTTGGTGACTCACTGACAGATACTAGAGCCCTTTGATGGAGCAGCCCCATCAGTGCTGGTGTCAGCCAGCCGTAAGTAAGGCAGACACTGGAGAACGTGATGAATGCTAGCATGCTGCACTGCAACCGGGACACAGAGTCAAGTCAAAGCAGGTGCTTATAAATGATAGCATTCAAATATCGCTGTGCTAATAGGCATGCTAAATAACTGCTTAGAGGCAAAGAGGTTCACTGACAACAGAGAGATTACTCATGAAGCAGATGAAAGGTGGTTTTGATAAGATCTCTCTTATCAAAACAAACAACATACTAGAACATCTGACATTTTGGAATCGCATACAGTTCATGTTGGACACTATGATAACGTCTGAAAAATGGGGGCATATTTACCTGCTTGTGTGTAACCCTTATTCCTGATCACTGTTTTGATGCTGTTTAACATTAACACCACTTTAAAAAAGTCCTTGTATAGGAGTTGTAAGCCATGCACCAAACAGACCAGCTACGACATTAATCTAAAAATAAAACTTTGATTTGAAGCAAAGAGCTATTTAAAAATATGACAAAAAGACAAAGGTGCAAGACTAAGTACTTAACAGCTTTAATCAGGGAATTATGTTGATTATATATATATATATATATATATATATATATATATATATATGTATAAACAATATATTCAGGGGTGCACATAACTATTTTGTTCTGGTTCTCAAGTGAGCACCTGGAGATGCTGTTTGGAACTCACACTTTACACGGCACACTTATCTTACAAGCTGTCGCCATCACTTTCCTCCTGACTGCTCAAATCTTCTTTTCTCTCGAACATAGTACAGTGAGGAAAATAAGTATTTGAACACCCTGCTATTTTGCAAGTTCTCCCACTTGGAAATCATGGAGGGGTCTGAAATTGTCATCGTAGGTGCATGTCCACTGTGAGAGACATAATCTAAAAAAAAAAATCCAGAAATCACAATGTATGATTTTTTAACTATTTATTTGTATGATACAGCTGCAAATAAGTATTTGAACGCCTGTCTATCAGCTAGAATTCTGACCCTCAAAGACCTGTTAGTCTGCCTTTAAAATGTCCACCTCCACTCCATTTATTATCCTAAATTCGATGCACCTGTTTGAGGTCGTTAGCTGCATAAAGACACCTGTCCACCCCATACAATCAGTAAGAATCCAACTACTAACATGGCCAAGACCAAAGAGCTGTCCAAAGACACTAGAGACAAAATTGTACACCTCCACAAGGCTGGAAAGGGCTACGGGGAAATTGCCAAGCAGCTTGGTGAAAAAAGGTCCACTGTTGGAGCAATCATTAGAAAATGGAAGAAACTAAACATGACTGTCAATCTCCCTCGGACTGGGGCTCCATGCAAGATCTCACCTCGTGGGGTCTCAATGATCCTAAAAAAGGTGAGAAATCAGCCCAGAACTACACGGGAGGAGCTGGTCAATGACCTGAAAAGAGCTGGGACCACCGTTTCTAAGGTTACTGTTGGTAATACACTAAGACGTCATGGTTTGAAATCATGCATGGCACGGAAGGTTCCCCTGCTTAAACCAGCACATGTCAAGGCCCGTCTTAAGTTTGCCAATGACCATTTGGATGATCCAGAGGAGTCATGGGAGAAAGTCATGTGGTCAGATGAGACCAAAATAGAACTTTTTGGTCACAATTCTACTAAACGTGTTTGGAGGAAGAAGAATGATGAGTACCATCCCAAGAACACCATCCCTACCGTGAAGCATGGGGGTGGTAGCATCATGCTTTGGGGGTGTTTTTCTGCACATGGGACAGGGCGACTGCACTGTATTAAGGAGAGGATGACCGGGGCCATGTATTGAGAGATTTTGGGGAACAATCATACATTGTGATTTCTGGATTATTTTTTTTTAGATTATGTCTCTCACAGTGGACATGCACCTACGATGACAATTTCAGACCCCTCCATGATTTCTAAGTGGGAGAACTTGCAAAATAGCAGGGTGTTCAAATACTTATTTTCTTCACTGTAGATGATGATGATGATGATGATGATGTTTTTTATTATTTTTTATTAACATTAATGACACAGTCAACAGCAGGAATATTAGGCTGCTGTCACTTTAAGACCAAATGCTCGACCGAATATACTGACACACATCCGGTCTCTTTTTCAACTGTTCACTTGACATAACCAAGAGAATACTTGCCAAGATGTGTATTTTTTGTCAATTTGTGTGTGTCTGCTCAAGCACAAGTTAACATGAAAGAGGACTCAATTTGGTGTTTGAGCGCTGTCTGAAACACGTCTCTCTCTCTCTCTCTCTCTCTCTCTCTCTCTCTCTCTCTCTCTCTCTCTCTCTCTCTCTCTCTCTCTCTCTCTCTCTCTCTCTCTCTCTCTCTCTCTCTCTCTCTCTCTCTCTCTCTCTCTCTCTCTCTCTCTCTCTCTCTCTCTCTCTCTCTCTCTCTAAAAATGCATAAAGTGACTAGGTGTAAACAGGCCCAACATTATCCCTAACAAAGTAGTGTGCTACAGCCATTTCTCACAGAAGCAGCCATAAAGCTTCAGTCTATCTCGCTTACCACCAGCACTTTTTCTGTAATGAAAAGGTGCCATATACGCTTTCTTCTCTACGTGAATCATAAGACACTTCATGTACACCACATCTTTTGTTCAATACACAAAAACATCCTTTTCAGATCCTGCCAATCCTCTCACATTGTGTGGGTCCACTCAGCAACATTTCTGAGTGTACAATAGATAAGAGCAAAAGCACTGACTGTACGCAGAGTTCATCAAGCACTAGTAGCTCACTGGCATCTGAAATCATTGAAAGATGGCAGAAGCCATTAATGATGACTCATTCCCATTTCCTGTTGTCCTGACTAATGATTGTGTGGCAAGAGAGACAACATCCTGTAATTCTAATTAAAAGATGAGAGGTTCTTATTCTAGGAGCCCGCTACGAATTCAATCCCACCACAGAGACATATAAAAAACAGGTCTAGCAAGATGTGTGAAGAATTCTGAACAGCAATTTCTGTCAATAGTGAACATAAGCATATGACTCTGACTCTGTTATAAATGAACTGTATAAGCTGAAAAAGCAGCTTAACTGCAGCAACATCACATTGTGCTTTAATTCTGACAGTGTTTGTGCCTGCATAAGTAGTGCATTTATGCAGACAGTGTGAAAATGTAACCTGTTTGTAACGGCGGCAAACTAAATATGCACTGCTTCCGTCTGCAGTGTAAAACAGGCATAATGGATTGCTATCCGATCAGTTAAACATACATCTGTCATACAGAAAGTAAGTCATGCAGGTTTGGAACTAGATGAGAGAGTAAACAAAGACGGTTTTAATTTTTGGGTAAACTAAGACAACAAAAAAATAAAAAAAAATAATGGCTGTCCGAAACCATAGTGGATGTTTTTGTGTGCACTCATTCAATCCCACAATGCACCGCAATAATGAGTGTACAACTAATATACGCTCAACAGCTATAGCCATAATGTACTGTGACAGTTGCACTGAATGAATTTACGCGTCTCGCCAGAAAATGGCGCCCGCAGCTTAATCATCATCCATTCAACCATTTTCCTAACCACTGGCCTAATGTGGCTACATCGTAATATCATCCAGGTATAAACAATTCCCTTTTACTTGATTATGAAATTGCTTAATTAAGGTTTATACATGCTAGTTTCAATAACAGAGTTAAAGATAAATCTTTTCATTACTACTGGAGCTGTTTGCTAAGTGTCAAATGATTACAGCAAGCACAAACTATGCAAAAGCGGCAGCCCTTTTGGCACACTCAGTGTCCAAATTCACTCACTCTTTTTCATTCACTCCTTCAAGTGGACTATATTAGTGGAGTAATACAGGGAATAGTGAATGAGGGAATAGGGGCAATTTCGAACGCGGGGCTTGATAATTACAGACAGGTGTGTTGAGTATGGTTGGAGCTGAACACTGAAGGTAAATCTCCAGGAACAGGATTAGCAACTGGTTCTCCAGTCGAAGATTCTAGTAATGTTCAGAGAGGCACAAAAAGTTTAACTAGCAGTAAACAAAAGGTCGGACCAGTGCTGGATGTCAGGTGCATTCTGGGAATCTCTGGAAATGATTTCCCTAGTGTTTGCAGGAGTTTTCTTATTTGTGTCCTGCTCAACCCAGGCAACCGGATTCCATCTTCCTCACTGCCCATGTAACAGATTTGACTTCCAAACGGGCTAGAGTCTTGGCAATAAAAGGGCCAGCTGAGAGAGACAGAGCAAAGACAGAAAGGATCCTTTTGTTTGGGGCTCCCAGCTGCCATCATCCGCAGTCAAACCGGGCCTTTCATGTGAAACCACAGAAGCTGAGCCAACCAGAGGGGAAGGCAATCTCACACCACTACCTCCATAGGTAATGAGCAGGAGCCGGAAGCACCACCCTAGAACTGGGCACACACACAATTCTGCCAAGCCCTTCTAAAGGGTGCCATGAAACCAGGCCTATCAATACCAAAACTAAAAACAAGTCTGCTCTGCTCTCAGAGAAGCAAAGTAATGTCTAGAAATAGAAAAGATCAACCACGGCTATCACCTCAAACGATTTTGATAACACATTCTGGACTATGTTTAGATAGTTTAGCCCATTGTTTCCCAACCTTTTTTCAGTCAAGGCACCCTTTGAAAATTTAAAAAAATGTGTGGCACCCTACACTTGTGTTGTCACGATACTACTTTGATACTATACCTTGAAATGTATAAATTTTCAATACCACAGGGAAGAACTGCCGTATAGGCCTACTGTTATATAGATATTTTTAATATTATAATTTTTTTTTGTCCATCCATTTAAAGTCTAGGAAATCATTAATTTCTTCTGAAGAGATCACTTTACATGATGACATATTTAATTAAGCCTTTTATTCATATATAAACATTGCTCAATTACCATTGCAAATCTCACCTAAATGTTCGCTCACTCAGTGTATAATTTTGTTATAATTGCACAAGATAGCTTGTTTTTAATATATTTTATGTAATAATTTCACAGTTAATCTCCAAATTAATGTAGAAACAACATAAAGACAGTATATTTCAAATAATTGTTTAATGGCATCTTTTTGAAAGAAGTGTTATTTGATTCTGATGTCACTGCTGCACATGTGGATCCCACACGCGTCCCATTTTCTCACAACTCTTAACGTTCATTTAAGACTTTATTTAACTAATTTAAGACTGCTCTCATGAGGATACAAAGCGAAAGCGCGAAAGAGAAGTCGATTCTGGCGCGCATCGTTCTGTGCGTCGTGTGTGTCGTGTGTGTCAGCATCACAGACAGCGCATTCTCTTTTGTATTTTCTCGCCTGCATGGTTTAAAATCATTTGCATGAAGAAGAACGTGATTATATAATGTAACGCTAGCCAAAGGATGACAGAAAAAAAAAACGGATTAATTGCGTTAAATATTAACGCGTTAAACTGAAAAACATTAATCGCACGCGTTACCGTTGACAGCAGCACGGACATAACCGATGTGTTTATGTGAATACGCGGCAAGACGGACGTTGTGACAATGTTTTCGTGTGTATTTGACCGTTAGTGCAACAATGAAAAATAGGCAGCTTTATGTGGACGCACTGGGAATGAGGCACGGCCACGCGCAAGCGCAACCTCCGCAATTCACCGCCGAAAACTTATGATTTGCATTTTTATTATAAATTTGTGCGCATTATTTGTTGTTATTAGAGACTTCCGACGAAAAAATTGTAAAAAAATTGTAAAAAAAAATTGTACACATTTTAGCAATTTTTAAATGTTTGATTTAAAACCCCTGCTCTCGCCAGAAGGCTGGCTGGGAGAGGTTGGGAAACGCTGGTTTAGCCACATGAAACAATTTATCTTCATTCTTGCAATCTTTCTTCACAATGTTCTATTCCAGTACAGAAGCAAACTGCTGTGAAATCGTGCCGTTTCCTCTCACTGCTTTTGTAACACCTTTCAAAACACCAATCCCTTTTCACTTTATACTTCAAGGGCAAAAGTTAAAAATAAAAAAATGCAGTGTTTCCTTCAGGATTTTGTTTTTGCAGAGAGGGCACCAATTCACTGAGAGTATTGCATCTTTAGATCTGTAAGATTCACAATGTTCTATTCTTTCTTATATATATTTTTTTGTTCAAGAATGAATTAAACAAATCAAAAGTGACAGTAAACAATTATGTTACAAAATATTTCAAACAAATGTATCAGTATTATAGAACCTTAATGACAATTCTAAATCAGTTATTGGTACCGATTCGGATTTATTGACACTGACAGCTTATACTACGGGGCTGTTGAATGCATGAATCTGATCTCTAGGTGTGCAATTATTTTCAGGAAAACGAACGGTTAAAGAAGTTCCAAGCAGGTCTTGACCACATGCAGTCACATATCACTTCGCCAAATGATTTTGGTTATTTCAAAGGTCCTTACAGCCTACAACAGTAAAAGAACCAAAACCCATAACGACACTGACTAAGCAAATAAATATGGTAAACATTAGGATAAAAACGACTAATTATTTCCATGTTTTTTGTGACAAAATTACGTTTTACTATGTATGAAAAGCACATACGTACTCTTTTTCTCCCGCTCTCTCTTCCACTCAAATGCACACATATTCAGTACGGACTGACTGACACACACTCACACAGAAATTTTATGTCAGCGCTGCTCTGGTGATTTTATCAGTAAAATAGTTTAACAACTTAAAAGCTACATTTCATTTCTCACTAGCGAGGTAATAACGGTACTGTTCTTGGAGCAGATAAAGTTACAGTAAGAAAGACGCGGCTGCCGAAAACTGTTGAGAGTCAGACTCAGGTAATCCACATCTCTCTCTCTCTCTCTCTCTCTCTGACTGCATTAATAACTGCATTAGTCTGCTATCAACGGCCCGTTGTCAATTATTCCTTATCTATTTTATTCCATGAATACCCAGAATTAACTATGGGATGCTGATAATTTAGTAAATGATCCTTGAACCTAGTATCAAATATTTCTATGACCCTCATTTCACCCAAACATAATGGTTATAAGGGTTAAGAGTTATATATATAATATATCACTTATTAAAACATTTAATGAAGCAGAACAGAATATAACACCTGCTTCACTCTAAAACTAAACGTCTTGTTTTTAAATGCAGTGATTGTGATAGATTTTGAGATTTCCTTTGCTTTGTAAACAGAACTGATGCTTTACCTATTCTATATTCCACCTGCATATTTCAAAAGTCTAGCCAACAACTATAAAAAGAAAAATGCTTGAAAATGTACCATAAACAGGATACAATTTGTAGAAATAAAACATGTTCATCTCTAGCAACCCCGCAAGAGGTCATGACCCACATGGTTGAAAACCTATAGCAAACAAAAGCACAAGCATAAATACTTGTTTGCAGTTTACAGCCCTCATGCAATACCGGTAATTACATTTAGACTTTAAATATTTCTAAATTAGCTGTTAGATAAGTCTACTAATCATTACAAAGTGCTACTGTTTGAGGTCAATGGCTTCAGCTGATTATTTTGAGTTAATAACCTCTTAACAGAGGCAATTACAGCAATTACACTCCATAGCACATTTCCATTGTGCATTTTCATTTTATCTGCTTGACAGTCATTTACAACCAAAAGCCCTTATCAGGCTGTTTGCTGAACATAAAATGGCAGTATCAGAGGCCTTCAGTACTTAGTACAGTAAAATGCTGTATTTTGCCTTCTGAGAACAACATATTTCCAGAAAATATGCCATGCCCCTGAGCCAAGTGCTTGGGTATGTAATTAATAATTAGCGAGATTTCAGCTTGGCAAGCCTTTTCTGAACAGCTATAATCCTAGATCCCAGAAGGTACTGTGATCACTTCCTCCAGTTTGTCATTGAACACTGCGCGTCCTTTCTATGGAAAACGGGCCCTGTCTTTGTTCAGGAATTTAGTAAATATTAATTTGGATTGCAAGACTTTAGAAACAGACAGTTTAGTTGTGTCTCAAATGAGGCAGACATTCTCAAAACTCACATCAATAGAAAAATATTGTACATGAATGTGCTGACGGTCAGAGGAGGAATCCATGATGAAGCTGCTATATATTGTGTTGGTCCCTTTTCTTTGAACGAGCTATAAATATGACCCAACAGAAGCCTTGGGCAGTTTTGATGGCCGCAGTGAAATTATACCCCACTAAACTGGCTTTCATGTCCATGCTGAGAACTCACAGGGTTCCAGTGTAATTGGAGTTTGGGCCAAGCGGTTTGAGGGCTTGTTACTGGCTCAGCCTTATCATTCTGTGGCTGCACCAAAGCCTGGGGTTTAACTGGGCCACATGCACCCCTCTCCACTGCCAGCTGGAGAGATATCTGAGCAGAAGGCCTATAGCAGAAAAATATTTTGATTGAAAGCTCTAAATCAGACTTTTGGTACTGACCATCAGTTCTGAATTAAGTCCAAAAGACAAGTTTTATATAAGCTGAAAGAGACAAGAGAGAAAATAAAAATCATTTTCAGCAGATTCAATCAAACTGAATCAGCTAAAAAGTAGCACACAGGCAACACATTCTGTACCAGTAAGGAAAATGTGAACTATTTGTTTGGTATTTTACAACTGAACAAGCTAATATTTGTTGTCTCTTCTGTAGCTTATATTAAGGCGAACCTTTGATGAAGTCAGCTCTGCAGTGAAGTCTACAGAAATACAGGTTTGGAACGGTACACTCAAAACACATTTTGTTCAAATTGCTGATCATAAGTGATTTCTGGTAGTAATTTATTTACTGTGTTTTTTTCTAACATTTATAAAACGGATAGTTCCGGTCCTTGATTCTGATTGGTTGAGCCGCATTCGAAGCCGTTGTAAATTACTCAACAAACATACATGTAAAACATGCATACATGTAAAACGGATAGTTCCGGTCCTTGATTCTGATTGGTTGAGCCACATTCGAAGCCGTTGTAAATTACTCAACAAACATACACCTGTGACCGCATTACATTACATTAGAATTACTGCGCAACTGCCATTTGTGATTCTTTGTTGCTGCATGTGTTGCTTGGCAACCTCTTTGGAACTACATTGCTTGGCGGAGGAATAAATGTGTTATAACCACTGATCTATATAGAATGACATTATATAGATCAGTGGTTATAACGTTATATATGTTTTGTTGCTGGTGTTTATTTTATGAATAAAATAAATATTAAAATGAATATTTTAATCCGCTCTGCGTCGTGCCTAACAACGCCCCTTAGCTGTTCTAAATTCACTGTAAATCACGGCTTTGCGGGGCTTATTGCTTTATTATACACTACTATTATAACCATACAGATGCCAAACTTTTGAACAGCGCTGTGTATGGAAGCCGCATTTCCATATCACAGTAAACAAAAAAGGTAATTGCTTTATATTTTGCAATATGACTTCATATATCAAAAAAATTACTTTGTTTCTCATAATTACAACTTTATATTGCACAGTGTGGGTTGATTTCTTATTTTAAACTTTCTCACAAGTACCTTGTAAGGTGGAAACTGGCTTCAATATTTATATACAGAACATAGAATATATACAGAGAATGTAGACCCTTAAAGGCAGGGTAGGTGAGACATTTTTTGTTATTGTGGTTGAAAGTCTCTTCACATAAGAAAAAAGCCTGAAAGGTTACAATAGCATTCTACTGTGATATCAGTGCTTCTCAAAAGAACATCCCAGAATACAGAAAACACCAAGAATACTAGTCAATCATTGTTCATAGAGTTCTTGCATTGACAGAAATCCCAGGACATTGTGCTATTGAATGTGCCCATCCAATAACAACGAGAGGAAAACAGCAATTCAGAGACAATTTTCTTCCAGTCCTCAGATTTTTCTAAGACTAGACCTAGAAGTAACTGTAACTAGTGCATCAGTGCTGCAACAATTCCCTTTTCTTTATTAGTGTGGGAAAACAAAACCTTTGAGCCAGATCTCCAGAGGCAGTGGCTGCATGATCAATACAGCTACAATGGCTGGAACCGTTACTGCTGGTATATTTACAGTGGTGACCTACTTCCTCAAGGTACAAGCGATTTACTGCTTCAGCCATTTCACCAGGCAAGCAGACCAAAACACCTTAAAGTGGTTGTGTGGCAAATTCATAGAGAGATATATTGACTTAGAGAAGTTTATATGCCTTGTATAAAAAATATTTATCAGGGTGTATCGGCAATACACACCATTTATGATAAGCCAGTCTAAATAAAGTTAATTCCATGCTGTTATTTCCTAGACAAGCTCAATAACATTAGCTTTTATGGCTACTGTGAAACAACACACCATGTGCTCAAAACAACAACAAAAAGGGCTTCAATTAGGTGACACAGCAAATCTGAACAGCAGCATTTACAACTTGTTAAACATCTACAATTTACTTGCTGAGCCATTAAAACTATTCTGCAGCCAAACTTTTCATCAGTTTCATTGCAGCACCTAAAGTCCTCATGATTTATGAGCAGCCCACTTACTAGTGGATGTCGCTGCGCATTGTCTTTAAATCTAATTAATAGAAGTCGTTCATCTGTGGCTGACATTAACTACCACTGACAATGACTATACAGAACACTTTTCCCTCTGCTTTGGGATTTGGTTGAAGATCAAGACAATAACAGTGACAAAAAAAACCTTCCAGGGGTAAACAAGGACAAATTGTTCCACTCTAAACTGTTTAAATGTAACAAAATGTCAATTCTGTTTTAAAAAAACCTTGCTATTTTCTCTGCAACAATCAATATGCATCAAATAACTGAACAAACTCACATGAAATGTACAGAGGCTATTTTTTAATACCAATTCAATCAAATTTGTTTTGGAGTTTGGTTTTACATCGCCTCTTCTGCCTTCTTTAGAAAAGAATCCCAACACAATCTGTGAAACATGTTACGGTCAAATTGCTAAAGTATTCAAACAACTATTCTCCTATTGTCATAAACAACTGTCAAACTATCAGCAGTATCGTGTTGATAATGATGCTGTCTTTTCACTAGATTTGAACAAAACTGAGTGCTGCTTTTCAGTTTGGGTTCACTCAGGAGACATCAAGGAACTTGACTTACTTTTATTCATACACACACTTTCACGTGTCACCACTGCACTGTAAAGACATTGGTAAATCTTCAGAACACAAATTAAGATCTTTTTAATGAAATCTGAGAGCTTTCTGTTCTCTATAAATTTGATATATACAAGGCATATAAACTTCTGCTCCAAATTTCACATATATGGAATTAAGTAAAATCAAGCTTCATCAAGTGTACATGACAGTGTCATGCAGAAGGGCAAGAATTACGGTCACATAAGATGATTGACAGTTCTAGATCGAATGGGCGCTCACTGAGTCATAAGTCACGCAAAACCCATAACAGGAGAGACAGAGCTCCCTCTGAATGCTCTTTCAGCTCTTCAGGTTGCATAATTCATTTGGTAAGAAATGATATTCTGTATGACGAAATATTTTACAAACATGTGAGAATAAATAAATATAATCTCCAAATATGCACACTTTTGGACTTAGAGCCCAAACGTACACTGTCTAGAGCATCTACTGTATGTGAACACAAATAGACCGCAGTAGACGTGACTAAAAATGAATGCAAGTTGTTATTCTATTCAAACTATCAAAAATTACAGATTGATTATTTTACACTCCTGACATAAGTTAAGAAATTATTATCACTGTAACCTAGTTTTATCATAAACAGTGGTCAAATATCGAAGCTGGAGTCTTAAATCTTTCTAATGATACTCAGTTTTTCCAGATCAAATAAAAGTGTGATGTTTTAAAGTACAGTGAATGTTGAACAACAATAACCTGGGGCCGTCGGCGATCTTTGCATTTAAAGGGGTTTTCATAGCTTGAATTGAGTACTAATACTAATTTAATGTAGAAATTACATTTGTTTTTTTCTGTAGCATTTACTTCACCATAGAATGATTTTAATCAGTGAAGAACGCCAGAACGCCGTCGTCACTCCATCAGCAGCTGTTGCTTAAAGTCCATGGGTGCGTCTCAATCAGCTCCCTAGTTCAGTAGTTAGGGCACTGATCAGGGAGTATGCCATTTTAAGGGCTGTCTCAATTGAAGAATACTTCCAGTTCGCTCCTTAAAAAGTCCCACAATGCACTGTGAAAACCAGGGAGCATCCATGCATCCACTATGTTCCCTTGATTTAAATGTGAGCCAGCTTACTACACATAACGAAACGCGATAGATGTTTTTAAAAATACAAGCCATTTTACAATTATATTTCAGCATTAACAAACATCGCTAGACAGGTAATGAACATAATCTAGCAAATATTTATAATTTATTTAATGCTGAAATGTTGCACGTATATGTAACAAGCAAAATATTTATCATAATTATCATAAATAACATCGCAAATAATGTCAGAGATATATCAGCTCTGCTGTTATTCATAAATACCAGTAGTGATGTTGTATAAAGAGGACGTTGTCACGTCGCCGAAAATAGATTCATCAGTGTCCCAATGTGTAGTGAGTCAGCGTCCTTTACTGTCCCTACCAGTGCCCGAATTCGTGAACACGATATACTGATTGATGAGTTTGGGAGCTATAGGGAGCTAGGGAGCTGATTGAGACGCACCCATTTCAAGTGATCCTGAAGAGCTTGATTAGCTGGTTCAGGTGTGTTTGAGTAGAGTTGGAGCTAAACTCTGCAGGACAGCGGGTCCCCCAGGAGCAGGGTTCAAGACCTCTGAGCTTCAGGAAAGCATCACAAGACAACAAGTTACTAAATGTGTTCGACAACAGTGTAAGTAAAAAAATTGCAGTCATATGAATTCATGCTGGGAACACAAATGGGAATGAATCACAAAACATATTTCTATTATAAAAAAATAAAAAAATAAAAATAAAAACAGTAATCCAGCCACCTGCTTTTGCTTTTTTTTTCACTTAAAGAATTGTAGTATACATAAACCAAATTCACGAATCTAGTAAATATTTAGTTTTATTAATTTTTTTCAGCATTCTTTACTTGTTTTAAAAGTGATATTTTCTTTTTATGTTTTACAGTGCATGATGTACAAGAACAATGGACAGTTTGAAACAGTTTGAATGTAGCAGAGAAAACTTGAAAAGACCTTCTGCCTGAGAGGAATTTGCCAGAGCTTAAGGATTACATTCCTCTTTTTTAAAAATCAATTACTGTGGCATGCAGTTGTTGAGCTCTCTCTCTCAATTACTGTGGCATGCAGTTGTTGAGCTCTCTCTCTCAATTACTGTGGCATGCAGTTCTCTCTCTCTCTCTCTCTCTCTCTCTCTCTCTCTCTCTCTCTCTCTCTCTCTCAATACATTGTCCTTCATTCTTCAAAAAGTGTAACAGAAACTCTCAATATTGCGGAAGTAACCGGACGACCTTGTGATCGCAGCAGAAACACAAATCTGTAGAAACGTATTTTGTTACAAGTGCCAAAAGTGGTCGAGCAGCATTATTTCCTAATTACAAGAAGCACAAAATCCATTTGTCACGAATCAGATGTAACATGTGATGCCACTGGCAGGTTTTCTCTGAGACAGCGTCCACTTCTTACCACTCCGGCCCCCTCAGCACTGCACCTTCCTAAAAAATCATCTGACCAGTTTAATGTCACTGTGGGGGAGTGACTCATCATTAGAGACATTCTCATGGCTCTTCTCACATTTTGGTGCCCATGTTTCAATTGCAGGCAATGTGAGCCATTCTGTTAAAGTCCCCCTGTGGTAAAAAATTGAGTTTTTATGGTCTATGTGGTGACAAATCATTTCTATGTGGTGGTTTTAATGTGCTTTTAGACAAACCATGTGCAAATTCATAAGTCAACACCATTGCTGAGTATTTTCTCCTTAAAACTGCAGTGATCTAAAGACAGTCTCAAAAACGCGGTTTGAAATCGCTGGTGATTCTTAAGTCACAAACTACCTTGTAACCAATCACGTCAACGTGCCGGCGGGCTTATAATTGACAGGGAACTAGACCGGAGTCTCGAGGGAAGCCAGGTTATCCCGGTATATTTTTTTGTTGTTATGAAAAATCTGGTGATTTAGCAATATAGCGGGTGTATGATGTACAGTATATTACAATGTTATGATGACCTATATGCCTTTCTACTAGGGGTGTCCCCGACTATGGATTTTCGTAGTCGAATCAGAATCGTCATGTCTTGCTTATAGTCGAATCATGTGTATGGGGATGGGGATGGGGATGGGGCTGGGGGCGGGGCTTTAACATTTCAAAGCCGCGATGTACAGAAAATCACACAAAGATATAGAAGAAAATGTATAAAAACATTTTGGATCAATAAAACTAAGAAATAACATAAATAACTCCAGAAAGGCCACAGACAGGATTTGCATTTCACATACAAATCAAATTAAATCGGCTAAATTACCTGTGCGAGCAGGCTCTATACACCACAACATCGATAAACCGAAAAAATAAACAATTAATTTACTAAATTAAATTAGAACAGAATATACCTTTCTAATAAATAAAAATACAAAACGAAATAAATCAGAATCAAGTCACAAGATGAGCAAATGTGTGCAAAATGCCTAAAGTGCAGGGGAACATATATTCAAAACAAAAGCCACAAATAGTTGGATTAGATAACCCTGACAGATCAATAAATAAAATAAAAATAAAGAAACTATTAAAATAACGATAGTAGCCAGAATTTTCAACTTTGTCTTTTTAACTGCAGAAACAAATGCTAAACTGGAGTGGCAGTCTTTTTAGCTAAAAAAGTTCACACTCACAGCATCCAAAAATCAAATTAGAACCGGCTAAAAAGTTTTGAAATCACTTGTACCCTTCCTGATCGAGAGAACAAATCCAAACTTCCACTCTGTGTCCGTTGGAGTCTTTTCAAATTGTGCGCGCGGATAAAATACATTCTAACGTGAAACTTGTTAACGTTGGCCGGCAGAAGTGCGATCTCCTGATGCTAAATCCAGCCTTGGAGAGTATCCTTTCTGACGGTGTACATCCACACTTTATATTTTCTTATCCCAGACATTGTTATTTTAAAGATTTAAATCCTTGCCGCCAAGACGCTCCTCTGTCAGTTACGGATTGAAAGTGAAACTTAAATCTGTCACGCTTACGCGGGGTGTTTGGATTTATTCACGCACGTTAAAAAATATTTATTAAATATTTATTTCTTTGCACATTTTTATATACAGCATTATCAAAATAGGCTGAATATTAACGTATTGACAGAAAACCGGTAGTTCTATGTGAAAGACATTGAGCGCCCTCATATAGCCAAAGTGGCATGATCCTCGTTTCATAACACCTCTGCAAAGATTCGACTGTGAGATCGGTAGTCGAATCAGGCTCCTCCAATCGAAGCATCGAATCTTCGACTATTTGGGGTCACCCCTACTTTCTACACTAACGTTCTGAGTTGTTCAAAGCGTTTCTGATGCTTGTTAGAAGGCAGACCGAGATGGCGAATGGGAACATGGTTTGTGTAACATTAGCAACACATTATTAGCTGAGTGAGTGGAGACGGGGCTAATTAGCATATTCATGGATCCGCGTATACTAAATGAAGCAAGGGTGTAGAGTTGCATTCAAGCTTTTAAGGCATGAAGAACTTTTTTTCACATGAATTAACGTTTAAATATGTCATTTTGGTGATCAAAGATGAGTTTTAAGGGATACAATAATTGACTACAGGGGGACTTTAAGCAATTCTAACCAATCAGATGAGGATATACAGTAATAGGTTTTTTTTAAAACAATGAGAGCAAGCTTTTTTTCTTTTTTTTGAATTTACACTTTATATGTCATTACAATTTTTGAAGCATTAAAAAACATCTTTTTTAAATACATTTTATTAATATTTTATTTTGTACAGGATTTATTTAAAAAATGAAGGCATGACACAACAGGCAGACAAAAAATGTCAGGTTAATTTCATGCTAAACGTACATTCTCAACTACAGATCATTTTATTTTTTTATGACAGATGTTTTATTTATGTCCTAATTTCTAACAGAATAGTTGTATGTTATTGTGTCTATTTTTTAGATTTGGAACTTGTTATATTAGCAAAATGTTTCATAGAAATAATACCTCATATTTCATAGGAAGGATATTATGTTTTGCAGCTGTAGTTTGCATACAATGGGCCCTGATGTCCCTTATAGAGGACATACTGTAGCAAAAAATAATAATAATCTGCCTTTAAAACTCACAAAAATTCAAAAATAAATTGCTGGGTCCCAAAAGTTTTTACCACTGATGTTTGCTTTTGTGCCTGTAGGAAAACGCTGAATAAGTATTTATTTATTTATTTTTTGATGTGGATACCGCCAAATCTATGAATTCTGTCAAATTTAGACCTGATAAAAAAGTCAGTATAAGGTACTTCTGCCAAGAGCATGATGCCAGTGAGATTCATCATCATATTCTCAGAGCTTCAAACATTTTGAAATGAGAACGGGAGTGTCTCCAACTGGCATGAACATGACATTAGCGACAGGCTGCTCCGAGACCTCGTATTGATCTCACCTGTGTCTACTGGTTAAACCAGACGGGATGAGAGGTCACTTATCCTGTTAGTGCAATAATAGCCATCAGTTTAAGCTTATTGTATTAACAGGCCGTGGCCTAATCCAATATGTGCACATCAAATCCTTTGATCTCTTTTAGGACATACCCCTTATCTCCCAGAGCTGGCTTTCCTTACATAATCCAGGGAAACACAATGCATGAATAAACAGTTCTAATAAATAAGCAAATGCCTCTGAATAAATCAACAGAAACTGACACTGACTGAATTTTTTGTCTAATTAAACCAGCTGGAAATAAAAAAATAAAAAAACAATGACATTCTTTTCTCCACTTCTGGTGTTTCGTATTATAAACAGTGTTATAAAGAGTGGTTTATGTTAAATGAAATGGCTGCGCCCACATCTGCATTTTAAATTTTGCCACGTATCCATCCTATAAAAAATATATCTGTTCCAGACATTCACACTCACTGCTCAAAGACTTCAATCACAGCGATCACAGAAAAAACAACAACAATTTTGTAATCCTCTTCCAGATGACAATATTAGTCCCCTGTTTTGTCATTTATCATTTGGAAAAGCTCGCTGCTCATCTAGTTAAGGCACCGACGTCTTAATGGCTTCCCGGGTGTTATGGCGGGATGAATGTAATTTTCTCTGCCTGCCATAGTGCTTGCCTCCTTAGCTCCTTGCTTCACATTTGGCATTCATTGATTCTGTGTCTACAATCTTCTCTCAGACACTGAACCGATGTGACAATCTTAATACTGCCGCCCCATTAACTATCATATTTCGAGGATCCGCTGAGCGTCCAAACAGGGCAGCAGTTAATCAAAACAAAACTGCCTGAAACACACGCCACAGCACAGGCAAGGTTATTAATGTAAACCAAAACTGAAACTAATAAAAAAATTGTTTTCATTAATAATTTTATAATTGTAAAAAAATATTAAATATAATATAATAACTAAGTGAAATAAGTTGAAGTACTAAAATGAGTAAAATTGAAATAAAAATAAATTAAATCTAAATAGAAATATTAAAAGCAAACTAAAATAATAACAAAAGCATATAACAAAATTACTTTACTAACTTAAACTAAAATTAAAATAAAAACTGAAAAATATAAAAACTATTTAAAATATGAATACTATAATAGTATATAAATAATACTAAAATAACACTGAGCACAGATAACAGCCTCATTTAAATGTATTTTTCCCTTGTACGTCGCGATCTTAGTGATCAAGGGTCGTTAAGCTTTTGCATCTCATAAAAAAATGACATGTCTAATTATTACATCAACTTATTCCCTTAAAACAGATTTATCTCTTGCTATACACTGTAAAAAATAAAAAAAAATGTTACTGTAAAATATTGTAAAAACACTACGGATTAACAGTAAGTTCCCATACTATATACAGGGAAAAACTGTAAAAGATATAACCATACAGTTCATGTAATTTTTCCAGTAAAATATTGTTAAATGTACAGTTTTTAGAAGTAAAAAAGGCAAATCAAATGATAAAATTGTTTCTTAATAGTATTTGTTATCAGTTATGTACATTACATGGGTTACATGGGTTTATGTGACATCTTCTGTTGTTTAATCAGTTAATGTTTATTGCATTATTTTAGTGTTGTGTGTTACCATGATGGTGTTTTGTGTTTGTGTGAATGACTCTGTGCAGCTAGTGTATACTAGTATAATTCAGCTTGGCTTGTGGAAAGGATGAACCTTCCTCTTTTACCACCTGCATTATTATGGTGGTTTTCAGTATGTTAAAGGTACAAAATAGCTTTTAGTAGCTGTGTGCGTTGTAGGATTTACCGGTTTAAACTGCAATTTTCTTGTTAGTAAATTACAGTTTACAGGTTGTTCTGTAAATATGTTTAAATTTTTACTGTGTTTTTTACAGATTCATTCAGTAACTCTAAAACATATACTCTATTTTTTTTTTACTTGCTGAATTATCAGTGCTTTTCCATTTCCATTTCCTCCACTTCAAATGCACAAATAAAACATGGTTGCTTAAATATCTGAGAAACTGTAATCTCGCAGAAAGCAATTAGTTTCTGATGAGGAAAACAAGATGTCATCATATGAGCAAAGCCAGACATCCTATTCTGTGATGAATATGCAGTCAAATTAGTGGACAAAATACCACTGAATATTTCACTCTTGCATAAATTCCACCTTGCACAATTTTACCTGTTTTAATACATAAAGGCCGCTGCACAACTGAGCATTGAACTCAGCGGATGAAAATGTTCCATTATAAAGTAATATGTGCGAAGGTATTCTTCTTGTAAAACAAGAAACATTCAGTTTCCTTACACTTGAACTAAATATTCAGCGAGCGTGTTGGAGGAAGCAAGCAGGCGCTCCAGGGAAGGTGAGGGGCAGAGCATGGACCCGTCTGGGTGATGCCAAAGAGCTATTTATACCTTCAGCTCAAGCAGAGAACCCTAAAGACCCTGGGGTGCCCAAAAAAAGACACAGAAATATTAGAAAAACACTAAAAAGCGGATTAGCTATTACTAGGCCACAGGAAATTCCATGTACCAAGTACTGTAAAAACCGAAGAAGGATCATGAATAAATTATGAGAGAGATCCCAAGAAGCATCTTAAAACAAGGCTGAAATGGATGAACAAAAGTGCATCTTTGCTAAGGCTTTAATGGAGAGAGGATTGAAACTTGAACTAAGATTATTACAGTTTTGCTTCTCAGTCATAGTTATATATTCAGTTTTCTGTAACGGTTATATAACTGCTGCAAAGTTAGAGAGGAAAATGCTGGTGTTTAACTACTTGGCTTTTTCTAGACCTTTCTTCATTAAGAAGATCTAAATATGAAGTTTTAATTAAAAAGAGAGACATCAAATGCCAGGAGCTGCCTGTGCCTGGAGCCTGGAGGACTAACCAGAAGGGACTGAACCAAGAGTCTTTAAAGAAGGTTTAACAGTGTTAAGAATTGGGGGGGGGGCTTGAGACTGCCAATAAAAGAAGAAGAAGAAAAAAAACAGAGGGTCCCATTCTGAATTTGAAAATGAAATAAAAAAATAAAATAAAAAATGTTTCCTCTGTTCAATTTTTCATTAATGATTTGAAACAGATTTTTCAGTTTAATAGCTAATAGAAAAATCAATAACTAAAACAGAACCAAATGAGATCATAACGCCCTTGTTAATACATTCATGTTGCATGCTGCACAAGTTACAGTATGCATAAGAAAGAGTTTTTGAAGTTCTTGAGGAGAGACTGTGGAACATTAATTCAAATACTGTTTAAAGGTATCTGCAAAGGAACCATTTATGGATTTATGTCTACATACACATCTTACACATGACTGATTGTTGACTGAAATTGCCCTTACTGTAAAATTTATGTGCAGAAGCAGTGCAGCTTGAAACACCGAGAGAAAATACTGCTTGCCCTAGTGAAAGAAAATGGGCTGATTGGCAAAAAAAAAAGGAAAAAGAAAAAACGTCTCCTTAAAGGGACACTCCACCCATTAGCATTAAGCTTTGCATTGTTAGAAACCCAGTCATACTGTTGAATGGTCGTGCAACACTCTCTCATTTTCCCCTGAGACGGGAGAAATCCGTTATTTACCTCTTACACTTCCTCCTACAATGACGCAAAAATCGTCATTTTGCGTCATTGTAGGAGGAAGTGTAAGAGGGGGGGATTTCTGTTGAGACTACAGACACTCGTTCCTCATCTTTCCCAGGGGGCGGGAACCGCTCACGCTACAGACCTATTACAGATCAGTGGGTGGGACTTTACTCTCTGAAACTGAAAGCAATATCCTCCATCTTGTTTGAAGCTAAGCTAACAGGCGCTGTGGAGACAGATGTAAAGTTATGACAATAGCGGAGGAGAGTGCTCAATATGATATAGAAGAAGAGGATTTCGGAAGTCTGATGCTTGAATCAGGTGTTTGTGGCTACCTTTACAAGCCGCATTATAGCGAAGAGCAGCCGAGGCAGAAGACCTGCCTGCCGAAGGAGCCCAGACGAGGAGCCCGGACTGGCTCGAGTTAGGGCGGACTGGTGGCGCCGGTGATCTCACTATGCAACTACGAACACAGAGATAAGAGTCCGTCTGCGGCAAAGAATTTCAACGATGACAATTTCGCCTGGACGAAATCTCTGAATCAGACGAGGACACGGACGTTTGTGTTGTGAACTATCCTAGTTTCGCACCGCATATGTTCTGACTGAACATCCAGGTACCATGCAATAATTCACCTTTTCGAAAGAAATACAAATGAGGAGTAATGCACTAATGAGTTCGCCAACTAACTAGACATTTTGTGTGAAATGAATTTCAAGCTCTGGTGGTAGCTAGCCTTGTAGACGGAAGAGTGATTTCTCTTATAGGCAGATATGCGCTTTCTGGATTAGTGGGAGTGGCTTGCGGAGCTGTGCAATGTGGTGCATTGTGGGAGTTGTTGTCTTTCATACAAATGCGTCCTGAAGTTATTTTTTGTCTTTCCTCGGTCACGAAGGCACCAAATTCAAAATTTATTTTACATTTCGACTACATATATGACCCACTTTAAATAAAAAACAATGTTCAAATGGGTGGAATGCCCCTTTAATACTATCCCCGAACTGCACAAAATAGTAGACTTTACTCTTGTCTTGGTGCCAAACCCAGTTTGCTTTCTAAGCTCTTTTACAACATACAGATCTCTGGTCTTACAGTATTATTAACACATCGTGGCAGCCTGACAACCCAACTAGCAAGCAACTGACTCAACCGAAGAGAAACCATGCTTAAGGCATATGCACAATATACTGTATCCATATTATACTGTCCATGAATACTGGCAATTATCACATCTACACTACAAAATTCTCTGCCTTCAATTTTAATAAGTTTTAGTACTTTTTCAGCAGCAATATACAATTCATCAAAAGTGATGGTTTAAGCGCAAACAAAACCCTCTTAAATGTCAATTAAAAAGCACCATCTTAAAGGAATAGTTCATCCAAAAATGAAAAGTCAAAATAAAAAGAAGTTGGAGTATGGAGCAGCACGAGGGTAAATACTGACAGAATTATCATTTTGGAGTGAACTATACCTTTAATATTTGCCTTTTCTGATCTCTCCCATTTGTTTGTATCTCACCTCTCACAAAATCTTTTTGCTGAAGTGCTGGCAGTGCCCCTTCCTAAAGTGCTATCTCTGGGATGAGTTTTCCCCTCTTGCTTGATGGAAACTCAAGGGAGAGAAGGATGTCAGTGGGAGAGAATGTCTTTCCCACCTCATGGAGTCGGTTGTCAGTTTCCTGTGAGTCAGAGACATTTGGGCCAGCTGGTCAGCAGGCCGAGTTTTATTCGAGAACGCTCACAGACAGAACGCCGCAGGCTACAGCATCCCAACACATCAGCTCTATGAGACGCTTAAATGAGTTACCACTGAAGCTGAACTATTCATGAGTTACTACTGAAGCTGAACTATTCATGAGTTACTACTGAAGCTGAACTATTCACTTTGGCAGGTGCACTTGTCGTATTTAAGACAGGATTTTGATGAAGGAATCAACGGTCAGAGGGCACTGTCAAAATGCTTCTATTTTGGATTTTTCTAATTTAATAAAAAAAAAATGTTGATAATGTCATCCAGTATTCCTGAAAATTATCCAAACAGCATCTTGTGCGACTGTAATCTCGAAACGTTTCGACTTTAATCTCGAAATACTAGATTTTTTTTTTTAGGTTGCGTTTCAGGGCTTCCGTAGACGCTGCTGCCGAACACTGTTGACAGAAAGACTCAGGTAATTCACATACGCTTAATCTCTCTCTTTCATAACTACATTAATAACTGCATTGGTCTGCTATCAATGGCTCAAGTCTCAGTTGCTAGCTCTAAAATAACGTTTTGGAATTAGCAACGGAGGCTTGGGATTAGATGCGTAAGAAATTAGTCCTACATAAGAGCGTTTTAAGGGAAAAAAACCTGACAAATGTCTTGAAATACATAATCTGAACAATGGAGGTGTGGTAACTGTAGTATAAGCGAAATAATTGACTCCGGGTCATTGAATCATTGAAAAATAATGAAATTAACTGAAAAATAAACGTCACGGCCGCATTACCACCTCAGGTGTGCATTATTTTTCTAATAATTCATCGGCCCGTTGTCAATTATTCCTTAAGTATACAGTGCTGGGTAGATTACTTACAAATTTTGGTCCATTACTGAATACAAATTACATGACAAAAACTGTAGTAGTATCTATTACATTACACATTTTAGGTAATATAATCAGATTACTTTTTGATTACTTTTGACCTTACTTTTAGCCTTAACTTGTTTATCACATAAATTTGAATAGGATATTATTGTACTACATTGTGAAATAAAAATACAAAGAAAAAATTCTGAATTCCAGAATTTCTATGTGTTCACATTTGAACCCCACTGTATGTAAGTGATCAGTCATCAATATTGTAAAACATCTTAAGCTCTGGTATAAAAACATTCTGTTTGTGACACCAGGTTGTTGGCTATTTCTAATGCATTAATTGCTTGTGAGTGATTATAACACGGAAGGCCTCCTGCCGCTTGTGTGGTGGCTGACAGTGTGACACAGCTTCCCTCCAGGAAGACGGCACCAGTGAGTCATCATCATCCACAAGCCACACCTGCCAGATGGGAAGCAATCTACCACAGACACTGGGTTTTCCCCACAGGCCTCTGCTGCAATAAGATACATGTTCTACACACACCTGGGACCGGCATGGAAATCTTGCTGGAAACGTCTGCTTCTTACACGCTTCAATTACATCAGAGTCTCTCTAAACCAACATCAACAGGTCAGTTCTTGTAAACCGAATGATGGAAAGGGTGCGCCAAATGCAATCAATGTTCATTCGCGAAATCTCTTTGGGCTAATAACGGCTCAATGGCATCTCAATCAAGGCGATTTTTCCAAATGTTTACAGTTTTCTAATCGCCAAAGTGCAAGTGTTTACTGCAGACACATTTGTTTTGGCTTGACAGCAAACATCAAATACGCATTACAGTGGCATTTTGAAGACTAAGCAGCGCTGCCAATGACAAACTGAAATGTGGCTTTGAACTCTCGAGGCTGGGATGGTCTCATCAACGGCCTGTTCCACACTTTAACAGCTGGAAACACTGGATTTCTTTGTACTTCCTGCAGCTAGAAGACAGGAAGGGGGACACAAAAAAGCTGGGAAAGTGGGAATACAGTAGAGCATTTTCATTTGAACACTTCCTGTCAAAGTTCCAGCGAATGAAAGATTCTACTCTGCCTTACAGATGAGGCAAAAATCGGATTTCATGAAGAGCCCATAAAGACATCTATCAAATTCTCTCAGCATTTTGGGCCATGAGTTTGAATGTAACAAGTTTTGAGATGGCCATATTGGGTTTCTGCCATTACTCAAGAGGGTAGAAATAGCAAAGTATGAAAACAGAGGAAGAGAGAGACCCCTGAGCAGTCTAGACAGCAAACGATTCATACGACACAGCTCAACTCCCTCCAGAGCTCTGCTTTAAACTCATTAGAAGGATATGGGTGGCAAAGGCCCGCTGCTTGCAGGCATATCAAATAGCTGCTGCACATTCATTATGAAGGTTTGCCCTATTATGAGCTAGAAAATGCAGTGCAATGACATCGTAATTAATTAGATTTTTTTTTTTTCTTTATGCAGATGGATTATACTACTCTGGAAGAGGTATTTTGCCTTATAAATGTACAGAGATTTGACTTCCTGTTGCACAATAATCACTTCACCTAGGAATACATCCCATAAAGCAGTTCTGTCCTTTTTTTACCATATATTTTATTCTACGGTGAACAGGAACAGACTGACATAGTAGTATAAGATAGTAAATTGGTACAGTCCTGTTAGTCTACAGCTCATTTTCTCTGAACACGTCACGCACTGCGTAAGACACCGGTAATAAAGCGGTTCGGCGGATGAAATATAAGTGCGCTGAAGTGCATGCTGATGTTAAATCCATTTTAACTCTCCAGTCAGCTCGGAAAACAGAGCGAGATGACGGCTTTTACAGTAATTGGAGTCTGCAGAGAATCCATTATGGCTCTGAGATGGGGAACAGTGACTGGGGTCCTGCCCACATGTCCCTTATATCACACCAGTCATCGTCTGCTTTCAACTATTCAGGCCACTAATTGAGAGTTCTGAGGCTTGACCACCTTCCATGCATTACTATCTCTCGTATTATTCATATTATTCTTTTCTCTCGCACAACTGACTGTTTGATCACTGTAGATATGTAAGGGATTTTGTTCTTACTTTTACGAAGTTGCAACATAGAGGCCTGATCTAGTTCCTTGCCAAGAGAGTCCTGTCACAGAAGACAAGGTGTCGCCTGGCCAACAATTATAACCCACCTCAGCATCCAATTCAGTGTGTAGTTGCAGTTTTCCACCAAAATAAAAGCTCAAGGGTTTAACTATTGAAAGAGAAGTTAGGAAATTAGGAATTACTTAAGTATTTTTATTTTAATTTTACAGTGTACAGTGTAATACAGTGATAATGTATTTCTGTCTTTGACTTAATAATAATAATCTTAATAATAATAATAATTATTATAAATATGAATTATTGTGATCATTATTATTATTTATATTTTTCTTATTATTATTAATTAATAATCAGAAAGCAGAGTTTCGGTTGATAAAATAAAACTTTGACTATGGTCAAAAGTAAATGAACTTACTGTTCCAATTTTATGCCCTCAATGTTGTGGCAAGTTTTCCCTGTGGTAGTGAAAATGGTATTGAATATCAATATTTTTCAAAGCATTTTAAGTCAGAAATAATTTTGTACCACGACTGTATGTGTGTGTGTGTGTGTGTGTGTGTGTGTGTGTGTGTGTATATATATACATATATACACAGAGAGAGTGAGAGAGAGAGATTATTATTTTATTCAATTATATTATTATTGTTACAATTCTACTACTTTTTATTATTATATTTTGTCATGATTTCTTCACTTTCACACAGCAAAGGTAGGTGGTCCAATTAAACCCTCATGCCTTTTTTTTTGGTGAAAAAGACAAGGCAAATTTTCAGTTGTAGTGTGTAGTTGACCATAAGTTTAATAATAGCGCACTATGCCATAGCACTATGCTATGTCACAATTTTGATTTAGCGTACAGCCCTAGCACTCATACTTTTCTATATGTGCCATGTAAGTACCTTTAAGAACTTACCCAGACCAGGAGGTACCTCCGGACATGGTGGTAATGGCTTAGGGGTTGGTGGAGTGTGGTTTGCCTCTGGCTTGGTGCTGGGCAGAAGATGGTCAGCTGTGGCCAGGTAACTTGCAAATGTAGTGTTGGGCCTTCCACTGGAGAAGTTGTAGTAGTGGTGGGGTCCTCGTGAGCTGTTCACTCCACGGCCATTGTTGAAGCGGCTGAAGATGTCGAAACGCTGGCTGTAGACATCGAAGTAGAGGATCATCATGATGAGGAAGTGCACCAGGCAGAGCAACAGCACAGCCTTGCAGATCCGCTCCAGGGTCCGGCCCAACATCAGCCGGCTCATGGTCAAAGCCACACGGCACGCTCCGCTACACGCATCCGGTCAACGTCACCTCTCCGCGCCGCTGAACCCTCCTGGACTTCAATTTACAAAACTCGCCTACAAAACAAAAGAGAGGAGAGTTACATCACACTCCTGTACATTTACGATTTAACTGTTGGGTGAGAACAAACTTTGATCCCAATCACCCTAAATCCAAATGCAGAAATAGCTTCAAACTGAAACATCATCTAGCTGAACTCTATTGTTATATTGAGATAATCTCTATTGCAGCAGACAATTACTGTTTAAACAAACAAATTATGTTAATACTATGTCAGAGTAGCTCCCTATAGCTGTGCCAATGCTGCAGTAGTAGATGTGCTAATAATTGTTGTTTTGGAAATTTTAACCACTCTATGTTGCCATATGCCATCTGTTTGGTGACAGATGAATTTATCAAAAAGTTTGACAAAAGGAAGTGTTTCTCCTCCCTTTTAAAATCAATTGATTTTGCTATCTTAACTATGCATGACTATATAGTTAGTTGCATTTTATTAAATGTATTTTTCCTTTTTGTCCACAGGTGGGAACAGACCCACAAAAAATGGTGAGACACTGATTTAAATCATTAATCGTTAATTAAATGGAATGGATGGAAATGCCAAGATGTGCAAAATTCAAAAAATGCTCATAAAAAACTTGAGGCTGGTACAATTTTCATCCAATAAGCTAGATTCTCAACTTTGGATGGTTAAAACAGAATACTATACCCTGCCACTGAATTATCTTAAACATAAAATCCCTTACTCAGCATTAATTTTCAGTATAATATTGATAAATAAAGTCCAAAGTCACTTTCAAACCCCATTAACCATGTGAAGCAAAAACAAATGTAAGAAAAATCTATTCAAGACGATGTAATTTGCACAGCAACAGTGAAACTGCAGCTTTCTTCAGGTTTAATTAGGATAAACTAGAAATCACTTATTGGCTATCCAAATCTTGCTGTGAGCAATTACAATGTTGACAGGTTTTTTTCCAATCAACACTAAGAGTAAGAAGCCAAAGGCAAGAAAGTTTACGCAGCAACAGACTACAGCCTGAAGTCGAGACCTGCGGCTAATTTCTCCTTTTCACTCTCTCCTGGCGTGATCGTTGGATGAAACCGGATGGGAAAGCCTCTTGATTTCACACATGGCCAGCTGTTGAAAGCTCCCCCGCGGCAGTTCGGATGGGGGGTGGCGGGGCTCACATCAGCAGCTTGCAAGTGCTAACTCACAGGCTGGCCATGTAGGGGAGGAAGTAAAGGATATACTGATCTCTCAACACATGCCACGACTGGCCCCGTAACTACACCTCACCTGCACCACCACCCCGTGTAGCATTTGTGACTCCTCTGCAATAACCATCATAAGCACTAGGGGAAAAAAACACACTTTGACACAATTCACACGGCTCTGGTTTGAGCTCCTTTAGGGAATCGCTCAACACTCACCAACCCCCCTAATGAATCACACCGGCGCCAGTCACAGACACAGGAACAAGCCAAAAATACAGAGTTACAGAGAGGAGAGGATGGTGATGCTGTCCTGACAAAGCTTTAATTCCCGCTCTAACTGAATTTTTATAAGAAATATATATATATATATACACTGCATATAATTTTAAATGTAATTAAATATATAAAATGTATCAGTCAGAGCAGGAATCAAGTATATGTTTGCGTGTCACATACGCCCGTGGAGCGAAAAATGTCCATCCATCTTGATGGATGACGCAGAGGAACGTAAACAGGTGAAATCTGACCAGTAAGAGGATGTTTTACTCACATGTGACTTACACAAACACAACTCTTTTTAGTGACCAAAGTGTGACTTGAGTGCAAGTCGCAGACATGCATGACCATTTATAGGAGGTGTGTAGTATAAATACATTCCTGGACATACATTACTGTTCAAAGATTTGGGGTCAGTAAGATTTTTTTCATGTTTTTGACAGCATCTTTTAACAAAAATACAGTAAGAACACTAATATTGTGAAATATTATATCAAAGCTGAATTTTCTTCATCCGTCATTGCTCCAGTCTTCAGTATCACATTACTCAAGAAACATTTTTTATGATTATCAATGTTGAAAACAGTTGTGCTGCCAAATATTTTGTGGAAACTGTGATACCTTTTTTCAGGATTATTTGATTAATAGAAAGTTCACAGGAACAGCATTAATTTTAAATATAATTTTATGTAACATTGTAATCATCATAACATTTTGATCAATCTAATGCGTCTTTGCAGAGTACAAGTATTAATTGTTGTGTTCCTGAACTATAAAAACAAATGTCAAATCAGTTAAAGAATACAATTTAACCATGACAATATATATATATATATATATATATATATATATATATAGCACTTACACTTAAAAGGAGACACCCAGCACACAATTTTTGTATTTTCATCTCCCGTTACCTTATGGGACAATGTCCAGTGGTTACACACTTCAGCCCCTGCAGATGCAGTAAATCATTCAGTTATCATTCGCCTACTATAACAACAGACCTGGAATCAGACTCAGACTCACTCACGGTTCCCTCTAGCCCAATTATCACATTTCTTGTGATCATTCAGGTTAATGGCCAAGGAAAGCCAACGGAGGCTGTAGATTCTGCAGTGTGCATCTTTCTCTGGAGCTGTGAGCTGTAGCTGTGGGTGGATGTTTCAGCACAGTAATGGTCCTTAATATAGGACATCAATATAACACTAACCCAATAAGGCTGAGGTCACTCTAAGTTGCTACTCCACTGATATATGGTCTTCTCTCAAAATCACATTTGCAAACTTCTTTTGCTGTCATCAGTTCTTCTCAAACTTTACTCTCTTCTAACTATAATGGGAGGCATACTTGCAACTTTGTCTCAAAGAATATACTGGTATATGCTGAAGTCCCAGAACCAAAGCTACTGAAATATTCATCACATCTCCAATGGCCTTGTGGAAAAAGAAGACCCCCATTGGCAAAATTCTGAGCAAAAGACTTTTTCCAAAATTCTTATTACCACACATCATTCCTTTGGCTTCACTTCTTACCCATCAGAGAGTACAAAGCACTTTCTAACGAAATTTCAACTGTCATTTTGGGGGGGAAAGCAATACAGAACGACAATAAAATTAATTAGTAAGATAATATCAACCAGCTACTCTTTTCAAATGCCATCTAATCAATTATTCAATAAATGGAACACTTCCACATGCTCTAGAATAAATTCCACAGGATTGTGCTCATTAATTTAGTATATCCACTTGACTGTAATATTAATCTCAAAGAGGGACTTGCGCCACTTTTGAACATGCCAATGTTAATGAGGTTACATCTTGAACAATCCAGAAGTTAGCAATTTGGTCTCAATAAAGTCAGGATCAATAATAAGCCAAGACCCTGAATCAAATATTGTCTAATCAAATTAGACTAACTTAATAAACTAAAAAAGAAAAGAAAAAAGATTGAGATTAGCACAAGCTCAAGCAACGCAGGCTGATCCATAACAGAATTAGCCAGAAATAGAGGCTAATGAATATTTTATATCCCACCTATGTCATAAACTAATGGGTGAAAAAAGCAAGGTTTTTACATTGACACAAGGGAATCCATTAAATAAACTGGCAACAAAATGTGTACAGCATCTACAGTGGGGAGAACAAGTATCTGATACACTGCCGATTTTGCAGGTTTTCCCACTTACAAAGCATGTAGAAGTCTGTAATTTTTATCATAGGTACTCTTCAACTGTGAGTGACGGAATCTAAAACAAAAATCCAGAAAATCACATTGTATGATTTTTAAGTAATTAATTTGCATTTTATTGCATGACATAAGTATTTGATACATCAGAAAAGCAGAACTTAATATTTGGTACAGAAACCTTTGTTTGCAATTACAGAGATCATACGTTTCCTGTAGTTCTTGACCAGGTTTGCACACACTGCAGCAGGGATTTTGGCCCACTCCTCCATACAGACCTTCTCCAGATCCTTCAGGTTTCGGGGCTGTCGCTGGGCAATACGGACTTTCAGCTCCCTCCAAAGATTTTCTATTGGGTTCAGGTCTGGAGACTGGCTAGGCCACTCCAGGACCTTGAGCTTCTTACGGAGCCACTGCTTAGTTGCCCTGGCTGTGTGTTTCGGGTCGTTGTCATGCTGGAAGACCCAGCCACGACCCATCTTCAATGCTCTTACTGAGGGAAGGAGGTTGTTGGCCAAGATCTCGCGATACATGGCCCCATCCATCCTCCCCTCAATACGGTGCAGTCGTCCTGTCCCCTTTGCAGAAAAGCATCCCCAAAGAATGATGTTTCCACCTCCATGCTTCACGGTTGGGATGGTGTTCTTGGGGTTGTACTCATCCTTCTTCTTCCACCAAACACGGCGAGTGGAGTTTAGACCAAAAAGCTCTATTTTTGTCTCATCAGACCACATGACCTTCTCCCATTCCTCCTCTGGATCATCCAGATGGTCATTGGCAAACTTCAGACGGGCCTGGACATGCGCTAGCTTGAGCAGGGGGACCTTGCATGCGCTTCAGGATTTTAATCAATGACGGCGTAGTGTGTTACTAATGGTTTTCTTTGAGACTGTGGTCCCAGCTCTCTTCAGGTCATTGACCAGGTCCTGCCGTGTAGTTCTGGGCTGATCCCTCACCTTCCTCATGATCATTGATGCCCCACGAGGTGAGATCTTGCATGGTGCCCCAGACCGAGGGAGATCGACCGTCATCTTGAACTTCTTCCATTTTCTAATAATTGCGCCAACAGTTGTTGCCTTCTCACCAAACTGCTTGCCTATTGTCCTGTAGCCCATCCCAGCCTTGTGCAGGTCTACAATTTTATCCCTGATGTCCTTACACAGCTCTCTGGTCTTGGCCATTGTGGAGCGGTTGGAGTCTGTTTGATTGAGTGTGCGGACAGGTGTCTTTTATACAGGTAAGGAGTTCAAACAGGTGCAGTTAATACAGGTAATGAGTGGAGAACAGGAGGGCTTCTTAAAGAAAAACTAACAGGTCTGTGAGAGCCAGAATTCTTACTGGTTGGTAGGTGATCAAATACTTATATCATGCAATAAAATGCAAATTAATTATTTAAAAATCATACAATGTGATTTTCTGGATTTTTGTTTTAGATTCCGTCTCTCACAGTTGAAGTGTACCTATGATAAAAACATACAGACCTCTACATGCTTTGTAAGTAGGAAAACCTGCAAAATCAGCAGTGTATCAAATACTTGTTCTCCCCACTGCATATGCTTAATTTTTTATAACCAACAGACCAAACTGTGGCATTGTATTATTCATGTTGGCTTTCAACCCAACATTCACTAAACAATTACATTAACTAAACATTAAAAAGAAGAGATCAAAGTGTGTTTGCAGTAAATGCCTGTATAAAATCTATTTTTAAATTGTATTTACTGTGTTATTTAGCCAGCTTATTGAACTTTAGGTTACACTTTATTTTAAGGTGTCATTGTTGCAGTGTAATTATATATTTAAGTACTGAGTAATAATAATTATCAACATGTACTTACTATTAGTTTTATAAGACACAGTTCTATGGGAACCAAAGGACAACTCGTAGGCCTCGAATTGAACACTGAATAGTTAAGCCCTATTCGCACTGGATTAGTATTACCTGGTGACCTCTAGTCATTTGTGATAATTGCAGAGGTTGTCTGTGATCTTAATCCCGAGCGAATCGGCCATGTCTGTAATTTGTAAAGTAAAAATTCCCCCGCAATTGACCTACCATATTTCCCGAACACCGAGGTCCTATGATAATATTAGTCCCTTGCGAATCGGCATCTCTGTGATTTGGCGGGGTCAAATATAATTTCTTCAAGGTTTTTGTTTCCTGTGCGCTTTTTTATCTATCTTTCACAAAGAATGGAGGCTGCGTTGGAGTGTTTTGATAGTATTTTGGGTGCTGGGTCATATCGCTATAGGCTGCACCATACAACTATACAATTTGCAGAAAGAGAAAGCTGAAAACCATCAGAAGAGCAAAAACAAAAAGAATGATTAAATAGAGATGAATGACTAGCAGCATGCGGTAAGGAACATTCTTCTGTTTATGATATTTCATACAGCTAGACCTATAACGACAAGACATTTCCAAGCAATAGCCTATGGACATCATATCAGGGAGAGAAGTCAGTAAATTAGAGTAAAATAACAGGCTTCGCTTATCCCGTGCGAATGCGCCACACGAAATTCAGAGGTGGGGGGTAATTTCTAAATCACACAAGGTCCCCAGATAATACTAATCCAGTGCGAATAGGGCTTTAGTCAAGGATGTTATTCATGACATGAAGAAAAATAACTGTGTGGGAATTGTACTATGTTCTTCCCGAAGACAGGGAAACAGCAAGAATGGAAAAAGAAACACAGCATGAGTGACTCAATAAAGAAACATCTGGCAGAGTGGGAGAGTTGTGTAGTGCTTCAGAAGCCACATCTGTATCCAGAAATGACAGATTCAGCTATCTTCCACCGCCTAAAGCAGTTTCCAACAATCTATTAATCACTTTCTTGTGCTCTGTTTTGCACACTGTAGTAACTTCCATATGGGACTGTGACATTAAAATGGACAGACCGCAGAGTTCTGGAAGATTTAGGTGGGCAGCCTCTACAGTTTCTCCATAATTCAAAATGACATTAATGGCTACGCTTCACAAAAGACTCATCAGTCATCTATTTACAAACTGCCTAGATGGAGGCATAAAAGTGAGATTTAATGGCTCAGGAACCACAGATCCTGGTTCTGGTCAGACGATAGATTGTATTGAGAGCTATAATTGATAAACACTAATGTGCCATAATGCATTTGGGTGATTCTTCAATTAGGAACCTTTTTGAAATATTGACAAATGAAACTTCTCCAAACTACTGTTTCATCTATGTTGAAACATTTATCATGCCCTGGAATAAAAACATATCGCCATTGATACCTAATTTGTGATGGTAATGGCTTCTTTGTAAAAAATAAGCCTTGAACCTGCTAACACAAGAAGTTAGCTAGAAGTCAGTTCAGTTTGAAATGCTTGGTGTGATGGTAATGACACATTATACAAATGTGTACCCATAAATGGCAATTTAAAATAAAATATTTTTTTAGGGAAAAGTACAAACTAGTTTTTTTTATAAATAAACTATGGAAGAAAAGGTAAAAAGTATGGTTAGGGGACAAGCCCAAAAATATCTGACAAATTTAACCTACTGCTTGCAGACATTTTCAACACTAACAATTTAGAAAAATGTAATTAAAGAGACAAAAACAAAAAAACAATGTTGGCCAGAATATTTTTTAAACCATTTCTTTCTTTCTTTCTTTCTTTCTTTCTTTCTTTCTTTCTTTCTTTCTTTCTTTCTTTAAATCCACTTAGGAGAAACAAAAGTTCCCCTAATTGAAGTCTAACCTATTTGTAAGCAAAAACTTTCAAACTGTTCTTTCCTATCTTTTTTAGCATTTACAACAATCAATGCAAAAAAAAAAAATCATAAACTCGGCCCGACCCAACAAGCTGTGCCTTTCTTAACTGAAAGCATTTTCCAATTTGGTCGTCCTCCAAGATCAAAAAGCCCTATAGCCACCCTCCTGCTCTCATTCAAAATACAGTAGATGAAAACACAATTCACCTCAGAGCTCATCTCATCCTCATGATGGAAAAACTCATGCTTTCTTATCAGGCTCATTTTCAAACAACATGCTAAGACCTGACATGAGGGGTTTCAACCCATCCAGGGAAATTAATTGGGCCTAGAGAAACCAATCAGGTCCTGACTTTGATGTTTAATAGAAAGAGCATGTTTAATAGGGTGGCAGCACCAAGCGAACCACTCTACAGACGACGGGTATCTTCAGCATATACAGTACATGTGTGAGGGACTGCGGCTGTCTGTCAGCAGCGCTATGATCAGTACTAATCATCTGCTCAGTTAGGGGCAAAACGACTGAGAAAGGTTTTCTCTAATGCTTCATTTTCACGAAAACTACCCCAAATAATAAAACCAAAGAAAAAATGTATGTCCAGAGGTACTCAAGCAAATTATAGCCGAAAAATCGAGGACTACAATCATGCACGTTTAGGCTTTTACAAATCAGAAATCATCTTCCATGAAGAGGACTGCCACCACAGACAATTATATATATTGGAGATGTCAACATGAGAACTGGGGCTTAACTTAAAAAGTGCAATTACTTGTAAATTGATTTATACTTGAGCAGATGACTCGAGACAGGTCATTTCTTTGACATTTCAGCTCCAAACCCATTGACTTAATAACAGAAAATATGTATGTGAAAAATGGTGTCACTAAAAACATCTAATTTCCTACTGTGTAGAAAATTCCCAAAAAGCAAAATGAAACCAGCCACATTCAAAACAGTATTTACTGGAACATTTAATGTAATTTCTTATTGGCAACCATTTTTACAAATGAATTGTCATGGACACCATAAATGTCTGAATATTCACACAATACATATTTGTATGGAATGGCAAACAATCACTCATTTAACAATTTACAGTAAGGTCTCATTTGTTAACATTAGTTAATGCATTAACTAACATGAACCAATGAACAAAGTATTTTACAGCATTTTAGATCTTTGTTAATGTTAGTTAATAAAAATGTTAATGTTCACAGTGCATTAACTAATGTTAACAGATGCAACTTTTGAGCTTACAAATACAGTAAATGGCGAGATTAACATGAACTAATATTAATAAATAGTGTAGAAGTATTGCTCATTGTTAGTTAATGTTAACCAATGTAGTTAACTAATATTAACAAATGAAAGCTTATTGTAAAGTGTTACCATATCTCAACATGGCCATGCATGCTTTTAGTATCTTAAATATACTCTCTGAGGCCAATAACAAGCCAAGCAATATCTCACACCAAAGAAGTGTGAAACTTATCACACGTGAAGGCACATATGAACTAGTGAGGTGTGGATATAACTAATCTTTCTGCTGAAAATCACTACAGAGGGAACATTGTAGACGTGTTACCGACCAAAAGGCCTGAAAAGTATTGACAGATAATTTGACAAAGATGCTTTTTTTAATAAATAAACAAATAATCCATTGATATAAAATAGTTTTGCCTGCATAATGAACATTTTTGTAATACCACAAAATACCATTCCAAATCAAACAGATTTTAATTAAAATCATAATAATTTTTCAAATTTCATTATTAGACTACACTAATATTGCCCTAAGTGCTCCAACAAGTGCTCTTTGTTGAAATTGGTTCATTAAAAGCATTGTTGCTCAATGAAAGTGGACACGCTACAAGTATGTTAGCTGATTTCAATTAGACAACAGACTTCTCTAACAGCGTGCAAATTAATATGGTGTGACATTATATTTGGAGTATAATGTGATACAGTATGTCACACCATAAACAAATTATAAAAAAACAATTAGTCACACTGTAGTCTTATATTTAATTATAGACCATTTAAAATAAATAACTACAGTACACACAAAACTATTGTACTATTTTAAAAACTTTTATTAATTCTATTAAAATTTTACCAGACCCTGTTTTTTTATATATACATTAAAGGCCATTTCCCTTTGGGAAAATTATTTGAAAAATATCTTAAATTACTGTTAAAATATTTTTCAAAATATTTGAGCTTATGCACATGAAAATCATTTTGCTTTACTTATTTTGATATGTCAAATTTCACTTAAAGGGATAGTACTCACCCACATGTCCATGTTTATGTTTTAGGGTTTAGAGTCAAAAAAAAAAAAAGAAAGAAAAAAAAATCTTGCTTGCACTTTCACAAACCAGCGACAAAAAGAGAAGGGGATTGCATCCACTCAATTACCAGCACTGCCACATGGATGTGAAGTAGAGGGGTCAGTGGCATGACATGTCATACCCATGCAGGACCAAAGAGTTGATAAACACTCATGGCAGCAGGTGAAGAGAGTCGAGCTGAGAGTCACAGGCCTCTGGCTACCATTTCATTACTCTGAATACCAGCCTCCCTATGGACATGACACCATTCACCTCACGCTGGCACACATCCCTAAACCTGTGATCTAGAGCTCTGCAAACAACATACTCTGCATGCCACTTCATAAAACACTCACACTTCTATTAATGTAAAGAGCTTTTTATCCCATTAAAATCTAGAGGGATGTTAAAAACAGGAGGTCACTTTTTACAACTCTTACTTTGACTCTTAATAAAAACTTAACGAATCAGACAAAGATATTGATTTTCTGTACAGGAATATATGGATCTGGGACATAAAGACCTCCGTTAATCAAGGTTACTGGCATGTTTCCACTCCTATAAGTTACTTGAAAACAGCACCGTATTGACAAGTAAAATGTCTAATAGCCTAAAGTGTTCTCCATCCTGCCAATATTTTGAGATTCATTTAAGATTATGTATTTTTTTTATGTAATTTTCTAAAGTATAACACTGTGAAAATGGTTCACACGAATAGAGTCCAAATGAAAAGCTGCTTGCTTCACATAAATAGTCTCATTATAATAATTACACTACAGGGGAAAAAAACAAGGTCTTTCACAATACATCATTCACAGACAACTAAAACACAGAGAAAAACTAAACTAAATGACTGCTTTAGTGAAGAACCCTAAATCAATTAAGAAAAGAAAAGAAAAGAAAAACATAATTTTAAGTTGTTTTGGATAAGCTTCAAGCAGCTTTAACTATACACCAGTTAGAGCTGTCAAGCTCAAATTGGGTTACAAAGTCAGACTCAGCAAAAAAATCCCAGAAGAAAACCCCACCCACTAATGGCTAAAGATTAAAATAAGCTTAATTAGATGCTTCATATTGAGAGGTAGGAGGCTAAGGCCCACATATTGAAAATATATGCCTAAAATGTGCTTTTCTGCCTGCAGGCTTCCAACTTCCTCTGGCTGTAAATCTGTGGCCAGCACCTGTTCAGTGGGATGTGAACGTGACATCAATTTCAGATTCAATGGTACTCTGCATGAAGACCCCCTCAGCTACTCTTTCAATTTTACAACAAGTATACATTAGCCTATAATTTTCAAAACACATTCAACTCACTACTTTGAGATCCACTTCAAGACACTTTCAAGATCCTGTGCTGTGTTATGTTACCTTCTCTACAATAGCGTGAATAAGCGAAGAGAAAAATGCGAGGTCTGAAAATACGGAGGTGTAAAAAGGAAAGAAGTATCAAGATATGATCTTAAAATGTCAGTTGTAGGCTACTGTAAATAGAAAAAAATTATATTTATTCTTTGCAGATGAACCAAATTAAAGGAATATTCCATGTTCAATGCAAGTTAAGTTCAATTGACAGAACTTATATTTAAAAAAATATATAAGAAAATAATGTGGATTACCACAACATTTTATTTCAACTTGTATCTGGGTTACAGCAAAGACAGGGCCCTGTCTTGCACCCAGCGCAATTGACTTTGTACACCAACGCATGTATCATTCCTATTTTGCACCCGACGCACAGCTGACTTCTCCCTCCACAGACGCACGTCTGTAAATTAGGGAATGAACTTGCGCTCCCGGGGCGGTTCAGCGAAAAGAGGAGGTGTGTTCCGGCGCAAACGTTCCCTGGTGCTGTTTTGCAGTTCCAGAAAATAATTCGGCCACTGACCAGGAAAAACCTAGTCTAAAGTCAGTGGCGCGTTATTCAGATGCTATTTTAAGGGAGCATGCTTGGCCATAATGTAGCGTGTGCACAACGCGCATACACTTTGCTTCTCTCATCTACACAAACGCAGCAGTTGCCATTTTTGCAAACCATACATAATTACAAGGAAAAATATTCCACACGAGGGAAATCATTGTGGTGTCCATGAAGATGTGAAAAAATAGGCATAAATCTAGCTTACACATTTACCCAAATTATTAAACTGTTTAACCAAAGCTAATTTGGGTGGGTTTCTCCCATCCCCATACAATGTCTTTTACGGGCCTGACAAGAACGTCGGTCTCCTCGGCTGTGAACCGCTCCTGGCGTGCGCCTGGCAAATCCGCCGTTATAATAGCAATCCACCATGGAACAAGCACGCCTGCTCTTAAAGGGAATGTGAGATGTCGCTCTGATTGGTTTATTTCACGTTACGCCCAAACCACACCTATGAGTGATGTAGCTACTTCAGACCAACCCATTTTAGATTTGATCGAGATCCGCCCACAAAGAGATCCCCCTGGAGCCGGATGGATTATTTTTGTGAAGGATGCATGCACATTTTGCGACTTGAATCAGCTGGACCCCATTGCTTCACATTATAACCACTGAAAGATCTAAGACATTTTCTAAAATAACTGAAAATGTGTTTGTCTGAAAAAAGATGGACATATGCATCTCGAACGGCTTGAAGGTGAGTAAATCATGGCTTAAATATCATTTTTGGGCGAACTATCCCTTTAATATTTCTTAATAAATCCTCCATAATTTGTATTGATTGTACTGATTTGTATGATTTTTTTTTCATTATGGCACAAACACATGCATCCGTTTGAGCTTAACTTGTATTGAACTTGTTATTCCTTAAGGCTAACTCAAGCAAGACAACATTTCAGCAGCCTTATTTGAACACCAGGCAGTTATGTAATCGAGTCATTTTTCTCTTTCAGAGTTTGAAATGTATCTAATTCTGAACATCACAAAGGTAAACCATTGCAGAGACATTCCCTGAGAAAAATGTGAACCCGAACGGCTAATTACACAGCACTGTCTCAATACACAGTTCATACTGCACACAAACAAGCTGAAGAAAGGCTTTGGTGGCTGCGCTCCAACTCTGTTAGCGTGTGAGCTCCACAGACCGCGGCCCCAGCTTTTCCCTGCCTCAAGTCCAGCTGCTCACTCTACTCAGAGCCAAGAGACAAATTAAACCGCCGCAGCTGAAGCCTTCGTTTGGACGGACCTCCAAGTTGGCATCTGGATAGACTTAGACATGATTATCCCCATTCACCTAAATACCCTTGCAACTCCCCAAGAAATAAACAACAACCGACAAACACATTTTGTACTCCAGGGCACAACTAGACTTGTCTGATGTCGTAAATAATTTGTTATTTTCACGCTCATGAGTTCAGAAAAATGAAAAAAAAACTTTAAACTGTTGCTGAGGAAGAGACAAAAGCCAGTGTACAAAACAAAGCTGTCCACTTCATGCCACCTTTGTGTTACGGGTCTTACTGTTCCCATGACAACAAATCCCAACACCCAACGGTTTCACTCTATAGACATGCCTTGTGTATCCGTTCAACATAGCACAATACACATTGATCCCTAATTTCCCATCAAAACCATTCCCATCATATAAGGAAAGGAACTCATGGGCCGCAGCAGACTTGAAAGGCCATTTATCTCTGGTGGATGGAGGCAGATTAGCCAAACAGAGCAGCTCCTGTTTAAAACAAACTGTAAAATGGACCAATGGACAACCTGCCCTTGGGCCTCTCGGATATCGTGCTGTAGAAAGAGCTTAAAAAGCAGACTGTGTGGGTGAATGAGAGGAACAGATACAGACATTGAGAGAAAGTCACTTGGAGGAACCGACGAGAACTAAAGGACCACATATCAGACAAGAGAAGTGACTGATTGTAAATGAGTACAGCTCAACTCAACTCAAATTGACACCCTATTTAACTTTCCATCCTGTCAGTGATATGCAGAGAATTCAGGTTCACAATCACACCACTGTTAAAACAGCCAAAAACCAACAGGAGTAGCCTATCAGAATAATCAGAATTAATTGTCTATGCCAGTCTAATATGTTACTCTGTAGGAAAAAAAAATCTGAATTATACTTTCATTTACTTATTTATTTATTTAGTTATATATAAAATCCTATATATATACACATATATAATCACGATTAATCGCATATTCGCATCGCAACTGACCCCAAATTACTGACCAGTGTATATTGTTGTTACAAAAGATTTCTATTTTTAAAAAATTTGCTTCTTTTTTTTATTTTTATTTTTTTTACTTTTTATTCAAAGTTCAGCTTTGCATCACAGAAATAAATGATAATTTAAAGTATAATAAATTGAAAACCAATTATTTTATCACAATATTACATTTTTTTCTGTATTTTTGATCAAATAAATGCAGGCTTGATGCTTTGAAACTTCTTTCAAAAACATTAAAAATAGTAATGTTTCCAAACTTTTGACCTGTACTATATATAAATAAGTACTAGATAATGTTTTTATACACAAGCATGTGAGCAAAACCTTTTAGTGTGCTAAAACTTCAGTCCTTACAGACTAGTATATGTTATTGTTACAGATTGACTAACATACAGGATAGGAGATATTCAGCAGGAAATCTTGATAAAGAGGAAAAAATTGTTAAAGAAAAAGAAACAGATTGTTGTTTGCAAGTGAAACAAACAGCCCTAAAACCCCTTAACTCAATACTACACAACAAAACATCAAGACAAAACTGTCTCAATGCCGTACTGCATGAGCTGACATTGAGCAACCGTGATGTTTTTAAGAATGGAACTGTTTAAGATTGTATCACAATTTGTGAAATTAACAAGTTACACTGCAATCACCGATTAAATAAAAAGGGAAGACAGCAGCATGTTAATTGGACCCCATAAACAGCGGTTGCCCTGAGACTTAAGTGCCATGATGTGCTCTCGTTAATAATTTACTAATCAAAAGGTTAATAGGAAAATGTTTAATATATGCCATACTTTTGTAAAGAATCTAGAAAGCTTACTACACGATATTCAGAAACACTTTCTGTTAAGTCTGTGAACATCATGTGATCTGTTATTGTTCATAAAAGATGGTTTCCAATTATTATAGATATTAAAATGTGTCTATTCATGCTTAAGAATGAGTATAGACATGAAATGTGGCTTTAACCATATTTTAAATCACTCTTTGAAGGTATAACCATGTATATGTAAGTCTTATAATTTTGTGTTTGTTATTAATGAGAATCTACAGTGATTTAAAGATGCATTACAAATATCATTATAATGCATTAAACATCCAGGCTTCATACAGAGTGTTTACTCTAAAATCTTCTCCACACTCTCAGATCTTCGGCCACAAAGCCACACATGTCCGGCTGCCAGCTTCCTATCCTGAGACACTGGGCAAGATGCTGTCCATGGATGCTGTGGGTACCATTACACAGCATCATCCCTCTGCTTACACTCGACTCTGCTGCTGGGAGGAGCTGAAATGTGCATTTCGATTAAAAAGACTATTTTGTGGTAGAGTGATCTGGCCAAGAGTTAAGATTGTATAGGCAGCATCTCTATGCTGAATATATGTACGCCTTGATCAAGATGGCAGGCAATAGAGATAGCATGTGATATTAAGGGAAAACAAAGAGCATCGTTCAAAGGAAGTCGTGCAGAGATTAAAATGTTTCATATTTGCAAAACATAAACACAAACATGCAATTTCTTACCTTGTTCCTTTGCAAGCCAGGGAGCTCCTCTAAAAGGGATTCATCTTTGTTGTATTCACTTCAGCTGACTGTCGATTTCGGAAGAACTGTCAGTTTCAGCCATAAATGTGTCGTCTGTGTGAAATACAGTTAGTTTGATCATAATAGCCACATAAAAAGGAGGGAGTTACTTGACGGATACCGTTATTTCTTTCTGCAGATAACGCCGATTAATTCATTTTTCGGAAAGAAATGCACACTGATGAAAGGATTATGCCATATTGCAGGAACATTATATTTCTCCATGTTGTTCAGAGCCCTTAACAACAGCGTACACTCCAGTAATGAGACTGAATATTTTGCCCTGTATTTTCATTTGCCCGTTCTGTGTTTTTGCGAGGAGAGATGATGGGTGTGCGAATAAAGGAATAGGGAGGCAGGTTTTCTTTAGTACGGAGACTCGGAAGGCTCAATCGGAGGTCTGCTTATTCACCGCAAGAGGGCGCAGTTAATATCTCCTCGATAGGTGTCGACATGTACTGTTTTGTTTTGGAATTCCTTTTTTTTTTTTTTTTGTGCCTGGGTTGAAACAAACATGTACTATTTAGTTTTTATTTTGAAGCATCTTTGTCCTTATAGCATCTCTTTTTCCAATTTTAAGCAATTTCACTCGAGCGTGATTGAAAGCGAGAGAATCAAACATCCATCGTTGTCCATTCTTTAGCCTAACCCAAACGTGTTCATTGCAGTTTAGTCAAGAATGAAATGTATCTCTCTTACTACAGTCACGGTTGACAGGTGAAGCTCACTCTACTTTTATGTTTCTTATAGGGTTGCCTTATTTATATATATAGCAATAAGCAGCAACTCTGACAAGCGATGCACCTGCTAAATAAACGAAAGTGTTGCGTCCTTTGGCGCCATCTGGTGGATATTTAAAGCAGTCACCTGATCGCTAATGCTTGTACAATGCTGCATTTAATAAATCATGCAGAGCCAAATAATGTTTAGTTGTATACATTGGCTATTTCCAAAGCATTAGATTTTGATATTCTATTTTTAATTTGTATTTATATTTTTAAATCGGGATAATTTTGCTTTGAATTAAGGGAGACCAGGGCTAGTTGTCAGATTTTCAGGAAACAGCAAACATTTTAAAAGATAACCATATCAAAATATCAAATCATTATTACAAAATTCTGTAAAATGACAACATATAAAACACATGTGACACACACACACACACACACACACATATATATATATATATATATATTATTCTTTTTTTCATTTTTTTTTCACACGCACATAATTCTATAGGCAAGATGACTTTAGGCAAGATACATCATGTATGTCAGTATGGTTTTGTGTTTACTTGTTTCCGCAACAGCTATAGCTAGACTATATTAATATTTTAGTTTGGAGCACAGAATTCACAAAATATGTTTTATAAAATATGTGGGATTTTGATTCAATATTAATATAAAATAATTGATAATGTAATAATAATATAAAATAATTGATAATGTAATTTATCAATAATATCTTATTGATAATGTTTCGTGAGCACCAAATCAGCATATTAGAAGGATTTCTGAAAGATCATGTGACACTGAAGACTAGTAATGGTGCTGAAAATTCAGCTTTGCAATCAGAGGAATAACTTACATTTTAAAATATATTAAAATAGAAGTTATTTTTTAAATTGTAACAATATTTCATAATATTACCATTTTTGCTGTATTATAATCAAATAAATGCAGCCCTGGTGAGCAAGAGACTTCTTTAAAAAAATAATAATAATAATAATAATCATACCAAACCCAAACATTTGATTAGTAGTGTATTTCCTCCTGCAATATGGCAATGAGGGGGTAGTCAGTTTACTTCTATTGGCTGATCGATCATGGAATGTGCAGTTCCACATCTATAGTGTAAAGCACTAAAATATAAATGAATTATTAGTCATCTGTTAACCTAGTGTTTGAGTTATGCTATGCAATGCTGCTGATACTGTACAATAAACAGAAAACATGGCATTGGACTTTTCCACATTTCTTTTTTATTTCTTAGAGGACAATTATGAAGTATAGAGGATCCACTTGTACACATCAAAACAATGGAATCACCACATTAACATATTTAACAATCACTGAAACCGGAGAAATGGAAAAAAAGGTCAACTCCTGAACCACTAGACCACAGACAGCCACATCCAGCTCCTGGAAGCCTCACTATAATGAGACCTAAAGCAGCCTCGCAGTGTGATCCCCAGGAGTGGGTTGAACCACTGAGTCATTACAACCAGGTCTAAGTTGGAATGTTTTAAAATAAACACTTGCAGGTAAAGAATGAGGGTGAAAAAAAACAATACAAATAATGCATCACTCCACTTGTTCACCAGACTTGAAGTAATTCACGAGTCTTTAGTGCTTTACAGATAGGGGTGCGCAGTTTGATTGATCATTAGAACTAAAACAACAGACAATTAACAGAAGTTGATTTTGGACATTCAGCGGTTAGTAAAATCATGTTTGGTGTGTACCTCCAATTCACAAACACATCATTGACAGAAAAGCATTTAAGTAGCTAAAAGAAGGTAAACTGATGTTACAAGTTTGATCATTGTTATAACCAGTGGTTTACTGTTAGAATTCAATAACCTATGGACATTAGCGAAGGGAAAACACCATATTTCATTTTACGGGAGTGAAAGTGAGGAATAAATGGATTGTTGTCTTTTTAAAACATTTCAAGTGGATGAAAAATTTGGGTTGTGAAAATGAGATCTTAAAATCCAGTAAAACTTACAACCTGGTTTAATTTGCGTTAAAATAAATATGGAATCTAATGTCTGTAACCAATTAAAGTCAACCTTCAACAGCTGTTTGCTGTGCTGTTCTGGGCTATCATTTTCAGAATTAAATGAACAACAAAGTTGATGTTACATATCGTTCATCCAGCTTTGATTGTAGACAGTATTATACAGTAACGACAGGGACCTAGGGGATAAAGACCACTTCTTGCTTCCAAAAAAAATAAAAATAATAATACAAAAAGTAAACAAAAATCACAAGACAACTAGGGAAATACAGAATGGCAAACACCCTCATGCTTCACACACAAAAATAAACAGCTGCATTTAATATGTACACGCATCAGATTATTATATCCTCTTATTTTTAACTCAGTTGAACTGAAGATAGCCCTACAAAGTGAGGGACCACACCGGTAGAAATACAATTGGAGACTGGTATTCTTTTTTCTTTTCTTTTTTAACATAGTTTTGGTATAATTGTTTTCTCAAAGATATCGTTTACTTGAATTAAACATAGTTGCAACATGAAAACACAACAAATGAGAGTGAGATCAGGTCAAGCACACTGGATACACCAGGTGTCACCACGCAAATACAAGAATATTCTTGCATACAGCGATCAAGAGAATACTTTACGATTTACAGCCATCCAACGCAAAGAACCACACTAATGCAATTGATCACTTTTCTTGTACTGTACAGAACAATCACAACGAATTATATATATTGAAATTTGAGATGATTACAAACATAACACCCTGTGTGTCAGGCCAGAACATCGGGTCTATTGACAGTCTTTTCTGTCCGCAGGGTCATTGTTTATATTATTAGGCTTTTTTAATTAAAATAAAAATTCTAATGTTTAAATTTGATATTATGGCATCATGGAGGTATGGCCAAAAACATTAAGTGATATTTTCATTTTCAGTATTATGAGATGCCAAACTAAGTGAGTCGTCAAAGATCTGCCTTTGACATCATGATCATGCACTCTTTTAAGACAAATTGGTGCACATACAATAATTCAATCTTCAGAAAAATGATGGTTAAAAACAGACACAAAGGAAAATACATTTAAATAATTTACTATGTATTTACACCTCCTGTTTGCACCAGCAACACAGCGTCTTTGATCTGTAGGTCGTGTAGTCATCTAATCTCCCATTTTTACTTTCGATGTCTAAACAGAGAGAGAAACAAATGTTAAAAAAAAAAATTAACTAGGTTAGCAGACAAAATTTTAAATCTCATGGCCACAAAACATATTCTCCTGAACAGACTGAATATTGAATGGATGAACCAAAATTATATCAAAACCATCTTATGATTAGAGGCCATATTGCAACTGCAAAAGCCATATGATTTAATAGGAGTTGCTTTTGTGGGGCTGAATAATCTCAATCTGAATTCAAGTATGCATGTCAGATCAATTTACAGTGTGTGACTGGAAATGGTGATAAAATATTCATCCAGAGGGTGGTCATAAGTAGCTAGAAGGATATTAATGAGAAATAATTCAAAACATGATCCTGCTGGAAACCAGATGGGAAAGAATATGCTTCATGACAGCACTTTATCTGTTTGGTAAACCAAAGGCTTGTTCACATGAAGAATGTAGTGAAACTAAAGGTCAATTAACATACAATCCATGATTGGGCAATGCACATTTTACTCTTTTTAAAAGCAAAATACAAGCCATCTGATGACATGATGACAACATGATTTAAGAATAATGGGTGTAATGACAATAATACTACTGTGCTTTTGATAATAGTAGTGCTGTTGGAATAAAACATGAAAGGTACAGTATAAATACAAATAAAAATCAGACCAGGTCCATAGAACTGCATGATTCACTTTAAATTCTTGTTTAAATAAATGGCCACAACAAATACTTGCTCTGTGTAAAAAATAAGATGACAATGTAATTTGAGTTCTCTCATTCATTATTTATTAATGAATAAAGGCCACTCATAAAGGCCAAATGCTTTCAAAGTAGAATATGTTATTGAAAAAAAAAAAATCTATAATTAAATACAGTACCACCTCATGGATTTCAAAATGTTTAATTGAAAACCTGAAATGTCTTATACTTTAATATTCTCTGCTGTCAGTAGAAATCAATTGACCAAGAATGATAAGGTCATGCTAACAATTCAAGGCTCGTGATTTGCTGCTAAAAGTGGGACAGGACAAAAACTTTTTACATTACATTTATGTATCTGGCAGATAATTTTATATAAAAAAAAAAAAAAAAAAAAAAGTGGCAATACTTTACAATAAGATTTAATTAGTTACCTACTTTAGTTAACTAAAGTAAATGTAACTAAATGAATGTAACTAAAGTCATGTAACATAAGTTGCACTCTTACAGTTTACTTCATACCTGGATACTTTAATATTCTAGACCCATTTTAGAGTCAGCATTGCTGAAGGTTACAAATGACATTCTACTGTCCATTGATTCTGGTCTTCAGCTATCCTGATACTTTTAGATTTGAGTGCCGCATTTTACACTATTGATCATAACATTCTTCTGAAACGACTTGAGTGTGTTGTTGAAGTCCAGGGCCTAGCTTTACAGTGGTTTGCCTCATACTTAAAGAGGAGGACCTTCTCTGCAAATATCGGGTCATTAACTTCTGTGCCTATCCATTGGGGTGTTCCACAGGGATCTATTCTTGGCCCTCTTTTGTTTTCCCTATACATGCTCGCTCTTTAGGCTCAATATTCCAGAAACATAACATAAATTATCAGTGTTATGCTGACGACCTCCAACTACTAGTTGGACTCGAAACTGAAAAGACACCGTTTTATCGTGAGATCCCACCCCCTATGGGGGGGATTGAAAACATGCGGAACTAGCTCCTACGACTGGCTAGTCTCTAGCCTCTGGCGAAAAAAGCCTCCAATGACGCAAAATGATGATTTTTGCGTCATCGGAGGTTTTTTTTCAGACACACAATACAGAAATCTCTCATCTCAGGGGGACATGAGGGAGGGAAGGAAGCATGGTCATTTGAAATACTACCGGGTTTCTACTGATACAAGGCTTAATGCTAATCTGTGAAGTATCCCTTTAAAGGATAACTCTCGGCAAAATTGAACCTAGGCTCTTTTTGTTAATCAACCCGAGTCAAACTTTCGTGTAAAAGCATAATTAGAATGGAAACGCTAATTTTAAGATTGACCGTATTTTCGTTTTAGGTTAAAATGCCTTTTGAATGGGTGTGCATGGGGCACTTCTAAGATAGCATTTTTAAAACACTAAGGCGGCTCAACACAACATAAAACTGCTCGAAGTATCACCAGGGGCTCTACACATGAACTTGAGCATTGACTACATTGTTTGTGTACACTAAGTTAACTAAAAAGAAAGGTTTTGTACGACTCACTTTATCAGTTAGTGTTTCCGGTGGCTGGAATTGTGTCAGTCAAAAGTAGTCGATCTCCGAATGCAACGCAATGAACTGACTCCATATGAGGAAATGTCATGAACTTGTCATTTCAATGAAAAGCATGATAACTTAGATAAAAAAATGATCTGTGAATTTATGTGGAAACAAGCTTTAGGAGCTTTCCATCTTTACTTTCATCATGTTACGTTGCATTCCAGCCACCGGAAACACTAACTAAGGCATGGAAAGCCATTTTGACCTAAAACAAAAATACGGTCAATCTTAAAAGTAGCGTTTCCATTCTAATTATGCTTTAACACGAAAGTTAGACTCGGGTAAATTAACAAAAAGAGCCTAGAGTTTTGGCGAGAGTTACCTTTTAACAAGACTTTAACAATACTTCTGCAGCATTTATTATTATTTAATGTTAATTTCAACAATTACTAATACATTATTAAAATAAAAATCAAAAGTCATGTGTTAACATTAGTTAATGCACTCTGAACTAACATGAACAAACAATGAACAACTATATTTGTATTAACCAACATTAAGAAAGATTAATAAATACAGTAATAAATGTATTGCTTATTGTTAGTTCATGTTGGTTAATACATTAACTAATGTTAACAAATGAGACCTTATTGTAAAGTGTTACCAAAAAGTTTAGTTTAAACATTAAAAACTAAAGCTATGCTTTATTTAGTGAACAATGACCACAACAGCTTATATTAAAATATTGCAGGAGAAGAAACATACATGGTAATTTCATAAAAAACACTTGCCTGCAAGATGGCTACGATCACTCCAAATAGTCCAATGGCACTGCCGAAAATTTCAACAATGAGGATCTTGACAAAGAGGCTGGCATTCTGAGCATCAGCCAGGGCAGCTCCACTGCCCACAATGCCAACACAGATGCCACAGAAGAGGTTTGAAAAGCCAACAGTGAGTCCAGCACCAAACATGGAGTAGCCTGAAAAAACAGCACCACTGTGTCATCCAAATTCATTTGGTTGCTCAGAAGAAGCAAAGAAAAATATTTCACTCGAGATGAGAAGTGATTTATAAGTAAAATGCACCTGCTTGGTAGTTCCTTGACCCAATAGTTTCTGGAGTCGTGCCACTGAAGTTCTAAATGACATTAAAAAAAAACAATGTTGAGAACAACTAGCAAATACTGTACATGTAATACAGCTAATTTAAATGATGTAAAAAGCTTAGGGAAAACATCTGCTCTCTTTTCTAAACCTAGAACTTAAGATTTACTCTAAAGCCAATGTGTTCAAAGAATTAAATAAATTAAATAAGTTTTAACTTACCTCTGCCAAATTGCTAATGACAATTGCCATGATGATCCCATAAATAGCAACAGCTTCACAAAAGATAATGCTAGAAAGAAAAAAATCAACTGTCACTAAGTGCAAATGTGAGCCAAAAAAGCCTTGGGCAAGCAAATAAACCCGAGTTACAAGACAGAAGGAATCATAAGAACAAAAGGCTCATCTGACAAAAGCGGCATGAGCCAAAAAAAATATATATTTTAGAGATGTTCGAAATTTGACTTTAGCCTCTTTTTTTCCAACAACTGATGTACCCAGGGGTGTCTAGATCAGGATATTAGGCAGCAAAAAAAGGAGAATATTTTCACATAAAACTTTAAGCACACTGCATATACCTGACAAGATTTTTGGTCTTGATTCTAGGGGCTTTGACTCCGCCACCAATAATGCTGGACCCAGTGATGTAAATCCCCCTGCAGAGTCACAAGACAAAATACATCATTTTCCACATACAAGTATGTCACTGACTGTTTGTTTAGCACCATTCAAATATCTAAATATGTATATACTACAAAAGGAGCACGCTGTAAGCTTTTGCATTAGATCATATTTTGGTGAGTGAGCTACTGATAAAAAGAATTGAATGCTTCTTTTTTATGGACCTTTTTCAACTAAGCACCGTAGAAGAGGATATGGAAAACTGTACTACAACATGTCAAAATTTCCCATTGTTGCTTTTGTGACAGACTAAAAAGAGGAAATGGACAGTCTCACCATGCAGCTCCGACAACAGACAGAGAGATGGCCAGGCCAATTCCAAGATTAGCCCACATGAATGGAGAAGTCTCCGTTAAAAACCTGTGACAGAAAAGGTTAGGTTATCAAGACATCATAAGAAGCATTTTATTAATTTACTTCAAGTCTTACATTAAGTTTTGTGGATATCAGTTATATAACAAATGTATAGTGAACAAGAAAAGCCTGCTTAGCAATAACATACTTTAATGTTTCAAGGATTGTCTTACTGAACACATACCATGCTATATCAAACCGAAATCCAAGATCAAAAATCGTATAGCAAGTACCTTTGGGGAAAAAAAAAAAAAAATGATTAGTAGTTTTTAAGTTATGTGTAAATAAGCAGAGTATGTCAGAAGGTGATAAAGTATAAAAGTGATATAGTTTTCATCTAAACCAAAAGGAAAACTAAAATCAGTGGAATAATCTGAATAAAAGGCAAAATATGGATAGCCTTTTTCCATTCAGAATCATAGAGGGTATGTGTGAAAGCTCACAGTCATGTGAGAGCCATCTTCCTCATTTGGTCATAAAACCCTGTTTAACTGCCTTATTTTTTTATTTTTAAATCCATATTACATGTTGAATTTTGTTACTGTGCTATTCCAGCCCATGTGTGGAGAAGAACAGAATATAAAAACTATCCAAACATTTTAACTCTAGCTAAAATTATTTACGTTCTCATCAGAGCAGGTGTAACTGTTATGTCTAATTCTCAATGTCAGCCTTTAAAAATTGTTGGTACTATCACTAGATCTCGAATTTAAAATGTTTACACCAATGTTTTATGACAACAGCCTTTAATACCATTACAATTATATTTAAATTATTATTTGACGTAATCGTGCTAGTGTATGACAGCTAACGTCAGTTGCTAGCCAGAAAATGGCTTTCCAGTTAAAGAAACATGAGAAACAGAGAAAGATTATAAAGATATCTGCGTACGAATAAGGATAATTATATTAAGATGCGTGTGTTATTTATGTGCTTATGTCAGCAGGACTCGTTAGCGCTTACCGACAATCAGGATGGTCGTCCAGAAGGCCAAAGTGACCCCGGTGTATAAAATTGCGTGCCCGTTCATCATCCACTCCAACAACAGCGCCAGTTTTGCTCTCTAAATGTTCTCACACGAATAAACCTAAAGCTACTGTGATGTTATTTTCTGTTGGATAATTGTATTTTGAAGAGAAATGGATTCCTGTGAGCCCTTCGAAGTGGCGAAGGCTGTAAATCCTGCATCCATCAGAGAGGAAGGAGTCACCAGCTGATCATGTGACGAGCTCGAGCTGTGCACGTGACGCAAAACGTCACTCTTCCTTTTAGTGATCTTAAACGCTGATCTCCGGTCAGCTCATATTGGTTTCCCTTTGTCGATATATCTAATAACATAAGCAAACAATTTAAACATATTCATTGAATTTAGATACTTTGCTAAGCGACATTTTACTAAGAAAATATAGATGTTCATTTGTTTTGCTACTGTCCGTTTGTCTGCCATACATATTTTGTCATATATTAACATATATTGTCTGTTGTCTATAAAAAAAGACATCGGCAACTATCTGTCTATCTGAAACTGATTGTAAATAGTCAGAAGAAGGGAAAATATTAACTATATTATATTTATAAAAGATTAAAGTAAATTTTCAGTCAATTTGTATGGCTTTTAAAAATAAATATTTTAAATAAAAAATAAGGAAAAACTGATTGTAAAACAGTCAGAATAAGAAGGACTATAATAAACACCTGAAAAAGAACAAAAAAAGTAGTTTTTGATTTAAATTTATTGCAGTTCATCTTTTAACCAGACGATGGCAGTAAATTCCCAATAATGAGGAAAATCTAAATTCAGGCGTTTGTCAGAAGAAAATCCACCGACGACTTGTATCATCATTCTAAACCTCAGGAGAAAACTTCTGACAAGTCCAATTGAAACTCTCAATCTGCTTAATGTTACTTAACTGGAGGTGCAAATACTGTGTCATTTCTGACAGAAAGGACCGTGTGTTTTTCAAACAGACATTACTACTGATATATTTTCTGTGCCATCTGATCTGTGAATGCCTGGAACATGGTGGGTAAACAGGTAAAAAAAAATGTGTTAGATAGTTTTGTATGTAGCCCATTTGTCAGTCAGACATTGATATAGCCTACGTTTCTGGGTTCTGCAATACATAGGCATCACGGGAGTCTTATTTCCAGTGCTAGTAGAGGATGGTGAGCCTCACACCAATTTCCTATCTTCACCTGTAAGTACCTGAGAAATTCATCACTAGCAAACAGTGAATTCTATGGACAGGCTTTATTTGCTTTCTTTCCTTGTGGCAAAGTCAGGCTTGTTCATTTACTTTTGATGGCATATGCTATACACAGATAGACCCAAGTGGTGCTCAAGTACTTGCCCTTTTGGTCTCTGACTAGATGAGTGCCCTTTTTAGCGCAATTTTCCACCGGACAAAATTGCGATTGTTAACTCATGATTTCTGTTCTGTCTGTGCGCACCAATCTTGCACTTCTATCTACTCCTCAACCAGACCACCTAGAGACTTCGGGTTTTCGGCATTATGTTAAGGAAGGTCTAATCTCGGGAACGCACAAAACAAATCCACGAAAAGATTTACTATCTCTTAGTGTTGTGATCCCATGAGGTCAGAAAATTGCGCTAAAACACTCAACGAGTTTTTATTACTTGTTTAAGTCATAAGTGCATTTTTAATTTTATTATATATTTTAGGTTTTATTTTAAAGTCCAACTGAAATCAAAATTGACCCTATTTACTTTGTTAGCGCATATTACTAGTCTTGTGGTGAACAATTAATCCGTGCAAGTTAAAACACAGAAAAAAAATTGTTTGCCGTCGTAATCTTTAATCAAAGTCTGAAAAGTTACTTCCGGTCTGGAATGGCGTCCCTTCTCTGATGACGTAGGTTTGAGGACTTGGGTTGGGAAACCCTTAACCACTCCCCTCAAACCGTTAGTCTGCTATGAGTGAGAGATGGAGAGGAGGAGCGCTAGAGTAAAACCCTGCCCTCTGTTCAATATTCCGTTTCACTGGGAAATACGTCACAGCACTGGAGAAAAGTCGTTTGCAACTTCCGGTTCACGCGGACTTTAATCTACAAGACCGCACAAGCCCCTGGCCCTGTTCTTCCCCCACTTCTAGCCACCACCCACCACGAAAATCGATCGGAGCTGCATTGGTGACAGCCAGTAACCATGGTGTTTACACTAAGCTTCGCATTGCGTCACTGCTGTCAAATTAAACCACTATACGACACTATTAGTATTTCTACACCTAGGCAACAGCCAAACGTTAAGTTACACAACAAAAAAGGTTGGGGTAAAATAGTGTCATGCGGGGTTGAAAATGCCACCCAAATTAATAAAAATGCCCTGAAAACTCAAGATATTAATTTTCCCTGTTTGCGATTTTGTCTTTTATGTTTATATTATATAGGCTATAGTTAACCAATATCACACGAGCAAAAGTGCTGTTTTCCCAAATATCAGCACGATTGCAAATGTAATTTGTATATTTTCATTTTAATACAACAGTTGAATAAACAATAACATTTTAAAAACAGTGATGTACATTTTGACAGTTTTTGCTCAATTTTATGAACGGAATTCGAAAATGAATCGTTCATGAATGAATCAGGTGGTTTGAGCGAATCAGTGAATGAATGATTCTTTGACTCGCATTTTAAGACCCCTATTTTTTACAGTCTATGATTAAGACTTGACGCCACTTAGACTACTGGTGGTTTCAGTTTCATAATAAGAATCATATAGAAAAGTATAATTTCATATTTCTATAAGACCTTATGTAGCCGGTCTGACTTCCGGTCTGTATTTTCATAGCGATCTTGCGTATTTATGAATGAACGGCTCGTTTTAAAATCTTCCCGGTCTACTGACATTTGTTGAGACATTGGCTTTAAACATTACACTCCTCATGATAACTTTCGTTAACTTTACATTAATTAAATCCACTTCAAAAGCTAATTACCCCTGGACAGCAATGCCATAGAAATATACAGAGCGACTGCAAAAACGGAAGTTCAAAGACAATATTCTAAAGATGGCGGCGCCCTTTCATAACGTGATTACCAGAGGCGGACAAGAGTACACAGCTTCATTACTTGAGTAAAAGTACAGATACCCCTTGCTAAATTTTACTCAAGTACAAGTAAAAGTACAGTCAGCTGTCTACTTAAGTAAAAGTACTAAAGTACTTGTTTTTAAAAGTACTTGAGTATCAAGAGTACAAGAGTACATTTTCTAAATATTGCATTACTACTGCCACAGTGCTTACATTGGTAAACACAGCAAACACTTGAAGCGAAAACTATCATTAACTTGTTCAGAAAATTGAAATGGCGAGGTGGGGCCACGGGAGCGATATTTTTTTTCCCAGGATGGTAGGGGAAGACTCATGAATATTCATTAGGGAAGTCATCCCTGACTGGTCTGATGACCTACCCCTAACCCCACCCCTAAACCTACCCGTCACTGGGGGTCTTATGACCTCCCTAACCCCGCCCCTAAACCTACCCGTCACTGGGGTTAAGACCAATCAGGGATGACTTCCCTAATGAATATTCATGAGTCTTCCCCTACCATCCTGGGAAAAAAATACTCCCGGGATGGACCTGCTGCGTCTTCATCCATTGTTTCGTCCATGGTTTCGTCTCTTATCTAAATCTGACCATGGAGTTGACTTTGGCGGAAAGCTGAAGATGATTGCTGATAGGCTGTCCCAATCAGTGGCGCCTGCACAATCCAATCACATTTGAGAGGGAAACAACAAATTGAGGGTTTCCGAGATTTTTTTTTTTTTTTTTTTTTTTAGAAGTAACAGGTACTCACAGTTATGGATAGAAATGTAGTGGAGTAAAGAGTACAATATTTGCCTCTCAAATGTACTTGAGTAAAGTCATGAGTACTCCCCAAAAATGATACTCGAGTAAAGTACAGATCCCTCAAAATTGTACTTAAGTACTGTACTCGAGTAAATGTACTCCGTTACTGTCCGGCTCTGGTTATTACTGCAACTGTAATTGCAGTCTATGCATCTAAATAATAATAGCATAGTAATAAGAAATAGTATTTTCTATCAATAATGCACAACATTGATTTTGCTCATTTACCAATTCCAGCATAATGCCTGTGTACCAATTACAAATTCCTGAATAAGGACATTTTTATTTATTTAAATAAAGTATTTTAAAGGTGTTCTAGTATATAACTAACTTGCCTACACCTGCCCCCCGTCTGTGCACGTCCCTGTACCAGATTCACGTTGACTTCCTGAAATCCATACATCAGTATAGGCCTCGTTGGTGGGCCAAGAAACTCTATATTGTAATTGTAACATTGCTTAAATATGACTACTATTTCACACAGAGTTTGATTAGAGACTTGTGAAGCAGTTTGAGGCAAGTTCCATTAATGCAATTCACAATTTTGCAATGGAAATTTTTACAAATCACTGAGCCACAGTCCTCAATTTGAGTGAATGTGTGTGTTTTTTTTTTTTTAATTAGAGCTATTAATGAGCTATTAAAGGTGCTGTAAGAGATCACAGCTGCTTTGCTAATTTTTGCAGGTCCTCGTCCTCAATAAGACGTCCTCTCTCAAACCCAACCCTCCAAAGACAGATCAGCAAACTTCAATACGTCAAAGGCAGCAAAGCATATTGAAAATCAATATGAATGTTTTTCATGTACATTTAAAAAAAATATTACAAATAATTTTAGGTTAATGAGATAAAGACTTGAATGAATACTTTGAAAATAAATAAATAAAGCCAAATAGACAAAATAGACAGTGATTCTCCTGTTATTGAATGCATGGTAATTTTACAAATTTGCAGGGCATGATAAAAGATTTATGATTCATTTTTTATTACTGCTATATTATTCTGTTCTTTCTCATGTAATTGAATACATGCTGTGCGATTATGCAAGTTCGCATTGAATTCCATCCAACCAAAAGATTGCATTTGTCCTAAAGACAGCCACTGAGTCATCTCCTATATAATCAGTTTAACACATTACACAGCTGGATGGGGGACAAGAGACAATTTAAACGAAAAAGCTCCCTGGGTTAAGTGAGGGAAATTGACGTGCAAACAACAGTGTAACCAAATAAATGTCCTAAGTGTGTTTTATTCATTCTAGGCACATCTCCACAGCTAAAACTCAGAGAGCAAAAAGCTTTTCAGCTTTAGTAAATGGGACTTAATGAATGTCAAAGCCTATGAAGCATATGTGAGCAGAAGTCACAACACAAGGGTGCATCTGAGAGCACATGATGTATGATAATTTCAACATCGCTCGGCTTAAAGGAATATATGTCCAATATCAGGCCTGGAGCGGCAGATTAATAAAAGGCTGAATGATGCAAACCTGATGTTCTATTCCAACTCACCCGAACGTGTTGTTGAGTGTCACATGTCTGCATTCTGAACCGAGCGGATGGAGCGTACAGTCCCATGTGTTCTCAGTGCTCGGGCACAACGTTATCAAGAGATGCAATTATGCAGCTTTTCCTGCTAGATTAATTAAGAAAACGTCATGTTTTAATTAAACTGGGCTACACAAGTCTTTTTTCGCATTAATCCTAAATCCCAACACTTGAAAGCTTCTCACATGTTTTGGATAGTTGCTTTGAGAAAAAAATAGTACAGATAAGACATCGTGAAGTTGGAGGAGAATAAGATTTTGATTGCACATTAAAATGAAGGACATATGAAAATAGACTTTTATCATCACAATCTGTGAAACTCTTTCATGGAATAATGAGAAAAGAATTTCAGTCGGGAACATTTGCATTTTGACATGTCCTTGAACAGGGAACTCGGATGGCATGCCAGCTCTTTCCAGTGATAGTTTTATGACAAACAAAACCAGCTTAACCACCTCATTATAGCAGATAGACATTTTTCTTGCAGCGTTACAGGTAAACGGAGCCAGTACAGCTGCCTCTTGTTTTTAAATGGGGTGTGGTGTCTGTTCACGATGATTAAGGATCTGGGCTGCTAACTGAAAGCCTGTGGATTCAGTCCCAAGTATGTGAGTGACCCATCTGGAGAACAAAGTCGTAGAGATCAGTCTTTAGTAAAACCCTGAGCTGCTGCAAGAAGCTCCTTGCAATTAGTTAACTGTTGCTTTAGGGGGAATATCAGCTGCAAGACAGCCAGCAAAGCTGTGGTTCACAGCGTAGTATTATTTGCAACAGTTGAGGAAAAACCTAATGAGAGAGTGCAGATTGAACATCTCAACTGCACTATTTGTCTGCACTACAGATTGCTTTTCCAAAACAGATCATTTGTCTGTATTGTCAGGGACGTGCAGAGAGTTCCTCAGGGGCAGGGGCTCAAATGTAAAAAAGGGATAGATAGATAGATAGATAGATAGATAGATAGATAGATAGATAGATAGATAGATAGATAGATAGATAGATAGATAGATAGATAGATAGATAGATAGATAGATAGATAGATAGATTATTAGTTAAAAAAAAGAACAGCATCTATTTAAAATAGAAATAGACTATTTTGTACCAATATACACTCCCGTTCAAAAGTTTGGCATCAGTAATTTTCTTTCTTTCTTAAGAAATTAATACTTTTATTCAGCAAGGATGTGCTAAATTGATTAAAAACAAAAAGTGACAGTAAAGACTTATAAAATAATTTCTATTTTAATTTAATGTTGTTCTATTAAACTTTTTATTCATCAATGAATCCTGAAAAAAGTATCACAGGTTCAATAAAAAAAAATAAAAAAAAAACTTTTCTAACATTGATAATAAATCGGCATATTAGAATGATTTCTGAAGAATCATGTGACACTAAAGACTGGAGTTATGGCTGTTGAAAGTCCAGCTTTGCATCACAGAAATAAATGATTTGTTAAAATAATAACACTAGCCTACCTTTTATTATTGAAAAAAAAAAAAAAAAAGTTTAAAAATAGCCGTCGAGCCATATGCCTAACAACGTTACTCATTGAAAGAACCATATTTGGCTCGAGAGCATCGGTTCCCGAGCACGAGCAGACTGTGGAATACCCATAGACAGTAAAAGAAATAGGGAATAGGTAATACTTATACATTTAAACCAGTGCATTTTCATTTGAAAACGCATAACCTTCGCTACGGTTGCGCCTGCCGTCCACACACACGACCCTCGAAAACGGAGACTGACCTCTTCGGTCAAGTCCATGGTCAAGTCCGAAGCAAGACAGTCACACGCAAGTGACGCAACCCATAGCAACGAGTCATGGCAAGTTGGCAACGGCACCTCAGACTGACAGAAACGTAAAAATAAACGTGAATTTAGGCTACTTTAGTTTTGTACACATTGTCATGTTAATTATAATCAAATGAATTTTGTTTTATTGACAACAATATTATCATTGATATTTGTTTGAGAATGACACTTTTGATTAATTTTGAGTTGAGTTTTAAGTTTTTTTTTTTAAACATGCAAATGTCTCCACCATTTGATTTTTATTGCTTCAATACTGCAGTGCTATTTTAGATGGAACCATGCAGAATATAAAGATCTGTTTCAATCTGCTATTTTTGTACAGAAAACAATAACATCGAATGCATCTGTGGATGACCAGATGCTTGATTTTCATTCTTAGATTCTGAGCTGTCCTTTTATGTTAAATTTCAAGAAACACTCCTGCAGTAAAATAAAGGGAAAAATAACAAGCAAAGAAGCGTTGCCTGAAACAAATCAGCTTTGTTGTGGACAGAGAGAGTTAGAGGAACAAGGGTTCATTACTACTGATCCGGATCAGCCAAAAGGAAAGAGAGGACTATGTGCTGCATACATTTCTGCAGAATGCATGAAATATAACAATATACATGTGCTATTATTATACGCGTGAATGGCATAGAGAAAAAAATAAAAAAATAATTCAAATCCCATACAAACAACTGCCAGTCTCTACTGAACAAAAATTGAAAGCGGGATTGCATAATAGCTCAGAATCAGTAAGAGCTCCTGTTAATCAGGTGCCCTTTGGAGAAAAGAAAGAAAGAAAAATACTTTGCTATTGTATTGTGTTTACAGAGTCCACATCAACATACCTCAACAAAAGTGATGTCTGAGTATGCATCTGAATGGAAGTTCACAGGCGAACCATTTATGCAACAAGAGTGTTTTGTTGTCTAACAATTGAATACTAGTCATTAGCAATGATTAAGAGGTAATTTTGTTTGCAATTGTGAAATGAATGTTGAATAGTTAAGTTTAAAGGGTTAGTTCACCCAAAAATGAAAATTCTGTCAGTAATTACTCACCCTCTCAACACAGATGCGCTGCGCAGTTATACTACGTGAAAAAACTCGAGGCCCAGAGAGAAGGAAATGAAAAGTGGAATAAAGTCGTTATTTTTTTTGTGCACAAAAAGTATTCTCGTCGCTTTATAAACTTAAGATTGAGCCACTGTAGTCACTTGGACTATATTAACGATGTCTTTAATACATTTTCTGGGCCAGCAAGTTATAATGTCTTAGAAGCCTATGGAGGAGTGATCCAGCTCTCAGATTTAATCAAAAATATCATAATTTGTGTTCCGAAGATGAACCAAGGTCTTACGGGGTTGGAACAACATGAGGGTGAGTAATTACTGACAGAATTTTCATTTTTGGGCGAACTAACCCTTTAACTGGCAGATATGACAAACTATGTCTCTGGTGACCTCAGTATCTGTGCACCAAATCCCGAAGGATAAATCATGTATTCTGCGATTACAAGAGCACTTAGCTACGTATATATAAACTACTTGAAAGGGTCATTACTATAAAAATAAAACCAAGACCTTCTTGAAGGCTACTCCAGAATAAATGAATAGAGCCCATGACGAGTGATGGGAAGTCTGATTGTTTTCTGTGAACTGGTTCTTTCAGACAGTTGAATATAAATAAATCACTAGTTCATTTAGGAAATCACATATTATGTCATATACGCAATTCTATTATTAAAGCACCCAATGAAGTGAAACGCGGATGTTTTACATATCACCGGCTGTTGTCAGACTCCTTGTACATACAAAAATCTCACTGGATTATTACAATTAATGGCAAAAGCAATGTTTGGAAATGTAAACTGATACATTAGATTACTTGAATAAGTAGAACCCAATACTTGCGTGTAAAAGTTTAATTCGGCAATTTCTCAAAAAAAATCCTGTTGTCGCTGGTGCGCAATGAGTTCTGGGTTAGGCAAGGAAGCGAAGGATCCATCTGTTGTATCCTTCATTTCACGGGAAAAGAAGGACGATTTTTGAAGGAGCTTTCAAATTGGGACAGCCTTCGTCGCACAGCGGTGACGCAATCGTCCTTCGAAGGACGCAGCCTCTGAATTGGGACACAGGTACACAACTAGTATACACAAAGTATTCCATGTAATAAAACCTGCTAAGCAATCCATATAGGCCTACCTGAAAATGTAATAAATGTGTATTTATGCAAGCTATATAGCTGAGCCTGCTACATCTTAAACAAAACAACTTAAATGTTTTGTTCCAATTCTCAAAGGACACATTGCGTTACTCTCTACATGTTCTGTAGTTGAGAGAAAACATGCTGAACCATTCCATAACAGACGCTGCGTTATTAATACTTTATTATATTATTTTAAATTACTTTGGTTGGTTTAACCGTGGTGATTATGAAAAAGAAAACGTTGGCATGGTTACCAACTTCAGGTCTGCAGCTTTGCATCTTTCTCAACCACACTGTCCATTATGAGCTCACTGAACTGTAGTCAAATGAAAGGAGGGATTTATATTAAAAGATACTACTGTGATGTTTTAATATATAAAAGCTAGCAAAGGCTCTGCTCAGGAGTAACATAATTTCCCGCAGATAAGCACACTTTAAGAGGTAAGTTTAATGTACATGCACAATTTTAATGCATTATACAGTTTTTGATGTTGTTAATAGAGAAGCACACATAACAAGACCTGTTGAGTGCTCAAAATAAAGTCATGCAGAAAGCAAAGATGTGGTAAGATTTGATCTTGATTCAGAAATACAACAATGTATAACTCAATAGTTGTTCTGTCTGTGTTACCATTTAAATATGGACGAGGAACATTCCACACAGGCTGTCACTTTACTGCAATTATTATAAGAAGCTTTCATTAGGATATTCATTAAATATGCATATTACTTTTATGAATAATGATATTCACATTATGCATTTAATAGGGAAAAAAATAGATGCCAAAGTCTGATTTATTATTCATGGTGCTCACTACAGCGAACATCACTATTACTATAGCTCATAATTACAGTAGGGATTTGATTACTTTTCAAAATGTATGATTTTCACCTGGTGCCAAAGCTTCATTTGCTAATGTTTTACAAAATGCATATAATCTCTGCAGTCTCTGCATCAATAAAATGTGCAACATTTCATGTTTTACAAACAAATCAGGGGAGAATGGGGCACAGCATGACTTTAGTGCACTTTCTCAGTTTGTGTAAATCAACTTGAGGTTCAGAGTATTTATTTTTTCCCACATTCATTTCACACATCTAATACAATTATGTGGTTTTGTTTCATTAATACGGTGTATACTTTTTCCTTGATTTACCCCTGAAAGAATGAAAGTGAAAAGCATGCCCCATAGGTGGGGCATGTAACATGTGAGGGGCACATTGTAACATGACCATATGACAGCTTAAAATGTTTTCTGACCTAATCAAACAAGACAAACTAAATAAGTGACAAAATAATGGGATTTTTAAATAATGAAAATAAAAATGTTTTAGTTTGACAACAAACACATCCCAAAACACAGCTACAGCATAGTTCAAAACATAATAATAATTAATCATTTCTGAACATTGACTCTGTCTTTATTCACATTTTTCTCGTGGTTTCTCAATAGAATTCATGAAAGTATTGAATAGAATAGCATAGTTCCCCATGTGATGGATTTTTTAATTAATAACTAACATTTGTTTTTCTTGCAGAAACAACAATCATATGTTGATGTATGTGTGCCCTTTCAGAAAACTTGTGACTTTTGAGTGTGTGTGTGTGTGTATAAATAACAAATAGGGGAAATTAACTAGACAGATGACTAGGTTTGAAACCCTGTGATTATGAAGGAATCATTACCTAGCAACAGAAGGGCTTGTCTAAAAAGAACCAATCAAATTGTGGGAAATTGTGTAAAGTTTCATGTCATTTTGCCATACCGCTTATTCTATAAAAACTGTTGTGTTTTCGGTGGAATTCTCAATGGAATTTGTCTGAGATCCTCCGGCCTTGCTTCTTCTTGGGAGAGATTCCCTGAGAACTGCTCGGGAACTCTTCCGGCCGTGATTAAAGCATTTAGAGGACATTTGCTGAAGTCTGTTTGTCTGCGCAGCAAGTCAGATAGGGGAGCAAATAAGTTAGAGTAAGAAACTCGGCCAGTTGTCGACTGTAGACGCAAGAGCTGTATAAAGGTTATTGGGTGTCGATTGGAGACGTGCCAGATTAAGTGTCGATTAGAGACGCTTGGGAGTCGACTGGAGACACCCCAGGTAAATTTATTTATAAAGTGTTGATTGTAGACGCAGGTATTTAGGTTCCACGTAGTTAGGTTTAGGGAAAAATCTACCACACAAACCTGCACAACTGGGTTTTAAACCCAGCTAGTGTCTTCTGCTGGTTAGATCAGCATTAAATAACTATATCTCAACAGATTGGAGATTCAAATAATAACTGATTTATCTAATTTTCAATAAACTCAAAAAACCTAGATTAATAATTAACATAAGAAATTTACTTTTACTATGGTTAAATAAATGTTCAGTGATATCTTCCAACGGTTAATTCATTTTGGCGCAATTTTTTCTCTGTAGTGTTAATATGGCAACTAGTAAATACACTAAGTTTAATCATGCTAGCATGTGTGAAAGTATTTAAAACAAGTGTGTTACAACTAGCCCCGAATTAGATTGTGCCCCGCTCACCCTATATGCAACATCTAATTATTTTAACATACAATGGAAAAATTTCTAGACATGATGCGAAATCTGGGCACGTAAATTCCTGAAAGTGATAAATGACGGGATTAACTTAGCCTCAAAGACCACTCCGAAGCGGTATTAGAGATAGTGTGGATTTAGTGTGTGCTAAGTGTACTGCACTTTGACATTTTTCAGACCTGGGTCTTGTGCACTCACTTCCTGTTGCATGCACGCGCTCTCAAGTGGCCAAGTGTGGATATTTGGACAGGCCCTCTGTTTCCTTTCAGTTTAGTTCCTTAGTTACTCATTTCTACCTGTTTATTACCCTGGTTACTGATTAGTCCCACCTGTGTCTATTTTAGTTCTCTGTGTATTTACTGTGTTGTTCTGTTGATTGTAATTTTTGTCCCTCCATTGACAGTCTACTCAACAACCATTTTGATGCTTCAAAAAGTTCATAAAGAGATCGTAAGACTAATCTGTATGAATTGAGCAGTTTAGATCAAATTTTCTGAAGAGAATTGATCGCTTTATATGATGAACATTTGATTTAGGCTTTTAATATACGACAAAGTAGTAGTTGCATGGACTGTCGATGGAGGGACAGAAATCTCTCAGATTTCATTTAGAATATCTTTATTTGTGTTTCGAAGGTGATCAAAAGTCTAACGGGTTTGGAATAACATGAGGGTAATTGATTACTTTTTTTTCATTTTTGGGCGAACTAACCCTTGAACAATAACAACATTGTTTTGGACCCCATTAATTTTCATTGTATGGACAAAACCCACCTAATCCACATTATTTAAAATAAATTATTTTGCATTCCCTAGAAGAAAGTCAGTCATTAGAATGACATGAGTAAATTATTATTTTTTGGATGAACAAGGAGTTTCTAAGATTTTCTTAAGAAATGCACAAAAAAAGTCTGAAATTCTTTTGACCATGTTTCAACACGATCCCTATAGAAGGTGACAATTTCATAGATTTTACTTGCATCCCAGTGTCTTATCACTTCAAGGAGGCTTCTAGATGTCTACTTTTACTGTTTTTTGCCCATTTTTTATAGCCTGGTTCTACCAGACTCTCGTACATTTCATTTGTACAGAGAGTCTGGCCTCTCTCCATTGACAAGCATTAACTTCCTTGTAGGCGGGTATTCTGTTGAAGTTTAAAACTATTGGATCTGCCCAGAGTCACTCTGGATCTGCCATAACCAATCGCTAACCTTTGGTCGTGACGTAACCCTACAACTCAAACTAACGCACGACATCAACGTCATCGTTCTCAGCCACTCCCTCTGTTCGCTGATTGGGCCGCCAAAAATTTGGCCGGAGAAAACCAAAGAATACACCACAATCCCAGATGTAGTACTGAAGGGAAATAAAATTGAGCGGAAGTACGCAGGAGGGCGGAGCCAGGCTACATTTTAGAAGCCCATCACTGATTTTACATTCACTGAGTGGACCAAAGCCTGTCATTTCAGACAGAAAATAGCTCTGGGGAGATTGAACTTTGTGACTTCAGAGACAACATTTCCCTTATTTCACCCCATATTTCACCAATGCTTTCTTCACATAAAACCATAACCATCAACCATAAAAAAAATAAATTAAAAAAAATCAACACTAATTATCTAACTCTTGACGAATCTGAAAGAAGCATAGTTCAGCCTGCCGTATAGGTGAACATCATCTCCCTTGGTTACCAGCATGAAAAGTAAAAAAAAAAAGAAAAGAAAAAAAGAATCATCTTGGTTTTAGCTTTTAAACAAGCCATTTTTCCACTACAGGGCTTAAATAGTCTCTCTAGTTTAATCAGCATCTCTTCAACTGAAACAAACCACTGAGCCGCTGCGATCAAATGGATGCTGCTGTTGAAACCACGGGAAATTTCAGGTACTTGCACATCAGGTTTCATGGCCTCTTCAAGCCCCATCTACCATCAAGAGACACAAGACATTTTGAGTAATGCCATTTCAGACTTCGCTTAATTTATACAGACAGAGAAGCTCATTGTGTGAATTGCAATTTGGAGCCACTTCATCGCCAATTAACTAGCTCAGTAATCATCAACATTCCCAAAAGAGTCCCTACTAAATTTACCGCACACCTTTTCTGAAGGTCTTATTCACGCAGGTAAGTGCTTGGTGAGATCATCAAAGCATTTCCATTTGAAAAGAATTCTTGGTAATAATTATGTAGAAGTGGTAAAAACTGCTCTTTTCACCACAGTATGTTTACAACTGTCACAACAACACTGAAAGAGCCAGTTCTGTAGAATATTTCATAGACATCAAATACTAGTAATTAGATGTATTGACATAAAGAAAATGTTTCTGTGTAGATGTGGGGGGTTTTTTATTGTTTGTTTTTTTTTCCAAATGATGCTGTCTGTACATTTCAAACCTGTGATTTATTTCAGTACCTTTTGTCAAAAGACAACTTCAAAAAAGTGTTGATTTAAATTATTCAGCATATCACAAATGCCTTCTGATGTGCATGTACTGGATATCAAAGCAATCATTGATGTCAAAAATATTCTATTTGATGAATGTGTACATTACTCCGGAAATATGTGTAATTTATTAGGACAAAAGATTGGCATGTGAATTGTGGAATATGTGAGACCTTGTGCACATTATGTTGGTGATGCGTGCATCATAATGACACTCGGGTGAAATCACCCGTCCTCCTTGCATATTTTCTCACCAATCATTATGTCACAATATTCATAAAAATGTAAAAAGCACCGAATCACCTCATAAATCAAGACATTGCACTCATGGTTCTGGTCCGCAGATATTCCAACAGTCTGGTAGGCTCATCATGAACAGCTTGATTGAATTCAGTAGGGAACATGTAGAGATGCTGATGAATAAGTTTAGGAAAGGCTGGAAGAAAGAGTATAGCCTTAATTGGGTGGATAGATTTTCCTTTGGCATTGCGTTTTGAGATTGAAGTGAGACTCACTGAGGAATTGGATTGCTGTTGCCTGGGGTACTGATGTTTTGGTCTTCTCCAAACAATCGTTACAGAAAAAAAATAAATCCATAGATTTTTAAAAGAGACAGAATGTATGATTCTGCAAATTGGAGCACTCTGGCAGCTGCCATCTCAGCTATTGAGAGGAAAAACACAACACCGAGATAAACATATTATGAGGGACGTGCACTTTTGCCGAGCTTTGATAATAAAGACTGACCCAGATGGTTTGTATACTTGATGAAAATGGTCGCTAAGTGACAAAATGCCCATCATTTATAAGTTGATATTTTTTATTTTTGTCCTTCAGTGCACCTTTTTTGAGAGAGTAAGTACATCATCAAGTTATGTTAAAGATTTCCATTTCAAATAAATGCTGTTTTTTTTTTTTACTTTCATCAAAGAACCCTGAAAGAAAAAAATATATCAGGTTTCCACAAAAATATTAAGCAGCACAACTGTTTTCAACATTGATGATCAGCATATTAGAAAGATTTCTGAAGGATCATGTGACACTGAAGACTGGAGTAAGGATGCTGAAAATTCAGCTTTGTCATCCCAGGAATAACAACATCTTAAATTATGAAATGAAAACAGTTTGTTTTTGGTTTTTTTTACAAAAATACTGTTTTTACTGTATTTTGACCAAATAAATGCAGCCTTGGGTGAGCATGAGACTTTCTTCTGAAAGAATGAAAATTCTTCATAAATAAAAGTAAAATGCATTTTTCAATCCTGTAAAAAATAAATAAATCCTGCACACTATTCAAACTTGATGTAGCAGTTTCATCGACCTTCCTCAGGCTTATTTTGTCTAGATTATGTGCTTTTGTGAAATTGCTTAATCAAAGTGAGTTTTATAGTATTATATTATTTATTTATTTATTATTATTTATAGAGAATAACAGCTTTAAGGCCATCTATATGCACACGCATGTTATATAGTATATATAACAGACTCCAAAATATTGACAAAATAAATTGCATATAGACGCTTTTAAAATTTTAAATAGCATTTTAAAATTTGCATTTTAAACATCCTTGGACTTGGTTTGTTAGCTTCACTTACCACTATGCAAATTATATTTGTCATCCTATCAGTGCCAACACATAAGGTTATTATCAAACGAAAAAGTTGTGGAGCATCAATTACTTTCCCCCTCAGTTTTCTTAATTGTTTTGTCCTATGAACCATAACCACTGGCTTCTATGAATGACAAATTGAAAAGCAAACCAATATGTAAAGTTTTAGCTAAGTTACTTCCTTCTAACATCTCTGCCATGCCATTCCAGGCGAACTGCATGATGGAGAAATGAAATATAATGTTTATGCAATGGCACTAAGCACTACGTTTCTGTATTTCCACAGCTGGTATACCCCCCTGGCACATATAGATTAGATTCAGCTGCCAGGATGCAACTGAGAAAAAGGTCAGAGCAATGCTCTTTCCCACAAAGGTTGAAAATAATAACAAAATAAAAAATATATAACTATTAAAACAATCTAATGCCCATGTTCAAAATAATTTGATTTTGAAGAGTGCTCTGGGCAAATGATATAGCCTCAGGTTCTGCCCTGTATCTATGTATAATTTTGGATTGTCCTGTTTGCTGCAGGACAGACATTTTTCATGACATGATTTCCAAAAACTTTATTGATGCAGTCAAGCCTTTGGCAATTATTTCCCATAGTAAAGTGTTTATAATAATACACCAACGCAGCAGTGAAACTGATATGGTGCCCACAATGCCTGTGGAAGCCAGGAGCTTTGTGAACAAGGCCCATGGACATGACACTTTTAAAGCTGAGCCCTTAAGCACATCTGAATGCTGAGCTGAAGCAGGCACCAGTCCCCAGAGACTCAGAAAATGCCAGAGGCAGAATACAAATGCATGGTTTCCTATGACCTTCAAAACAACCAGACAGGCATACTAAGTTTTAAAGCCTGAATGTTCAACTAAACCTTTTTGTGCTGTAAGGTGTACCATGCTGCCATGTTCAGTGCAAGAGTGATCAAAGTATAATGACCGATCACATCAAATATTCATTGTATGCCTTTGTATGTTACAAGTTTCAGATAGTACGTGCTGTGAATCACTAGGAACAACATCTAATCTGGTTGAATATTTTCATTTTCAGTAAATGTCAAGTTTGGATGTTGTGAAACAAAGCTGTTGGGAGAAGTATGAATAAAAAGTCACAATTAACTTATTATTCAGTGGCAGAAACAAGCTTCCATAGCAGTCAGAAGAGAGAAAGATTTCAAATTTGCTGTCACTCCCTCAGCCATTTTTTTTGTCATTTTCTGCCAAGGTAACACACAAAGTATAGCGTTATAAATGTTTTTTTTTTTTATTAAAATATTAAAAACTTTACTAGATTTGTGATGTTAACGCATCACAGTCTGTGAAAAGAATCCATACTAAACCACAACAATCCAATCAGTCCCCAATTGACAAAATCAAGTTCTGTCATACATTTTTTCGGGGAAACTAGAACTTCCGTTTCATGACTACTTTAAAAAGTCTTGCAAAATTATTCATACCTCTCCCAACAGTTATGTTTCACAACATCCAAACTTGACATTTACTAAAACATATTGAAATCAGATTAGATGTTCATAGTGATTCACAGCACATACTATCTGAAACTTGTAACATACAAAGGCAAACAATGAAAAATAAATGAATCATTGATGTGATCAGCAGTTGCGAGTTTATATTTCACAATTCTGAGAAAAGTCAGAATTGCCAGAATATAAAATCGCAAGTCCTGGAAACACTATCATTTTTTAAATTTGCAATTAGAGCAAATACAAATACAAAATTATATTTGCAGTCATGTCTCATTCACTGCTATAACCATTTAACCAACTATGACAACTTCTGCTTCTAAGAACCCCAGAAATGTGAAAAGGGTCCATTGCTGTGATCTCATGCGTGTTACAGGATGTCCTGCCCTCGTGCCAGTGAACGCATCATTAGAGAAGACATTCTGTTGCAAGAGGGCAAGTCATTTTGATTAACGATTACGAGGGCACATGAATTTTTAAAACAATGGGGTGCATGGATAAATCATTCATAATACTGCAATATTCCATTCCAAGCATTGTCAATTTTGATTTTATCAAAACTTGATCATCACCAGATACTGATTCCCTGCACCTGCACTCCCTCATCAACACAGCCTATATCAACCTCCATCACCCTCACATCAGTGTCTGGTCTCGTCTCGTCAATGTTGGCTTTATTTCAGAAATCAAGGCTTTATTTCAGAAATATTAAGGCACCACAGTATGCACTAACCAGCTGATGTAGACAATTAGTGCAAAGTTAATCATTCACCATTTACTCTAAGAAAAAAGTAGTCAACTACAATACAAAACAATTGGCGTACAAGATGAACACTGTTACAGTAATACTAAACCTGACATACTTGGAGGTCATTAGATGCAAGATCCGTGGTGATATCCAGATTAGTCAAAAAGTCTGATCAACAGCATTGCCATGGATGATGGCAAATGTTATGAAATATCAGACAACTGAATGTCTAGGGTCCAATTCTCACTATTAGGTTTCTTATTAGCATGCATACGTCACGATCGCACACACGAAGACAAAAGTAAATCCAATAATGCAGCTAATATTTATTTATTTAAGGGTAATCCATATTCATACATCCAGTCCAGGCAATAGGTCAATATCCATATAAGTAATCCAAAACCAAGAAACAAACAGGAACACGCAAGACTAACCTCAGGAAGTGGTGTGAACTAAACAAGAACTCCGTAACAAACACTAACACAGACAGGGTTTTTATACACACAGAAACTAACAATGATAATGGGGAACAGCTGGGTGCAATGAACAGTGATGAGTACAGACAGGATTGTGGGAATTGCAGTTCATGAGTGAGTGACACCGTGAGGGAAGGGGACCTCTAGTGTTTACCCAGGGAACACAAACCAGACACTGTGACAGCATATCACTAGGATATGTTGTCTATTAGTGCTTATAAAACACATATTAATGCCTTATTCTGCATGACCATTTTCTACAACCCTTAATCCTACCCAATACCTATACTTACTAATAAACAGTAATTAGGAGTTTGAGGCAAAAGTCATAGTTAATAGTGAGAATTGGACCCTAAACTGAAGTGTGACCGATTCAAGAATTCCACAACAACAACAAAAAAATCTATACTCTAAATTCAGAGTTGGGGCAGTTGTGGCTTAATTGTTAGAGAGTCAGATTGGTAACCCAAAGGTTGCGGGTTCGATTCTCAATACTGGCAGGAAATGATTGAGGTGCCCTTGAGCATGTCACACACACAGAAGGGAACAGACAGATGGTAATGTGCAACAGTGTTTATGGAAGCACAGTGTGGGGAAACCAGAGGATGGTGACTTGACGAATGGTGATGGAGACTTAGCTGGTGATGACTGAAGTGGATTCTCTGTGAAGGATGAACACGATGACTGGAGATCTGAATCGGGATGACGGACAGGAGACAGACTGAAGACAGGAGACTTGACGATCTCAGGTGAGTGTTCAGGTAAGAAGTCTGACTGTTTACGTAGCAGTTATGTTCATAGCAACATTGACGAGACCAGACACTGATGTGAGAGTGATGGAGGTTGATATAGGCTGTGTTGATGAGGGAGTGCAGGTGCAGGGAATTAGTATCTGGTGATGATCAGCAGCAGGTGTGGTGATGGCTGACTGAGTGCAGGTGAGGACCAGGAGGGATGCTGGGTGTACTGACAGGTTACTCCAGTCCAAAATTGTCATGCCCTTCACTCGCTAACTTCCCTCCGTCTCGTTCACTTGGATGTACGTCACTGCTTACGTTGCACGAGTGCCCACTACTGGCGGAAACTGCAATGGGCTGAATTGGAATGTCCTAAGCCAGGGGTGCCCAATCCTGCTCCTGCCGATCGACTGTCCTACACAGTTCATCTCCAACCCTAATCAAACACACCTGCCTTTAATTTTCAAGTGATCCTGAAGACGTTAATTGGTTGCTTCAGGTGTGTTTGATTAGGGTTGGGGATGAACTGTGCAGGGCAGTCGATCGGCAGGAGCAGGATTGGGCACCCCTGTCCTAAGCCCTTGATCACTTGGAACCAGCTATGGAGTTGATTTATTATTTTTTTAAAATTCCCTTTAAGAATTTGTTTAATGCAGCATCCAAATGTATATAGGTGTGATTGGGTTGTTTTATATATATATATAAAAAAATTATATATAAAAAAATTCCCCCTGAGGGGAAGTGCTTAGGGAAGTATGCAAGTGCGTGTCTAAAAGTGGACTGGAACGCTGCCTGAGTTGGTGACTGGTGACTGAGCTGGTGACTGTGACAGAGCAAGGCATCTAACCCCCAATCACTCCCCGGGCACCACAGCAAAAATGGTTGCCCACAGCTCTGTGTGTGTGTGTGTGTGTGTGTGTGTGTGTTCACTACTCCTAATGTGTGTGCACTAACTTGGATGGGTTAAATGCAGAGGACAAATTCCGAGTATGGGTTACCATGGCCTTCATATGTCACTTTCACTTTAATATATTGAGCTACAACATTTTATGACTTTGTGATTATGATTTTTTTGATTAGTAAGTATTCAAGTTCCAGCAATTTAACCTTGCAATCTCGCTCAAAAGGTTCTATGCAGTGTTCCTGTAACCATTCTTACAGTTAAAGGTACAATACTGTATGTAAGATTTTTGCATTAAAATATCCCAAAATCACAAGGCCAGTTTTATATATTTTGTTAAGTTGATTACTTACAATATCCCAAATGTTTCCAACTATTTTTACGAAGGAAACGTGTGAGCAGGGGTGAGCTGGGAGTCGCCAGTCAATGGCATCATATCCGCGTTACCCTCGGTTTCCGCTCATACTGCGTGGAGTCCTGGACAAATGCGGAAGTTGTAGTTGTAACGTCTATCAAGCAACAAACGTTAGCTTGTTTCGTGCAGTCGTTATGGAACACAATTATTCTTTACCGATTGCAGCTGGTTCTGTCGACAAAGACAAGTATCCCATAAACGTAAACGTATGGGTATTATTGCTTTAGGTTTGTGTTTAGTTTATTGACATTGTTTATCACGTCTGGTGTTTATGGTCATGTAAATAAATATAGTGTGGCAAGCAGGACGGGGCCGAGGGCCGCGAGAGAGCGGCACGAGGCCAGTGGCGACCTGCGCGACGCACCGGTCTCGTATCTCTCACGGAGGAGCAGAAGCATAAAGGGGGAGCGACGACAGTGAAGAGCGAGAGAGGACAGGCCTGAACTTGTTGTGTTTTGTTTTATTGTGACAGCAGTCATCCATGAGGGGCTGCTGTCTTTTACTTTCGTTTTGTATTTGTTTTATTTTTATCATTAAAATGTGTCACGAATGTTTGCCGGTTCCCGCCTCCTACTTCCCATAACATCTGAACTTCGTTACATATAGCATGTGTTATACATAAAGATTAATCAGTATTTTGGCAAATGATGTGGGTATGTTTGAATGTACTTTTACAACAATTGTATAGAACACGTAAAACTGCGCAGCGTTATCACGGCAATGAATTCGACAAATACAGTAACATCTATGATAACCAATTTAGTATTAAACCTTACTTTTATTGCGGTTAATTCATTTTAATGAAATAAAAGCATGTCATTAAACGCAACATTTATAAAAATAGAACTTTACCTCATCCATGAACATGATTTTTCGATTCCCGTCTGACTGATTTACATCCACGGTGGAGTTGAAAACGACAGTTCCCATCATTCCACGCTCCTTCACATCGTCATCAAGCTACGCGTTGTTTGGAATGTAGCGCCCTCTAGCGGCAGAAAATCTTGCATATTGTACCTTTAAATGACAGTCTAATGGTATGATTAACTGCATTGCCATATATAAGGGTGAATGTTATAGGAAATATCAGCAATCTAAATGATGCAACGGACTAATTAGATTTGAGAGAACCTTGTAATAATAATTTTTTATACATACTCTAATACGTCGAACAACAGCACTTGCTTGTGTAATATTGGTTTAATATTTTAATAAAATTTGAATGATGAACTTTTTTCCAAACAAAAACAATTCTGATTATAATAAGCACTTTCTTTCTTGTATTAAATGGGTGCAATTATAAGCACTGTAAGGGGGTCAAAGAACGCTTGTTGAATTTGACTGAATATATATTTCAGGAGTGTTCTTCATCTGAGCAGTCAGACCATGATTGTGGGCTTATTCTCACAGAACTTAGATCTGATTGAATTGCTTGTTCATAGTCTGAATTTGGTTCGATTTGCACCAAAAGTGCATGTATACCAATTTGGAAGGAGGAAAAACTTTCATGAGCTCAAAGGAGATCCTACATGCCAATTTGCCATGATGCGGAGTGCACAGTCCCAAGAAGTGGTAATTGCGTGTTTCCATGATGTGGCTAATAATTTCTAGGGAAGAATTATGTGTTGTCATAGTAGAACAAATTGTACCACATTGATCTCTTTGATTGCACAGGGTTGCGTATCTTTAGGCTATGTTTGTATTGCAGGGTAAATACCATTTATATTTTACTCTCTCTGCACATAGAGCAGAGGAATGAGAGAGAGAGAGAGAGAGAAGGAGAGACCTAAAATTGTTGCTAGGCGACCTGACATCAGTTCTTCATTCTACAATCACTCTGTTGCCCACGTGTGTTCAAGCTGTGTATAAAGCCAATGGGAGCGAAACCACTCTGTCTTTGAGTGGATACTGCTCGCAGGGATACTTTTTTAAAGAGCTGAAGAGAAGTCAGACAAATTACGTTGATCATCTCCCTCAAATACCCGTCTACCTACAAAACTCCCGCAGTGACTAGTATGAGGTTTATGAAAGTACAACTCCAGATTCAGACGGCTTTTTCTTAATATTTCTTGGATTAGTGGGGATGAGGATTTTGTCACTGCTGAAAGGAAGAAACGGTACTTTTTTCATCTTGTTTTAAGGTCTTTCTTAAGTCTAAAATCATGTTTCCTAGTGAAGACTGGAACTCAAGTGAGCTGTTGAACAGCTCCATTGGAAACTCCTCTATGGAGGATATTGAGGACGAGGAGCACCCCTTCCTGACGGATGCTTGGCTGGTGCCCCTCTTCTTCTCCCTCATCATGCTGGTGGGGCTGATCGGGAACTCACTGGTGATATATGTCATCTCCAAGCACAGACAGATGAGGACGGCCACTAACTTTTACATTGGTGAGTTTCAGCCAATTCCCTTTTTTTCTGTACAACCTTTCACCAGCTTAGACATTTCTTTGCTTTAAAATAATATAGGGTAAGTGTATTATTTTTGTTCTTTTCTGCATCTTTTTCAAATTATTTTATCATTCTTGTTGTTTTTATGCTTTATTTCTTGTAAAAATGATGCTCAGACCTACTGTACTTTGAACTTCATTTTATATATAAGGAGCTATACATAAATTATTATTATTAATATTATTATCAAAAATTATTAAGTAATTAATAAGATGATTTAGTACTCTATACAAGCACAGTGAGATGAATCTAATTTTGCACAGGAATTGCTGTGACAGGAAACAAATTGAAGTTCAAACTCTTATTGACATTATATTTGTGGTAAATGATTCATTAGCCGCCGTCATGTAACAAAGAATTATAGCATTATCTCAAGGAACACTGCAGAAGGACCTCTTGAGCAAGATTGTGAGGTTAGGAAATGCCTTAAAATTGCCATAACTTGAATGACTTGATAATAAAAAAAAGTCATAATCACTCAAAGCATATATGTTAGTATTTTAGTATTTGTAATTTTACTGTATTTGTACTTTGTCTTTTTTGCAGTGAAATTTTTATCAATCATAGGATGACAGGCAGTCAGATTAACATCCATATTCAGTGTTGCTGAGAGAACTTTGTATTTCATTCACTGCACATATCCTTGCATGTTCCACCATTTCTGTCTCCAATTATTCTTAAGATTGTTTTAACTTTACAATATTTGAAGAATTGGTAGAATCCCTGAACCCCTTGGAGAACCCCATTGCACATTCAATTTTGCATACCTATTCAGATGAGACAGATCGTTCATTACACGTATATTTAATTCCTCAGCTAACTTGGCTGCCACAGACATCATTTTTCTGCTATGCTGCGTGCCGTTCACTGCTACTCTCTACCCCCTGCCTGGCTGGATATTTGGGGACTTCATGTGCAAATTTGTTGCTTTTCTCCAACAGGTAAGGAGATCACCTAAGGAAAAACAGAGTAGTGTTCAAAAACAAGATTCTTTTTTTTTCTTTTGTGTAGTGCAAATGTTTTTCTGCTGCATTGAGGACAATGGCCACACCGACAAAGCCACTGCAAGTACAAAGTAGGAGGAATAAATGTGTAAGATCAATGCTGAAAGGATTCTGCATTTCAGTATGGTACCCGGCAGTGTCAACCAGCAATAAATGGATTTATACGCTGATTAAGACAATAGTCCATATTTTTAATAGAAATTTAGTGTTGGGTAGTGAAGCCACAACGTGTTGTAGAGTTGGGGATGGCCAAAGATGGGCACATCGTGATGTAATTATTTGGCAATGAAATTAATTAACTTAAGTCGCATGACCAAATGTTCACGACCAAAATGTTTGTCTTGTCTAGAAATGCTTTAGTTGTATACTGCAAAGTATCTTGCATATATTTTAATACTAATAAAAAATATATTCTTAGATTGAGTCTGTATAGAGAGATGTCAAAACTGAAATGTCAAAAATTCAAGATACATTTCTAAACAAATGTACAGTAGTTGCTTTGGTATGTGGGGTGTGTAGAGATTAATCATTGCACATTTTCTGATTTCCTCATCTTTTTCACAATCAATGTACCTCTCTGGACAAGCACATTCTGACGGTCTGGCAGAGAGAATGCTGCTCCAGGAACTCTAAAAAAAACCAAAAAAACAACGTAGACTCATTTAAAAAAATGTGCCTCTACCTAAATTTTTTTTACCTTTACATACAATTCAATGCAGTGTCCAGCTAAAATGTCCACTAGTGGCAGTTAAACACCAACACCTTTGATTTATTATGATTAGGGGCAGATTATTGATTAATAAAGACTTATTTTCAAGTGGTTCCTTGCACAATAATTTACATTTAATAATTTATTAATAATTTGCACAATAACCCATAATTTACCATAATGCATGATATGAAAACAAAATGAAAACATGTTGATGTTTGCATCACTTAACCAGCTCCATATACAGTATAAGGCTTTTCTGACATAATAAACTTTCTCGGTAGTCACAATAAAAGAGCTTGAAGAACCAAGCTAAAATTTAATGGTGGATTCTGCAAATGTTTTTTTTTTATCTTTTATTTTCTTTTGTTAATACTATCAGTTAGGCTTAGAGAAGGGTTTTAGATTAGGTAGCATGTTTTTTAAACAAACATTAACCTTTTAGCACCACTCACAGGACATTTCATTTCTGAACTGCTGCGATACATAAAACAACCAACATAATAATACTTTGCCAGACTTAGGTTCATCTGTTTGCCCTTTTGGTGCCAATAACTGGACATTTAACTTTGAAATTGTTGCAAAATGTGGAAGAAGCAGCATGACATAATTTTGCAGAAATGTCGTCACCACGTGTATGTAACAGATGTGCTTTTAATGCAAGTCGACAACAATGGATGTGGGCTAAAAGTGCTGGCACCCCTAGTGTTTTGGAGTAACTAAAAGTAACAACTTTAGATTATAGCTTGGCAAGCGGTCTCATAAAGCAATACATAAAAGAGTAATCCTCTGTGAACCCAAAAAGTTCCATTTATAACAGCCATACATAATATACATCATAACAGAAAACCATCATTGAATAGAAATGCTCTGAGGAATATCAAGGTGTGTGTGTGTGTGTGTGTGTGTGTGTGTGTGTGTGTGTGTGTTTACATTTGGGTACACATGGAGGAAGAATTTATTTTTGTGTGGCATTTCAACAATATGATTCATCCCTCATTTCATGTAGAAGATGTGAGTCAGTCTTAATTCACTGCTTCGTGAGAAACTGCATTGGCCTAAGAGAAAAGTAGGACACAGTATGTTTATAGAACCATTAAAAACATAAGAAAAGAAAAAAGAATATGCAACAAAAGGGATGTCATCCCATTAAACATATGAATAGTTACTTGTTTCATCTATTCATAGATGCCACCTACGTCACTACAAATAGAACGCCGCCATATTTACGACCGACTCGCCCGGTATGGCCGCCCAAACTGCCCATTTGAATGAGAGAGAGAGACAGAGATACCTGGAGAAAATTTTAATTTTAGGCTCCGATCCTTATTTGTTACCCCCAGTTTTCTTTAGTCCATTATTATCTGCCCCAGGCTTGCCCCAATTGGCCTTTCATGATATAGAAATACTTAAGTCATAGAGCTTCATGGCGCGCGTTCATGAGAGTCGAGGCAATGTCATGAATGAATCTATGAATCTGCAGCTGTTCGGCTGGCATGAATGAATCTATCTAATCCGAACAGCAGCACTGGCTGAGTCCAGAGAGACACCAGCATCAGCACAGCCAGAGACATCAGCCGAATATCATAAAAGACTGCCATATCTCTCCGAAAGAACAGATGTTCAATTATAGAGAAGGTTTAATACACACAATATCAAAATGAAAGAATCTTTTGAGTCTAATCTTTTTGAATGATTCACTCACGATTCGGCTGCGATTAAAAGCTATCAAGAGGTAAAGCTCATCAGTGATTATAATACAATGACTTAAATTGCAGTTTGTTCGTCACATAAAGCTATCATATGAATAAATAACGATATTAATATAACGGACGAGTCGTATTAGATCACTTTTATGATACTTTTGTGATGTTTTTTTTTTTTTGTCTTTTATTATTATTATTTTTTGCGTGACAGCCCCCAGTAGGCTAACGTTACTCATTCACTTTCATTACATCGACAAGAAGAGTCTCCATTAGGCTACATATTCAAAAATGTCCCTTTGTCTTCCACGGAAAGTAAACTTAAGGATTTGCACATGAAGGTGAGTAAATGACGGCAGAATTATCATTTTTGGAAGAACTAGTCCTTTAATATGCATTTCAAGGCTGAGATTATGCATAGTCTGCAGAGCTAACGTTACAAAATAACATCTAAAGCGCATGTGAAGAAGACAATATCTTTATGAACTTCAGAAAAAATATTTATTAGATTTAGGTAGGTATTAACTAACAGATAGGCAGACAGTTATATTCAAAACAACCCCAAATCTTACTAACTTACCATGATAAAGTGCTTTAACATTTAAACAGATCCAACAAATAAAATGAAGAAAAAACATCTGTCGATATCTGTCTGTATAATGTTGGGCATTGAGAGTATAATGGAAATATAATTAACCACAAACCAACATGAGACTTCAAGTCTTTTAAATAAATGATTCTCTCTTCTATCCTTTTCTTTTGGTATAGAATAAAATACCAGTTCGGGGTTCCTCTTTCGGCTGTTGTTGCAGCCAACTGCACAACATATTGCAGGCATTACTGAGACCGTCGGTCGTAAAGATGGCGGCGCAAAGCTACAGTGACGTCATGTGAACCGAATGAATACTTTGAAGTAAATTCACTTATATAAGCAATGTTGCAGTGTACAGTAACTGAAAGTAAAAATAATTTTTTGTTTTTGTATTTACATCCGGCTATGGTTTTGGTCTTTCCTAGCCATGAAGCTTTTTGTGTCATAAACACAGGCTTCCTCTTTTTTCCAGGCACCTTTTTTTGTTTAATCATTAGATACCTTATACAAAAGATGATGGGATGGAACAGCTCTTTGTTCACACTTGTTGCATCAAAGAGCTAAGGGATAGTTAAGCTTGCATAAAACACTCAGCACAATGGTTGACTTTATTCTCTAAAGCCTCTCCTCCTACCTGATTCTTTTAATTTAAGATGAGCAATCAGGCCCTTCAGTTCAATTAATTCAGCAGACAAAACCACAAATGAATGGGGCTGTTTTTTTCTGTCTAGAATTAATATATTCTAAATTGAAAGCATTATGCATTTTTGATGTGCTAGATTTTTAGATTACTTAAATCCAATTTTTATGTTTACTCCAGCACTCTGGGGCATTTCTGTCTTGCATGTACTGATAATGATATGAACACATGATAACAAAAGGTTTGGCAATGTGTAGGTGACCGTACAGGCGACGTGCATCACTCTTACAGCGATGAGTGGAGACCGTTGCTATGTGACTGTGTATCCTCTGAAATCCCTGCACCATCGGACCCCTCGTGTCGCAATGATTGTTAGCATCTGTATCTGGATCGGTAAGTCATTTAGTAGAATAATACACTATACACAAAACGTTGCTAGAATGTCATTAATGACAAGGTGACACCATCCATACACTTACTGTATATAACAGACAGGCTGTATTCTCGCTATAACTGCAAAAATTAGTCCACTTTATTAAATGTAAATACAACTTAATCTCCTTCCACAGTATCTGTTGTCGATTATCACATAAATAATTTCAAGTCATCCCACAGTGTAATAAATCTTTGAAAATTGGCTATATTACATGTGCTAGCATACAACTGGTGGGATAGGCAGCGTTCACAGAACATGTTTGTGTGAGGCTTAGAGCAAAATAATTGAAAAGGCAGCAGCATTTCAAGCCGCATTTTAAAAATTCTTAGACAGAGTGTGATGTGCAAGCCGTTACAAGTCTTAAAATCTAGCTGTGCAACTATCAAAGACGTCCATCTAGCGTATGTTTGCATTGGAAATCAATTAAAAAGCAGCACAATGGATCACAAAAACATGTTCTGTATGAAAATAGAATCTCTTTATTCTAGCCTTGATATCGTCTCAGTTACTGTTGTAAGCCTCGTTACCTGAAGGAGGGAACGGAGACATTACATAGAAAAGACTGAAGTTATGGGATCTCACTTGGGAGCCCAGTCACATTCAAGTGGTAACAAAACAAGCCAATGGACATTGGCGAGTGAGATTTGCATGGCAAGCCACTCTCCCGGACATAAGGGGTATATAAGCTTGTCGGCAACTCACTCAACTCAGGTTTGTGGAAGATCTCTGCAATAGGTCCTGCCTAGACAGTCAGGGATGGAACCATTACCGATGGAGAGACGGGGCAAAGTGGAATCTGCCCAGGGAAAGACATGGGTTTACCGACAGGGAAACCGTGCCTTGGAAGAATACACATATGGGGCATCTAGCCCAGTACAGGGTCTGACTACCTAAGCTTGCATCTCGTGTACTGAGCCTGGCGTCGGACGCCTCCGCTGCGTCCACTGCCGAAGGATGTGCCAGGTGGGGTGTGCCAGAGCAAATAGGCCACTTGTAACCACCCCTCCTACTCCAAGACCTACTCCCCTTCCCCCCGACCTTGCACAGTGTCTGTGCGAGCAGGCTCACTGGGGGAAACACATATTTGCATAGGCCCCAGGGCCAGCTGTGTGCCAGTGCATCCGTGCAGAGGGTCTGACTCTAGAGGAGATGGTGGGCGAGTTGGGACATCCGACGTGACCGTAGACCACCCTGATGTTTGACGTACGGCACTATGGCTGTGTTGTCTGTCCGGACCAGCATGTGCTTGCCCTGCAACAACGTTCAAAACCAGCGCAGGGCCAGCAGTACTGCTAGCAACTTGAGGCAGTTGATGTTCCCACTGCAGTCGAGATCCCGTCCAGGAGCGTCCGTTGCATACAGTGTCCAACAACGTGCCTGGACACTTGTTCTAAGGGCTTGTTCTCCAGCCCATAGAAAGGCAAGGTCTGACCACGGGCTGAAAGCGTGGCGACAGATCGGTGTGATGGTCACTCGATGTGTGCCACAGCGCCACAAGTCCTGAAGCGATCTCATATGCATCAATCCGAACGCCGTGACCATGGCTGAGGATGCCAAGTGCCCCAGGAGCCTCTTAAATAGTTTCAGTGGAACCACTGTTTTCCCCCTGATCAAATTCAGGCAGTTTAGCACGTGCACGCTCATTTGTGAGACAAGCTGTCATGTTGTGCGAGTCCAACTCCATAATGAGAAAAAATATAATCTGCATAGGGGAGAGTTTGCTCTTTTCCCAGTTGACCCTAAGCCCTAGATGGGTTTTCACACAACAAATCTCGAAAGTGAGCTAAAATGAGCCAGTCATCGAGATAGCTGAGAATGCAAACTCTCCCTTAGCGGGGCAAGGACAGGCTTCGCAACTTTTGTGAAGACGCAGGGGGACAGGGACAGCCCGAAGGGGAGAACCTTGTACTGGTATGCCCTTGAAAGCAAACCAAAGGAATGGTCTGTGTTGAGGCAAAATTGAGACATTTACGAGTCCTTCAGGTCGATCACTGCAAACTAATCTTGAGGGCAACACCTTGTGAATTGCTCGATTCAAGACATGCATATCCAAGATTGGCTGTAACCCACTGCCTTTCTTGAATACGATGAAGTATGTGCTGTAAAACCCTGACTTCATCTCTGCTGGAGGGGCTGGCTCTATTGCGTGCATCCTTCACCAGCTTGACCACAATCTCTGCACGCAGGAGAGGGGCATCCTTGTAAACAGGGCGCCATTAAACCTGGGGGGACACCAGGCAACCTGAATCGCCTAGCCGAGTCTGATTATCTGAATGAGCCAACGAGACGGGCTGGGAAGCACTAGCCAGGCCCCCAGACACCATGCAAGTGGCACCAGTGGAACTACAGATGCACCCGCGGACGGGCAGCTCCCAACTTGGGAGGCGTAGCGTCCCGAAGTAGAGGAAGTGAGTGTGATGTGACTTACCTGGCTCCATAGTTCCCACAAGGGAGTGGCTGGAGACGTGTAAGGAGGCATTGCATCCTTACAAACTCCTGCGCCGTGGCGAGAGAAGAGGGGGATGAGATCAAGTAAACTGGTCTTAAAAAATACAAATAAAAATAAAATGTATTATTTAATTAGAAATTCATTATTTTTTGATGAACAAAAGATTTACCATCTCATGGACAAGAGCAGATCCCTCATTCTCTGAGTCACCCATCTCAGGGATGTTGTTTCGCCAAACGCTTTTGAGGGTGTAGCGACGGCTGAGACAGGGTTCATTCCCACTATAATCCACAGATTACCCTGTGTATTAACCAAAGGGGTCCTCTGTGGAGCAGAGAAACTAGAACGGGGTTTAGCAGAGGGTACTCCACCACATTGCAATGGTCATGTTCCCGCAGTGAGAACATGAATCATCAACGAACACCGCCTCAGCGAGGTTACGGCCCAGACATGTGAGGCAGTGGCTGTCAGACAGGGCCAGGAGCACCCAGGGGTGTGATCACTACACACCACGTTTGCTGTTTATGGTGAAACACACGGCTGAGTTTGCCGTCTCTCTAACACAAAAAAGCGCTATATAAATGAAGGTGACAGAACATCTCCTCTCGTGAATGAAGGCATATTGGCAGAGCACTGACAAACAACCACTCGGCTCCGAAGCAAAAAGCTGAATGAGTGAGTTGCCAGAAAGCTTATTTAACTGTATGGCTTGCCATGCAAATCTCACTCGCCAATGTCCATTGGCTTGTTTTGTTATCACTTAAAGATGATTGGGCTCCCAAGTGAGATCCCATAATGTCAGTCTTTTCGACATAATGTATATGTACTGTATATTAGTAAAATGTAACTATACAAATATATTTACAATACAGTATAAATATAAATAATTCATAAATATGTTTAAGTTTTTAAAGCTGTCTTTTATATTATGTATACTTTTGTATTTATTATTAGTAGCATTGTAGTTTTGTATATCTAAATTGCTGTCAATACGTAAAAAATGACATAAACATACGAAAACATGCCAGAACCACAGGATATGTATGGATTGGTTATCAAATTTATTTAACTCGTCATTACCATGTAAAACTGCTTTTTTTTGCAAGTTTTGCATGTTAACACAAGGATAACAACTTACATCGATAACATAACCAGAGATCCATCCACCTAAATGTAGCCCCACTTCAAAAGAACAGTTGAGACAATACAGCTCAAAAAATCAAACTTTATTTTTTACTGAAAAATTAATGTGGGCTAAAAGCCTCAACAAAAAGCTTCACATTTATGCTTTTAAACATAAGTGAATGACAGCACTCAACTACATTTCATCACCCAGAATACTATTTAAAAGATTGAAAATGAACGAGCATTTAAATTCTCATCTTACCCTCTCTTATGCAACAAGGTTCCTTCATTCTTTCCATACCAATCTTCCTGTACCAGAGGCTTGAGGACGGCTATTGGTATGGACCAAGAAAATACTGCATGGAGAGGTTTCCATCAAAGGCCACAGAGAAGGCTTTCATCCTCTATCAGTTCATAGCTGTGTATCTACTGCCTGTCATTACCATCTCCTTCTGTTATTCCTTCATGTTGAAGAGAGTGGGACAGGCCTCTGTGGAACCAGTGGATAACAGCCATCAGGTATGACACTCCACTGAATATATATAAAAGGCTATACACTCTTTAATCTATAATTCAGGTGTGCTACGAGAGGTCGTGAAATATCTTTGTTTCTTTCCTTCTCTTCAATAGTAAAGACAAAGTAGTAGTAAACTTTTATTTGGTCAAATAAAAGTAATTTAAGGCCAAAATAAAAGACAGTGCCTTGCATAAATAAATAAATTAATTAATTAATTGATTAATTAATAGATAAATGACTGGAAATGTTACTTTTAAAGGGGCAGTGAGTGATTTCTGAGAAATGCTGTTGCAAGTGGATCTGACCAAGCAGCACCACAACAAACTCAACAAAAAAGCCAATCAGCAGTAGGGGGGTGTATACACTCATGATGGGGGAGTAGAGAGAGAGAGTGCAAGAGGGAGATATGAAGAAAGACTGTAGAAAGGGAGATGGCTGAGTGACATTACAAAAGAGAAAAGGTCAATGGAATATCACTGGAAAAAGAATGGTTACGATCAGGCAAGAGTTTTAGGACTCGCATTAAAATTACAAAAGCCAACACTGGAGAGACAGGAAGCAGGAAGGCCTGAAAATGGATGCAGAGGTTGCATTGATTCTGCTCCATATGTGAGTAACATTGGATCATTTTACTGACTCAGATCTCAAAGTCTCATTCAGCAAAATGAATGAATCTTTTTTCCAAGTCATTTTGTTCACTTCAGCAGAATATAATTGAAATGTGACATGTTAATAGCAAATGAAGGGAGGGGTGTGTTTGTTTCGGTTTATTTCAAATATCAACAGTGTTTCTCAGAAATCACTTACTGCACCTTTAATTCTCAATGAACTACATAACTATAAATATAGTGAGAGAATTTATGAATGGTATTAATATAAAATATTCTTAACAAAAAATAGAGTATTTAATCCTTACTTTTAATATTTTGTAAAGCTAATTTTCACAGCAAACACAGCATTCTCACAAGTCATCTGATGTAGGTGTGGTTCAGTTTCACATAGGCAGTGCCCGAAATCTAGTGATGCTCCGATTGATCGGCCGCCGATCATGATCGGCCGATATTGGCAAAAAATAGCTTGATCGGCAACCCCCAAAAGCGCCGATCAAAAAAGCCGATCACGTGACGTAAATAACTCGCGCAACTTTTCCGCATGCGCGACAACACAACAGCAGAGCAGAGCTTGCTTAACAGTGGCAAAATGAGTTCTCCTATGACGGCAATTCAATGGCAATTATAAACGAGCGCACAACTGATGCTGGCGCGCGCGGTAAATGACATTCGCGAGAGGATAACAGATCTACGCGCGAGGAAACGGGAACTCGCGAGCTCATTCAAACCCTGCGCGGGCGCATGACATCTCTGCCCTCGCGCGCGCGCATGATCATTCCCCACACACTCGCGCTTGATCTCCTCTCGCCTGCTGATTTTGCTCGCTCAAACACTTTTATTTTTGGCAGTCGAGGGGCGGGACTTACTGTTTTAATAACCTCAAATGTCATTGTCATTATTTTATTTTTTGGATCTGATGTAGTTAGTTCCTCAACTACATCCATTGTAGTCTGCCTGACCCCTCTTTGTTTTGAAAAATTATACTGTGCCTTATTTGGAAAAGGTGGCCTACAGTAGCCTTATGTTATCTTGTTTTCTAACTACAATTAAATAAATATTGGTGGTTCTTCAAGATTTTCTTGACTCTAGCATATTTCCATTCTGTGATCGGCAGTGATCGGCAATCGGCAGATCATGATTTTGGTGATCGGTAATCGGTGATCGGCCCCAAAAATGCTGATCGGAGCATCACTACCGAAATCTATCATGACTTCACACGTTTTGTATGTAAAGAAATTGGTTTCCAAAGCACCATAAACGTCATGTCTAAAGATAGATGAGACATAACCAGTCATATATTAAATAGCTTATTTTTTTACATAATCATGTTGAAATAAATGGACATTTATTAATAGATTTTGTCATTTTGTTTTATTGTTTTCACCAACTGCTGAGCCGATTGTTTTATGCTGCCTTCAAAAACATATTTGTGACAGGGTTTAGATTTGCACCTGTGCTTCCAATATTCAAGTAGTGCCTCAAATGCTTTATAGAACTGAGATGTGCTGTATTTCCCCATATTTTGCACAGTCACCTTTTCCCTTTGATAAGAAAACCAGTCACTGAAAGTGAAAAAACACCTCACAGCATGATGCTGCCAAACACCAGACTTCACTGTAGATATAGTGACTCTTTGAGAAGGGGGCAGTGTTAGCTTTGCCACATATTTGCTTTGAATTTCAGCCTAAAAGCTCCTAAAAGCTCTATCTTGTCTGAGAAAAAAGACTTTTCCCCACATTACGGCTGAGTGACCTATTTTTCTTGTATACTGAGTTTTGAGGAATGAAACTCTGTAGTTGGTGTGTGGTTAGATGTGGCATTCGTCTCCATATAATTGAACCAGCAGTGGCCACTGTGGAATAACCTTTTTTCTAATTAATGCTTTTGTTTCATATGATCTTCTTTGCCACTTTATCTTCACTTAAAATTCTTTGCAATGGTCTGTTCGGTCCATTTTCATAGTCGACAAATTCACAACATGTAATAATGAATAATGATTAAACTGTGCAACCTTTATCCAGAAAATGTGCTAGCTATTTTAGTAATTCAAAGGTCAAACTCAATTGTTTTTACAACAGAAATTGTGTTTTATTTATTAGAACAGCAACAGTTTTTCATATTCATATATTGCATGAATATAGGAAGGTCAGTGACAAATAAGGATATCAATAATATGGTGTAACCATCAGGTGATAAGCAATAAAGAAAATGTCACTACACCTTAAATACACATTTTGATCTTCTCTTTTCAAATATTTTCAAACATATCTACATATTATTTATATGGTACATATAATGATTTTTTGAACCATGAATGTTTTTTGGTGTTACTCTGTTTGATCTAAGTTGCCTAGCCTTCTTTTAAAAAAAATAAATAAATAATATGTCGTACAGTTATACAGAAATTTGTCTTTATAATAGATTCTTTGTCACATAACATTATGCAGACTGTCCTTTAAAAATGTCACTGATCCATTATTTTATTTTTATTTTTTGTAAGTGAAAGCACATATCAGACTCATTTCCGTTCTATAATCTTGTCAAAACATTGTTTGTTTCAGGTCCACCTGCTCTCAGAGAGAACTATCTCCATTAGGAGTAAGATTTCCAAAATGGTAGTGGTCATTGTTGTCCTCTTCACCATTTGCTGGGGTCCCATTCAGATCTTTGTCCTGTTCCAGTCTTTCTACCCCAACTTCAAGGCCAACTACACAACATATAAGATCAAGACGTGGGCTAACTGCATGTCCTATGCCAACTCTTCTATCAACCCTATTGTCTACGGTTTTATGGGCGCTAGCTTCCGCAAGTCTTTCAGGAAGACCTTCCCCTTCCTCTTCAGACACAAAGTGAGGGACAGCAGTGTCGCCTCCCGCACTGCCAATGCAGAAATAAAGTTTGTAGCAACGGAGGAAAGCAACACTGAGAGGAAATGAGAGCAAATGACATCTAAACCATGAATTCACATGCCAACTAGTTGCTGAAGCTCAGGCTTCCTCTGCATTAACAAGAGTAATATTCAGAGCTGTGAAAAAATATTTCAATGTGGTGCAAAAGGGCATTTAGAGAGCAAAGAAATGCAAAAGTGCACATTAATTATTACTGTTTTAATTACAGCTGGAGTTAAATAGTATAATTTGATGTTTACATCCTTTGTGCAACCAACATCCAAAACAAAAGCTTCAACTCTTATTGGTGGCCCTGCTGTGCTAAGAGAGCTTGCATTTTCAAAATTTGCGGATGCAAACTTTACAGTGCGTAAGTTTAAGCATGGGGAGCCAAACGGATTTTCTGCCAGCGGAGATGTGTAGGAGCTTGCCTGAGAGGATGTTGACTAAATCAAACATGGCAACTGTTGACTCATCCATTGTGTTTGACATATACACGCCACCTCCCTGTGCACACTTCCTCTCGAAACATCCACTCCAAACTGCTCTTCATCGGTTATATTTATATATTCTGAACATTCTACGGCATGGATCAACCTGAAGAGGTGTACCCAGAAGGTATACACTCTCAGAGCACACCACTTTCTCAAGACTGAGTGAATGCTGTTCGCAGCACAGAATAACATATTATGCTGCACGTATCACGTAGTCTACGTGATACGCAGGTATACGCCGTATACCCACTAGAAAAGGCCAAGGATTTGCGTATACCCACTTAAAAAAAGCGTGAGGATACGTATCAACTTCGTTTTGTGTCAGAACTTTCACACTTTCATTCATAAATTCACCCCGTCTGTGTTTGCGAAGCGCGGATCGAATCGCGGAATCCAGTCACAATGAACTTGCTATATAAAGCAGAACGTCACGGAATTTGGCTATTTTTGAATGAATAAATCAAAAGTAGCTGCTGTACAATGAATCAAATCTCGATATGGACTAGTGTCTATGAATATTAAAGCTAAAAGAGACTGCAATTGTTCTACGCGTCTCTGGGAATGAGCGCTCAGTGTGTGCTCCACTACACACACACACACACACACACACACACACACACACAGAAGCACGCGTGACTCACGCTCGTGGTGTTTTCAGCGTTTCACTGTATTGAGACATGATGTAAGCTACACATGTGCATTTCATCGCAGAGCTGCTATGAGAGTCACTTGATGAGAATTTCACCATTTCATTTGATAAAACTATCGTCATTCATTCGTTTCATATACACACAGAAACTATGTCTTTACGACAACCTGCCAAAATAAAAGTTCTGTATAACTTGAAGAAATTATAACAGAAATATATTACTATTGCACAGAGTATACTTCAGGCCTAATAATAATAATAATAATAATAATAGTTTATTAAAACACACAGAAACTCAAATATCTACAACCCACCAAAATAAGGCCCAGAGTTCGGTCTAACTCAAATTAATTAGAAAGAAATTGCACAGTAAAATGTATATAAAAATAAAAAAAAATTCAAAAACACCATTTCTAAAAGTAAATTTGTATTTGTGCCTATAATGTTTTAAAAAAAAATTTGTTGATAATTGTCAACTGATAAAACCTGTGCTTCAGGGACCATATTCATATAACATCTAAGGCTAAAGGTAGCTCTTAACTGACTGAGTTAGATGGTGATTAACACTAAACAGTAGAAAATCAGTCCAGTCTCCCTAGCTGTAAATGTCATTGGCTGTTAAAGTCTTGTGTTGCTTATAATAAATTGACATGTTGATAACACTTAGTATTTCATAATGCTCTCAATTACATGTCGATGCATACTGTATGCATTAGTGAGTGTGGTGGTGCTTATGGGGTGACGCTCTGGGATGGGTGGGTATGCAGCGGGGGGGGGGGGGGGGGGGGGGGGGGGTGTTATATCAGAGTATACTCACTACAAAAAACTAGACTACACCACTGCCACCAAGGCCATTGAGATTATCATGTGATAGACACTGGGGATTGGCAAACACATTTGAGCAGAATTGAGAATGACGGAATGATTTCATTAATGTGATGATAAATGTAAAATTTTGATTTAAAACTAAAGGGCCGTTAACACAAAACTTGCATTTAAAAACACGAGATGTCACGCAGCAAAATAAAAATTTTTAAATAAGGGGCCATTCCCACAGAATGCATTTTTTGAGTTTAAAAAAGCAAGAACGAGGGCAGTGGAAAGAAAAAAAATGTGCAAGGTCTAATTTTAAAAAATGTAAAAGTTGAACATCTTTTAACCTGAATGCAGCGTTTATAGAATGCTGTGTCATGCGCAAGACACTAGTTGCAAGCGCAGCATTCAAACACATCCATCTTGTGTATGTTTACTAAGAAAACAATGGAAAATAACTGCTTTCAGTGTGAACAGCCCCTATAGCCTAAAGTATTCTTCAGCTGTCCGCCTTCCACGGCGTTCGGCGCACTGTCAGCATGAAGCCAAAATTTTGTGTCAGCGCGGATGGTGCGCATGTCTACCGAACGCGTCTTACTGCCCTCACAGCCAAAGGAGTATACTTTGAAAGGCTCCTGCACTGAACTGTGCATGAGATGGAGAGGAACGCAGAAAATGAAGTATATGTGGGCCATATCTATAGGCTAATATCTTCACACAGCATCTTAAAAAAGTGAAAAATCAACAGGACGCAATGGTCAAAGATGTTCTTGTAAGAAGCCATTCACAAGGTCTCGAAACCTTAGTCCCGAAACAAGATTTCTCGAAGTCGAACTTGAGTGCCAAGTTTTTAGAAGGCTGTGTCATGTGCAAGATGTTACAAAATGGCAGACATGATCTCAACGGTAAAACATGGTCATAGAGTGCATGTTTACATAGAAAAGCAATGGAAAAGAAGCACAGTGGAATTCAAAAATGTGTTCTGTGAGAACCATTACCTTGACCCTTGAGGGCATCTTAAAAAAGTGGTGCTTATGCATTATACATTGTATGTTTACAATGAAAAACGATTAACAAGCAGAGCAGTGGAACACAAAAACGCATTCTGAGTGAAGTGGCCCTAACATTTCAGAGTACTGAATTTAAATAAATGACATCCTCCAAGGGTTTCTAAATGTAACCATCATTTTGATGTAATAATTGAGGTGAAATGTTTCATTCATGTGCAAATGGCAATACAACACATTTACAGGGTAGATTTACTTACCATGCTTAGTGAGAAGGAATTCAAAGGGGAATTAAAGCAGGGCTCAGTAGTTTCGGGATTTCTTCGCTGTATTCTCGCTTTTTGCTCGCAGGTTTCTCTCTAGAGCTCCCCTACAGCTTCGGAATAGATATTTGACAACACTGTTGTAAAAACTCGTTGGCGATTCTCAGACGCCAGAGGCTAGTAGATCAACGACATCAAAGCGGATGGGACATTCTTTAAAACGTCGTCTTCATTCGGGTTCGAACAGCGTGAGGGAGCGCAATAATGACAGCATTTTAGCAGATTTCTTTTGGCCTTAAAGCAATTGTTTACATCGCGAGACCTGATATCACGCGAGACTTCCTGATGCAGCGGCCGGCGGCCCGCCGGCTCAAAGTTGCAAGTGCGGATTCTCCGCTCACGGGCACCAGGGGGGTGCGAAACGACCACCATTCAACCCGAAATAAGTAATATAACCATTCCACTGACTCCGAAGCTGTTCAGTTAAGGTAAAAAAGTTACTTAGTTCACCTTTAAGTCTGATTTTGTTTGCTAGCGTATGCTATCGCAAAGCTTGCTTAATTACGTTTGTCCTTAGCAGAAATAGATGTCTTATCATTAGCATTTGTGAAATGTTTTGACAAGCAGAGCAAAGTAGCTAAAAGCTTTTCTTGAAGTGCTGTCATTTTAACCTTGGCATTAATAAATTATTCAGCATCTTTGAAGCATGGTCCTGTTAGCTCTATAAATGCCTTACTGAACTCATTTTTGCATTCAAATTTGACTGTACTTGAGTAGCCTTGTTTGTCTTCTTCCTGTCTTTTTATTTCCATATTTCTCATTAAGGATTTGTTGTTTTATTTATTTATTAGCCTACTGGGTATTGTAGGATACAGAAGAGAATAATCGGATATCTGTCAAAAATTTCCTGTTCATTTAAGAATCTTATAATCAATATCAGTGCATATACTGTCTGCATTGAGAAATGTTTTTTTTTTTATATATCTATAAATGTATAATCAGAGTTTTCAAACTGAGATATATGTATAGTATTTACCAAGTGAATGTGGATTAGCATAAATAAATTTGCCAAATCTACAGTATTAATAATTTTTCAATTTGCTCAAGTGACATCAAGCAGATATTTGACATTCACTGCATAATGCATCTTTAATTGCCATGCAGACTGTATCGCTCAGAGAAACAGCAAGGCAAAATCAAGCAGTTGGACTGATGGACTAATAGCATGGAAATAACCCCATGATGCCACCTACACAGGCAGCCAATTATTATCTTGATCACTGGAAAAGGGGCAGGAAGTGCGTAATCAGTCTTGCCATTTCAAAGCGCTAAATAATCTGTCCACAACTTGGCCTAAGGTTAGTAAATGGAGCAGAAGCACTGCAATAGTTTCATTCACTTTAAAATGCAATGAGTCACTCTATTCATTACATCACAACCCCAAATAAATTATTTATGTTTGTGTAGAGGAGACTGGGGAATAATTGTAACACTAGCTAATTTATTCAGAAAATAATTAGCCCAAACCACTGATATTTAACCTCAAACATCTTCAAAATATCAGCAGCAGTTTCAAGTGTCAATTAAATTTATAATTTAATCATATCTGATACGATTAAACTAGAAGTAGGTTAAAGCCTGATGTTACATTCAAAACAGTCATGCTGTATAACTGACAGTGTCATAAATAACAATCAATGAAAATCTTTATTAATATAATATAATATAAACGATAAATGCTGCCAATGATATAATATAACGCATACAATAACTTTTTTTACAGTTTAACGCTTAAAAAAATAATAAGCATCTGTTTTTTCTGTCATCTTTTGGCTAGCATTATATTATATGACCACGCTCTTATTCATGCAAATAATTTTAAACCATTCAAGTGCGACTAGACAAAAGAGAACGCGCTGTCTTTGAACGCTCTTATGACACAAAGACACGTGCCAGTATCGAGTTCTCTTTCACGTTTGAACGAACAATAACACAGATTTATGCCAATATGTCGAGTATCCTCATAAGAGCAGTCTTAAATGAGTTAAATAAAGTCTTAAATGGGCGTAAAGAGATGTCAGAAAAGGAGGCGCGTGTGAGATCCGCATCATATGCAGAAGCGGCAGATCTTAAAGTGACAGCAGCCAATAATGCTGTCTGTCATTAACCTTAATCAAAGAACAAAGGGAACAGAGAAAATTACTCAATTACTACTCACGCTCTTGACTAAAGATCTTTTGTAGCTTTAATAAGGATTCATCTATATTTAATTTAGAATTTGTGCAGTTCAGACTGTTTGATAACTTTATTCAATTTCTGTATATTTCATACCTATTATAGGTGCCCTATAATAGGTATGAAATATACAGAAATTGAATAAAGTAAATATGAAATTTATTATGGGTTTATGTGAGGATTGTTTTAAGTTCACTTAAGTTCTTTTTTTTTGAAGCCTAATAAATGTTTTAAAAAATTATAGCTTTCAATTACACTGTAATGTTGAATGGTTATAATTAATGTATAAAATGGGGGGATAATTTTCATCGAGACATCAGTAGCTGAATTGGAATCAGTGATATATGGCCTTAATTCATAAAAGATGCCATTAAAGTATTTTAAATATACTGTCTTTATGTTGTTTCTACATAAATTTGGAGATTAACTAGATAGATAGATAGATAGATAGATAGATAGATAGATAGATAGATAGATTTTTATTTTTTTATAAACTTTAAATGAAAAAATACAATTTGTAAATGGGTAAGAACATTGGTGAAATATGAGAGTTGTTTTAAATCTATACCCCTCATCCACATATAGGCTAAATGTAAATGTTATGGCAAATAAAAAATGAAAACGACACAAAACATTTGTACGTTTATTTTAATTATACTAACTGTTTAAAAGTGATGTAAATAAGGTTTGACATTGGAATTAAAAAAAGAAAATGTATACATGAAAAAAATGCATTTTCACTTAAAAAAAAAAAAATCAGATGATCAGGTATTGATTGTTACTGAAACTGTCCATTATTTGGAGAGGTGGCAGATGTCACATTTATCGAATGGCGCAATTATCTCTCCCCTCTCTTATTTTTTCAGATATGTCTACTTGTGCGGGAGTAAACACTTATTTGAGTTTTTCTCTTTAATTCAATGCATAAATTCCAAAGTTCATCATCTTTATGGGCACAGAGAGACTGGTTCTGTAAAGTGAGTGTTTGAGTGTTTTTGGAATTTGGTGTTGATTCAATTGGATTGCAAAAGAAATGAAAACACACTGCTTGAAAAATCTTTCTCTGCTGAGAAAATATTGCTTGCAAACTTGTAATAAGCAGTTGGTTACAATGTTTTTTTTCTTTCGGTTTTGTACATCATATTTCCACAATATTTATGAAAAACATCTAATCATTATTATTAAATCATAAATTATTATTACTGAATTAATGTAGAGATAATAGTGGACATCAAAACTCCTCACTATACTCAACATCACTGTCAGCCATGGACTCTCACTGTCATTCACTCTCCCAGAACTTGTGGGAAACCTTCATTGATGTAAAAAAGGCTCAGTGCATGCATTTCCTTCGCCATCTGAGGACTTTGAACTTGCCAAATACAGGAGCATCTGATACAGTTATACTCAGTGGGCATTGAGTCTGTGCACGTCTGTAGCTGTCTGGTTTTTCTCTGGGACCAAATCAGACAAAAATTGGCTAGAACAGACAGTCAAGACAGCAGCTGAGAAGATCATTAGTGCACCCCTGCCACCCCTCGTCACTTCCAAAGTGAGAAAACGGCAGGCAGTCATCAGAGACCCATTGACTGTTTTTGCTGCAGGCAATCTTTCTCATGAACAGTTACCACTGCCCAATAAGGTTTCTTAACAGTATAAAACACAATTATTTCTTATGAAATATGTATGTTCACTTCAGCCGTTAACAAATCCGTGTGTGATGGATTATTATTATATATCTTATTTGATATTTACATTTCTGTTTTCCTTATTGAATCTACTTGTACAGACATGTTTTTTCTGCATATAATATTATCAGCACACAAATACTAAACATATTCATTATGCTTGTATTATTCTGAAAATGAGTCAGTAACATTAAAGAAGTGCACTGTAAACCCTAATAAGTTAGCAGAACTCATTAATTTGGTAGAACTTTTGTACACAAGCATGTTAATTGCCCTTAACTGCACTTGAGAAAGCCAACTTGGATAATATGAAAAATCCTTTAAAAGGAGAATTTTGTTTAAAACGTTAAAAAGATTTTAGAAATGTATGTATTCATGTTGGTTTCAGATGCTTAAAAACAAAAACAAACAAAAAGTAAAAACATTTTCCTTACACATCCATGTACACTAGGGTTATAACTTTTTAAATATTTTTCAAATAAAAGATGAATACAAATAAAAGTAGATGTGTAATGTACACATCTACTTTAGATTAATAATTATTTCCAGATTTTAAATACATTTCTGAAGGTAAAAAGTATTTATTTTTATTTTTATTTTTTTTACATCACATTATAATCTAACCTTCCCAAAAACCAACAAACAAACAAAAAAGTGGAAATTCTGATACCAAGGCAAATTCCCTCTGTATGTGAGCACAGTTGATAAAACTTTTTTTTTTTTTTTTGATTCTCAGTAAAACACTTACAGAATTAGTATTTTATTCATTATATGAGGCTATAATCTACCCCATTTCGAATTCTGTAAGCATCCACATTCTATTTTAATCTACTTGTCTATTCGCTCCATTCTCAAGGTCACAGAAGCATTAAGACTGGCATTCACTGGAAGAGACCTGTCAGCAGCACTGGATTGCAAATGAATTGAAGAACAAGCTCTGCAATTCTATTCTCTGCCCTAAGAGGGAAGCAGAGAGTAAGAGACGCAAGCAATACTGATGGAGATAAATGAAAACAAACATCTACATGGAGGACCTTTTTCATATTTACTTATAATTGCTTTCACCCAGCAGGGAATATTTTTAAAATGGTGGTAAAGGGCAAGAACATTGAAGAAGTCTAATTTTCCGAGATTTAGACAGCAATCAGAGACGCAGGATGCGGCTGGTCTGGAAAACCTATAATCCATACCTGACACCAGTGCGGACTCGTGTATTAGAACACCCTGCGGTGTCTAATCATGGCTACCGTTTTGGCACAGACGTAGTAGACAATTTAAAGCAACGTATAAGAATGGCGTGGTTCTCCCTCACTTCTGAGTCCTGACCCTTTTCTCGCCCACCCAAACAGACAGACGGGGCAGCTGGAGTTGTGTTGGATTTGGTCTTTGAAGGGGAAAAATGTTGTCAGCACAGAGACATGGCACCAAAGCAGTACAAAGAACCCATTCTACGCGCTCTTTGTGTGTGAGAGAGATGGTGTGTATGTAAGCATGTGTGCTCCACCGCTCTGCGTCACAACATGGGCAAAAAAACACTTTGGCCTCTGGCATTGCGTGGTCTTTACCGAGGCGGGCCGTCTGGGACCCTCACTGCAGCCTTAATGAAACCCAATATGGCTCCCAACTAAAAATAAACTTGCCCATATGGTCTCAAACACACATGTACATATGGCAAGGAGGAGGTTTGTTTTTCTTTCTGAAGGTTTATTTGAGGTAAAATTAATTTTGTGACCCCTGAAGGCACAATTCCAGTACTACTGTAAGTTACTGTCGTAAGTACCTACTTTGCTGTTGTTAGTAGTAGTATTGAAAAGTGTCTGGAGGATGCTGATTAACCTGCATTAGAAATAGGGTTGCAACAACTTGTGGACTCTATGCATGCAGACTATCGACCTACACTATAGAAAAAAAGTCAGTAGAAAAATAGATTGTCTGCCAGGTTAGTTAAGTTAAGTTAATCTGTTAAGTTAAATAGACTTTTTTTCTATATAGTGTAACTCGATAGTCTGCATGCATAGAGTCCACAAGTATATATATATATATATATATATATATATATATATATATATATATATATATATATATATATATATATATATACATATATATATAGGTGGATCGTATTAGTATTGCTTTGTCCTGTCGTGAGAGACTTCCTCAAGATTTCATTTTGCGCATAATTTTCTCACAATTTTCTATGCTGCACTGCACCAAAAGTTGCGATGGCCACTGACGGTAAATGTGGAATCGATCATGCAATCCATCAATACAAAATGTAAATTATCAATAAATCGGTCTATGAGCTATGCATTGAAAATGCCCGTCAGTCACTGTACATAAAAATGCATTTCTATAGACAAAATACATCTACCGATAGCAGAGATCACAGAGTGAACTCTGCACAACCCAAGTTGTCTTAAACATGAGAATGCTTCATATTATGTCAAGACTTGCAAATTACGAAATGTACAGTATGCAAATCTCACTTCATTTACGCTATAGGTAAATAACTAGAAGAATAATGATATACAGTAAAACTATCTGTGCTAGTGTTCATAATAAATAACTAGATAAAAGAAGTCCATCACAATGATGTTGGCTTGAGAAGTGAAAAGTTTGAAGTAATGAAGAAATGTCTTTTAAAAGTTTTAGAAGTTTGCAAATATACTTATATTTAAGTCTACTAATGTGAGTTACTTGACATATTGCAAAGTTATAGTCAACAGAATGTTTAAAAGGGACCATCAAAATAAAGTGTTACCAAGGTTTTAAGTTTGAAAGTGACTGTTTTGGGAATTCTCGGACTTACAGTCACACCTGAGCCGTGTGTGTGTGTGTGAGTGTTGGGATTGCCGATCCACCTGGTGCAGGTATTTGCTGTGTGTCTGCCAAGAGACACTTAAAGTGCAGCCGTTCAGTCTAGCACAAACACGCTCGTCTGGGCGCTAGTCAGACATGGACAACTGCCTGCCACAGAAAAGAATGGGGGATGGATGAGGCTGTTGAGTGGGCGTTGGATTTTCTAGTTATCGTCCTTTATGACACTTCATTTGAAAAAGATGGATAAAAAAAAAATGTCCTTCACTATTTATCAAAATTGTCAGGAGTTAACCTTGTGTGCTACTCTACAAAAGCAAATCTCACACTCATTGCCAAGCATCTGTAGCAGTAGAGTAATTATAGTAGTCTGTAGCAAATTTCGCATTTCCTTGCCAGCAGAATTTTCTCTACAGAAGTTTTTGAGTCGTGAAATTAAACAATGCTTTAAAAGCCGTGACAAAGCAGCTAGACTCATTCCGAGGCCAGATTCAACACTGAATGGTGAACAGATTTCCTATAGGAGTGACTTTCCTCTCAAAGCCGGAGAGATGCTCTCCAATTCTCCATTTCATTCATCTTAAACTGTGCCTGACTACCTTATCAGAAGAACAGCACAATCATCTTCAGTAAAAACAAACATGGCTTTGTAATACGGGTAGTATGCAAAAGAAAAAAAACTCTGCTATGGGCACGGCCCAGGCAGCGAGATATCGTGAAGCTTTATTCTGCAGTTCAGTCACTGAGAGGACACCAGCAACCATTTACATTTAATCATTTATTAAAGAACAAAGGCATAATCCCAAGAGAAGATGGCGAAAAAAATAATACAACTGAATTACTGTGTTTGATTGCTTGCTGAGATGATAAATAGCACTGCAGCACCCCATTGTTTTTTATAAAAATTACAGCAGACTTCCATCGAGTCCGACCGAGTGTACTGAGACCAATGGGACACCTGTCTCTGTTGACTTAAATTAATGTTAATCTTATAGAAAATAGTACTTATTTAAATATAAGAAATGATGCAAAATGATTTTTTGTATTAATTTTTGACTTTTTTTTTTTTTTTAAGTCTACATATGGCATATACTGTAAACTGAGACAGCTTTGAATTAACATGCTGATGAAAATAATTCATTGCAATAATTAAAGTTTAAATTTTAAAAAAAAATAAAAAAAAATAAAGGTGTACATTTTATTTTAATTTGCAATATAAAATTGGAATTTATCAAAATCTGTATACATGATTTGTTAAATATTTTGTAAATATTTAGTTCATACTTGATTAAAACATCAAAACAAATAACAACAAAAAAACAAATACAAATGTTAATAATATAGTAATAATTTTCATCTGCTATTTTTATTGCATGAAGCAAGAGGGTAAAAACATTCAGCTGTTTTGTATTTATATCTGATTATATCACAATTATATTTGGTGGGAAAAAAACATCCAAAAAACAGCAATTTCTTAAATTAGGTTTTAGTTATGGCCAGAATTTACCTGGAAAATGAGAAAAGGGAAGAGCACTGCAGATTGGTCATCTTTATTTTTTCAATAATGAACAGATGCTTTACGGGCCCCTTTTATCTATATCCTCTTCCAAGAAATCAAATGATTATACATCTCGAAAACAAGCCAAATTAATTTTCAAAACAGCTTCTCTTGCAGGAACAGAATGGAATAAAAGCAACTTTCGTTCTGTTCTGAATCATTAAACTCGGAGAAGCAATAAATTCAGTAAATTCAAATTGAGGTTAAGCCAACAACAGAAATGATTTTACCTGTTTGCTCGAGGAAAGTACCTTCTAAAATTGCAGTTTACTTTTCAAGGCTCATTTAAATTATATATTTTGATAAGCGTATAATCTACAATTTTGTGGAATATAATTGTTTCTAAAAACTGACTGAATAATTCAAAGCACAAAAAAAAAATCATGTAAAAACAATAATAATCTAAACAACACAAACTGCAGTTGGTTTATCATAGAACTTCAGACAATATAGCCTCTTTTAGAGGCTTTTAGATTTGTATTTTTTTTAATTTGCCTTTAATAGCAAATTTGCATTACACAACATCAACAGCACCTTTAATGATGCACAACAGAATACATTTTACATCTTATTATATAAAGCCAATTTCTGTGCTTGAATAAACTGACTGAAACATTCATTTGTTTGCACTTTTCATTCATTTCATATGGCTCTGAAGTGGATATTGTATGCGTATGGAAATAAAATAATATTAGCGCTCGCTCATTAAATGTTTTTGTAAATCAATATGCCGTGCACCCACAGTAGCGAGGGGGAGGAAGCCAGGCGCCTAAACTCCAGAACAGAGACAGCTGCCTGAAGTGCACATAAAACTTATTTATTCAGCCAGTGCATATATCCTCCTAATTATTCTAGTCTTAAGCAGACTATTTAAAGGTGCCACAGCGGCTGACATTTAACAGCCTCCAACTGTTTCACATGCTAAGGACAATAGGGTTTAAATGCAGGGAATAATTAATAATGTTTGTCAGGCAGACTTAAAAAAGGCAAGTCTCGTATCGCTGAAAACGACACTCCTCTTCACATCAGTAATGACCGATGCCTGAGCTCTCGCGCACGCAGAGACACATTTTCATGTAATCGAGATACTTATGGTAGTTCAAATTCATGTATAACTTCATATAAGGATTCATATTTTGCTCGGCCTCCTCTTGAGGCCAGCGTGGTGAAATCAGAACTACTGCTGCTTCTTTCTTCTTTTCATGATAATCTAGAGATTGTTGTTTTTATGTATTTATGTCCTTCCTTTGTGAGTCATTGTGCAGAATTATTGTACTTCACCCTTATGAGCTGTGCAACTTGTGCCCTCTGGATTAAGTGAATCACAATGATTTTTGCCCAGTTGATGCATTATTTAGTTGCCCACCACGCACTCAAATTTTATCTATAGCCTATTGCTCTGACCGATATTACAGCTGTTTTGGACTTTGCTTTCCAAGCAAAGGTTTTCATGTAAGTTGTGCAATTCACAGTCAGCCATGATTCATTTACTGAATGAGCGCAACCGTTAAAAGTCAAGATATGGACAGTTTTCACATTTCCGGGGTTCTCAGAAGCGGAAGTTTCTGTGACTTTCCAAACTAGGGAAGAGATATCGAGAGAGTGATTACAGCAGTCAGAAGAGAGAATGATGTGAAATTTGCCGCCAATCCATCAGCCGTTGTATTAGAAACAGTAATGCAGCAGTGTTAATTCATGTTAATAGTGTTATAATTGTATATTATTAAAAAAAATTAAAGATGAATATTTGAGATGTTGATAACTGTGGAAGCACATCATCACTGTCTGTGAAAAGGGTCCATTGTAAAGCAAGAATTATTCAGCTGGTCATGTGATCTCAACATGGTGGCCCTCATGAGACAACTCGCTCCATGTAAAATGAAACAGCTTTTATTAGGCTACTGATATGAGTGGTGCCTCCTGGGACATTTCAAAAGCACTATTCATTTATCGATGTGTAAAAATTAATGAATGCACCTTTAAGTCTGCGGTTTTAAAACACACTTTAAAAATAAATAAGACAAATGTTATTCACTTTTAATTCAGTTTGTTACTTGCTGTTTCTTTGTAATTATTTGTGCAATTTCTGAGTGAAAATTGTTTCAAAGTAAATCCAATTTTTTTTTTCAGTGAATGAAATGCATGAAATATGATTTTAGCAGCTAGTGCTGTTACCAATACAGGAAAAAAATCATACCTGAATGCCTTGCTAACTATTTACTGCTCTGATAGTTTCATCACTCATGCAGCTGCACATGTTCAATATATAATCATTTCAGCTTCACAGCTGCACACTTTATTTTTATACACATTATATTTGTTTAGGCGGTATATGCCAACAGAGCAAAACTATTTTTATAAAACAAAAAAACAAAAAAAATCCATGCTGCAATATTTTGTCCAAAAGCTTCTTTTTAAATAATTAGTTTTCCTTTTTCAACTTCATGTTAGAAGAAAGAAAGAATTTGTGCTCACTTAAGAAGTAGTATTCTTGCTACCCAGTGACTCATTCACCTTGAATGAGAACATACTTCACATCTGAGTCACTTAGGTTACACCCCTCGAAAAGTCATCAAGATTGCACCCTCGGCAACAGTAACTCAACCAGTTTCTCTGCAGCAGTTTGATCCTGCTGCCACTACGATTTCCACACCCAAACTATCTTTTTCTCCAGAGCCTATTTTCTCAAGCAACATAATACAACAACATTTGAGAAAATAAAATAACAAAACCAGTTAGTTCTGTATAGTAAAAGTAGTTTGAACTCGTTGGTTGTAGTTGCACACAATCACCATGGACATAATGACAGTCCTGCACACTTTTGTAAGATTGGACGTCATCTCTTTTCCTCTTGATGCTATAAGATGAGGGTTATTTTGCAGAAAATGGTAATGGTAATATGTTTGAGGGGAAATGGACGCAAGAGAAAATCTTGCTCATCAGCAGTGTACCTTAGCCAAGGAGATTCAGTGATATGAGTCACCAGAAATATGCATTTGAAAACACCCTCTTTCCTTCCTTTACATAGAGCGCTGATCCCATTGATAATGCTTTTAGTCTGGGTGTAGTAAATGCACTTGCCCAGGCATACATCTTGTAAATTATGTCAAATATAATTTTGCTGTGCTCTAAAGGAGGAGTAATTATGAGAAAGATTATCCCCTTTCAATCCAATCACTGCTTGGGTCATATAAGCTTCATTAGACCTGATGATGTAAATAATTAGTTAATTGTTAGAGATTACATGCCTATGAAGACTAACTATCTATCATTTATCTATCATCTATCATCTATCTATCTATCTGTCTGTCTGTCTGTCTGTCTATCTATCTATCTATCTATCTATCAAAAAAGATCTATGGATAGAGATAGACAGAATGCAAAGACGTTTAGATTGTTACAAAGATTCTTTTTCAAAAATGCTGTTCTATAAACTTTATATTCATCATAAAAGAAATGTATCACAGTTTACACTAAAATATAAATCAGCACACATGTTTTCAACACTGATAATAATAAATGTTTTTTGAGCACCAAATCAGCTTGATTTCTGGCTTGATTTCTGAAAGATCATGTGACACTGAAGACTGGAGTAATGATGCTGAAAATTCAGCTTTTCCATAAAAGGAAGAAATTACATTTAAAATATAAAATATAAAACTGTTATTTTAAATTGTAATAATATTTCACAATGTTTGCTGTGTTTTTGATCAAAGAGACTTGTTTCAAAAACACACACAAAAAAATCCTTACCAACCCCAATACTTAATACTTGTTAATACTTGTTCAAAACAATTACATTAGCAAAGTTTGTACTATTTTTTTTTTTTTTTTTTATGTGGTTTAATGTTGATGATCACGTTATTTTACATATGCTCTCCCTACCCAGTGAAAACACGGAAAGACGAAAATTTCTGTCAATTGCGAGTGGAAGCGTTGTCTCATTATGATGGAAATTTCCATCAATGGCAGGGAAAGAGTTAATAGGCTAGTCAAATAGTCAAATGATTGGACATTTTTTACAACATTTGTTCATTTATAAAGGCAGGCTATGTATAAAGTTTTGCTTTCCCTGTTTAACAAAAATAATGTAAACAGCATTTGTAACGATTTGCATTATTTAAATGATTCTCAGAAACCTGTAACAATGACACAGGGAATAAAGAATTAACAAAAAAGGGTCAAATAAACATCACATGGTTTTCCTCCTTGCTCTAATTTGACATTTTCCACAAAAGAATAGCCTACATATTTAAATTTGAAAAGTGCATCTATACATGTTATTCAACCACTTCAGCATCACATTGATTAAAGATTTTCCCAAAGCATTACATTTCAAGCTCTAAACAAAGCCATTTTTAAACAACTACGAACTTCTGTCAATAAACAACCATAAAATCTGGGAAACTAAAACCATGTCCCTCCAGAGACACATCTATCCGGTCAGTGACTAATATCAAAGGTTCTCAGAGTGGAAAGCCATGCCTACAACATGATGCAGCAAACCCTTGATCATCCCCTGCCTTCAAGTATAATGACCGAAAAGGACTGGAATGGGACTGCCAATCTGGGTTGAGTCTGTATACTCCAAAAGGTGCAGCAGATTGTTCATTTCATTCTATATTTAATTAGACATAAAAAAAAAATATATAGATTTACGTCATCCTGGATTAAACATGCAGCCATCTAGAGAGTTGTGAAGGGAAATGGCCAAGCGATGAAGAGACTATGACAAACTACAGCTGGTCTTACCAGAACCAGGAAGTATGACCATATTAGCTCCGTTCTGTCAACACTGCATTGGCTCCCTATTAAACATCTTATACATTTTAAAATATTGCTGATTACTAACAAAGCAGTAAATGGTTCCCAGTACTTGAGCGAGCTCTTAACGCATTAGTCCTTCACGTCTATTGCGATCTCAAAATTCCGGCCAGTTGATAATACCTAGAATATCAAAATCAACTGTTGGTGGTAGATCCTTTTCCTATTTAGCACCAAAACTTTGGAACAATCTTCCTAACATTGTCCAGGAAGCAGAAACACTGTGTCAGTTCAAATCTAGACTAAAAACACATCTCTTTGACCTAGCATACACATAACACATTATAGACTTCTATAATTCAATGTAAGGCTGCATAGATTAGGTCAGTTGGAACCGGGAAGACTTCCCATCAATCCTGATGTACTTGTTACATCATAAGAAGAATGGCGTCTATGCTAATATCAGTCTCTCTGTTTATCCCGAGGTTTACCGCAGTCCGCCGGATCCAGGCCGTATCCAGATCTGATGAAGGACCTGCGCCTGGACACGACGACAATGTAGTCCTTAAGCGTCAACTAGTCTCTCTCCTGTGAAGACCTCCTTCCCTTCCCTTTACCTCTGTATAGATAAAAAGTTGTTGGGATAATTCCGGTTCACGTGGCTTCGTGGAAGCGATAAACATTCTGTATTATAAATTTTAAGGCCAGACAAGTAGTTTGTTGAAGGTTGGTTTGTAAAGAAGGACTACACACCTGCTTTTTTTTTGTTAAAAGCGCTATATAAATGAAGGTAACTTGACTTGACTTGACTTGACTATGGGTGTGAATGGCACACGCATGACATAATAGTTGACTTCCTGGTAACACCAAGATATTTAATTTTCTCAATCACCCTCATGATTACCTAACAATATTGTAAAGGCTTCAGAACACTGTACACTGGACAATGATTATTTAAAATTCAGGCATTTGTACAACAGGATTTACAGTTATTTACTGTATTATTTACAGAGTGAAATTGGTTTAACAACATGTGACTTCTAAATTGATTTACATTCACTAGCATTGATTTACTACATGGAGGAGAAATAATAGACAAAATAAAGAAAAGAAAAAAACTACTGTCAGTAAAGTGGGGGTTGCCCATTGAAACAATGTAGCTCTTTGTGATATTTTTACATTTTGAAATCACAAGCTTATGATTCATCAGGACTACCCATACCAAAGCTGAACATAATTTATTCCACATAGGCCAGAGAGAAGTGCAGGAAGAGAAAAAGCAAGAGAGGGGGAGAGAGAGAGAGATAGAGAGAGAGAAGGAGAGGGGGAGAGACATGAGTGTAGCCAAAGCCCAATATTGAGGGCTGATTCCAACTTTCCCCTCTTCCTTGCACGCACTGACACAGTTATTCCTAATGTTCTGGGAACAATTACAGTTTCCGAGGTTTAAACAGGGACAGAATGTCCCCATATGCGTCAGTGACACCTGTTTGAAGTGGTTACCACAGCCATACAGCAGTACCTACTGGTCAAAACAAAGTTATATATAGGGCTGTCGACCCATGGTTTTAATTCATAATCCTTAACTTACAAAAATGTACTTACCTTAAATTACATTTTCAGTGAATTATTCATTCCAGTTTCGCTTTAAAACATGAGCTCTGTCATATTCTGATTTTTTCTGAAGAGCGTGATACCTCACGTATCGCGCTGTGTGAAATAAAGACTGTACATCAAAACATCCCACCGACCACTGTATCGCCAGATGATATGCAAACTAAGATTCTCGGCTTGATAAAGCAAACCAGTGTCTCGCTAATAAAGTTTTGATGGATGAGGATTGCAATCAAGGTAAAGACGATTGCAGTTATGTACAGGAGTCGTACAGTAAGCATGCGTGAGTCCGTTATATTGATATGCAAACAAGGCGTGTATGTGCACTCTCCATGCACTGAACGCACATTCTATTTATGCACAGATACATTTCGGTACATTCATGTTGTTTCCACACATAGGATGATGTTTTGATTTGTCATGACTCATGTGTATGTTGCTGTGTTTAGTCATTCTGAATGGATCCGTGTACTGTAGTAGGCATGTGCAGTCAGGTCAATGTGTCGTTTTATTTTTATTTATTTTTTTGGCATCTCCATGTGATTCTGTTGGCTATTGCAACTTGACATGTCTACAATGTAAACAAGCTCTTAGCTGTTGCACTGTACACATGTACTACACAGTGAATTCAGAACTTTTTTTATCGGTGCTTTGGTGTGCATACATTTATCTCCTTATATCATTTGGTTATTTGGTGTCCTTGGAGTCTCCAAATTTCCCTCCTTTTTTGGAAAGACAACTAAATTTACCTTCAAAAAAGCTTGCAGAAAATACAGTTTTGTGAAAATCACCCTTCAATCTAATGATTTACTTTGTTGGATATAGCAAATTATGACAGAATGAATGCGTTAAACAAGACGTATGCTTAATTCCACGATAAGTGTGCGATTAATCGTGATACAATTTTTTATCTATTGACAACCCTAATATACAGTATATAAAAAGTATAAATTATTTATTTATTTTATAAATTAAATAAAATGCAGGTTGAAAACCTCAGACATATCCCTATTCTAAAGCTGTGTGATTCAGTATGATTTCCATCATCACAAAAAAAAAAAAAAATCATGCTGTGCGTTTCTGTGCAAAACAAGAATGCAATTGAAAGGAGAGTCTGGAGAGGCTCTGCCAAACTTACAGTAATGATTACTGGCATAGAAAGTAGCATTACATTCTGGTTTCTGTTAGCCCGCAATGTTATATGAGGGACTGTTTATTGATGTACTGCATAGCAAAAAAAAAGTTAAAAAAAAGATGTGTATCTACGTTAGATCCCCAATTAGTAGTAAATGAATGAGCCGCCTGAGTTTGGTGGCTGCCAGGATTGCATGTTAATGATGACAGTGATCCATCCCATGATAAAGCAGCTTACTAGACCCACCCGTATACTCAGCCTGAGGGTAATAAGTAAAAAAACAATGTGGCACTTCTGAAAACGCGAACCGATTTTTTTTGTTGATATTTTGCTCTAGTTCATATTTATTTATTATTATATTTATATACAGTATATTTTATTATTATTTATATATATATATATATATATATATATATATATATATATATATAGAAAAGAAAAGAAAGCTAATAGCTTATGTCCATCGGCAGTGAACCTTTTTTTCTTAGAACAGTTTTCTTAGATGATCGAAGATTAATGATCATGTTTTAGCACAACAAAAGCTTCTTAGGAGAGCAGTGACTGGATAAACCCAAGCTTGATAAATTCAGCTCTCAGCAAAAGGCCAAACAAGGCTATCATTCACCTGAAACGGGCTCCCTTGTCTTTTGGTATCTATCATCACATCCACCTCGAGCACGCCAACCAGGAACACACGGAAACCACCCCAGAGTTCAACCCTAAACGCAGATGCATCATGGCTACTGTGTGCACTCCCCCTCTGCCCACCCATAGACCGCCCTGTCTCTACCCTAACTCTATTACCAATCTCTAGTGGGCTACAGTCAGATACTGACCCGTTTCCAAACCACAAAATGACTCATATGGAAATGAGAGGAGAACATTAACCCAAATGAAGTGAAGGGAGGAGGGAGTCAGAAGGACTGAAATAATAAACCGTACACCGTTGTCAAATGTGCACGGTGGTCTGACTGAACTTGTCTTTTTAATGTTGCTTTTTCCTCTTGCTAAAAGGATAACTTTGCTCAGAAATTCAAATCCTGTCAGTATTTACTTACTTTCATGTTCATGTTTCAAAGCCTGTATGACTTTCGTTCTATTGTGGAACACAAAAGATGAATTTTTGATGAATATAATGAAATATATCAATATAATGAAAGTGAATGTGAATAGGAGCTGTCAAGCTTCAAAGGCGAAGCCTTGAAGCATCATTACAGTTAAATAATACATAAGACAAGTCTATACGACTTTTGTGCTACTGTATTTTTTAGCCCAATAGGAATTGGCAGTGCCGGGACTCGAACTCAGGTCATCTGAAGCGCAACCGTGCTATATGTCAGAGCGCTGCCCATGAGGCTAAATTTCCTTTTAATTGAAAATGTATTTTTTTATCGTGTCAATTTACTTTTTATTAATCATTTTGGTAACACTTTCTATGAAGTCCATGGTTATAATGAATTATAGCTCCCTTTATACTTATTTATAAGTATTACTTTTCTATAACTATATGTATAAAGACTCATTAAAGACCTATACTGCATTATAAGAACAGTTATAGTTACATTTATATATTTTTTTATAATTACTTATAAGTCATGCATTTGCTTTTTCAATGCGCATGCTCATAATCCATTATACACTGATTTATAAGTATTACAGTCGTATGGTTCCATGAATGCAATTATAAAAATGCAACTTGCATTGCTATAATGTTATTATATTGTTATTATTAATATTATCTTGTATTATGACTTTTTAGTAATGCAGATTTATTTCTGTCAAATGAGTGAGATTGTTATTAATATCCGTGTTGTGTTCTTCTTATAACTACTTATTGCAGTGGTTCTCAAAGTGTGGGGCGCAAGGTTACTGCAGGGGGGGCGCGGGAGATCTGCAAAAAATAAATAAAAAAATACAGCCGTTACGTTACTACGGCGTTCAAGTGCGTGAAAGCGATAGTGATAGCGCTCTTCTTTTATAAATCGGCAACGAACGGCAATTACACTGAATCTTCTTTTCTTTTATAAATCGGCAACGAACGGCAATTACACTGAATCGTTCTTCTTCAGACCGTTGGAACAAGCCCAACCTAGAAGTTGCTCGCCAAAGAAAAAAACCTCTTCAGCGGACCGAATCACGAGCTGCTATTGTGGCACTCCGCTGCTGTGCGCGCTCTGGTGAGAAGACCAACCAGAAGCTGAGCTCGTGAGGCACTCTCCAAAGCTGCTATATATTAACTTTTAATTATAAATTAAAAGTTAAAGTTCTGGTTTATTATTCTCTCTTACTGTTGATTCAATGACATGACAAATTAAAACTATTCCTGTTTTTCATTGCACGTTTTTATTTTATTTTGTAATTTTTTATTTTTTATTTTTCAAGGAGAAATACAGAAAGCAGGCCTTCAATAATTTCCTAAATCACTTGTAAGTTTATCATTGCACATATTTCATTGTAAAAAAACTTTCCGCTTATATATATATATATATATATTATATATATATATATATATATATATATATATATATTATTTATTTTTTTTGGGAGGGGGGGCCCAGATTTTTTTAAAGGTTTAAAGGGGGGCGCGACCAAAAAAGTTTGAGAACCACTGACTTATTGTGAGTGATAATACAGTTACTAACCTCTATAAATGCATCATTGATGGCTTTAAGTAAAGGGAAAACATAGGATGCCATTTTCCTAAAGCAAATGTTAAGAAATCATGAAGATTTGCTCATTTTACATTGTAAGTTGTTTCAAGTAAATGTAACTAATGAACAATAATAAAATAATTGGGAAAAACAGAAATCATTAATACAAACAATGTACAAAAGTTGAAAATGTATCATAGCAAAACACTGCAACAATATTTTTTAAAGTATAATTTCAAACTGCTATAAGCAATACCATGCATATGGCTGAGGAGATATAGATTTTAACAAATCAAAATGACCATTCAATGACCTCAAATGCAAACATTAGCCATTAAAGACTAATTGGTACAGCAAACAAGTGCCTCTGGAACTATTTTATATTTAGACGTTATATCAGTGCATAATGGATTATGAGCATGCACATTGAAAAAGCAAATGCATGATGTAATTATAAAAAATAACTGTTCTTATAATGCAGTATAGGTCTTAATGAGTTTTTATATATATATTTATAGAATAGTATGCTTATAAATAAGTATTAATATGGCTATAATTCATAATAAGCATGGACTTCATAGAAACCAAAGAAGAGACCTTTTTAATAATATTCAAAATATGGATATCAATCTGTTAATATTATTTAATAAACCAGCATGTATAATACAACATTAAAGTACAGGTTTTGCATATCTCAGTCTAACGAGCCCCTTTGTGACAGAGGTCATGGCAGATTTTGAGTGAATCACAGTCTTTAGGTTTGTTTTGAAATGACTCATTGTTATTAGCAACTATCAAAATCCCACATCACTAAACAGCCAAACAGGAAATGGAGGAACCACATCACCCTCCATGTGAGCTAAATCCATAATCTCAATCACTACTCTCTCCATCACTCACAATGCATAGGATGTGAAAACTAATGAGGTCATTTCCAGAGCTGTGGACAGAGGTGCAGAGAGCCAGTCTAAGGGCTGAACACACTGTTACTCTGAACACACCACAAGTTTTCAACACCAGCCAGGCAGCCATTATTACAAAAGAAAGAGAGGAAAACAGACAGGCAATGAAAATGGAGCTGTTTTCACACTTAGGTCTTACAGCTACATATAGTCCCTCAGCACATCGCTACTGGGGTGTGAGAGAGAGAGAACACAAACACAACTGAAACATAACAGCAAGGGCGCTAGGATCTAGTCGAAACTTTCATTAAATGTTAAAGAGTGAAATTCTGATTATTTTATTATTTAAATGTAGTTTCAAAAGTGGAAACCAGAATGTAAAACGGAGAGAAATGGAGCTATCATGAAAACTGCACTGTAAAAAGTGAACATTTGAAATTGTTACCTAACAAGAATCGTTCACCCAAAAATAAAAATGTTGTCTTCATTTACACACCATCATGGTGTTCCAAACCTGCATGACTTACTTTCTTTTTTAATGGAAGAAACTGAATTAAATTGAGATGCATTCTTTTACACAATTAAATGAAGCCTTTTCAACAAAAATAATAAGTTTGGAAAAATTTGTTCAAATTAATGTACTAACTTGAAATCATTTAGTTAAAGGTGATCTAAGTAACTTTTTTACCTTAACTGAACAGCTTCGGAGTCATTGGAATGGTTATATTACTTATTTCGGGTTGAATGGTGGTCGTTTCGCACCCCCCTGGTGCCCGTGAGCGGAAAATCCGGACTTGCAACTTTGAGCCGGCGGGTCGCCGGCTGCCGCGTCAGGAAGTCTTGCGTGATACCAGGGGTCTCATTTATAAAACTCTGCGTAGGAACCTTACTAAAAATGTACGTGCGCCCGAAAACCAAAAATGGCGTACGCAAAAAAATATTCAGATTTATAAAACTGTTCGTACGCCAGAACCTGCGCAGAATTCACTTTATAAATCCCAGTCAGCGGAAGATTGTGCGCACATGCGTCTCCTCCCCGAAATAACCATATATGGAGCTTACAACGCCCAGTTTTACTATGCAGATCCTCATCTGCATATCATTTGCATATGATTATTCATCCACGTGATAACGTTTAACTGTACAAGACGCATTAGGCTACATTAATAAAAATCAAGTAGTTGCCTATCCTTGCCTTGTTTTTGAATACATAAATCAAATAGTGTAAAATACATTTCAGAGAAAGTTTTTCTCAATCTTTTCCATTGGCCAAATTGTATTTTTAATTGATTTATATTTTTAATGGAAACAGATAGGCATTGGGCATTATTTACACGAAACTATTTTCTCAGACAATCTGGTATTATCATGATAAGCAATTATCTCATTAAAACACAGCACGCCACTGGAAAAGTGTTAAAAAAACATTGCATCCACAACAAATATTTCTATTGATTGAATATAAAAGGGTCATTCTATGAAAATGGTGGCTTTTTGAACAGAGAACTTTTTAAAAATGTAATTCTTTTTTTTATACCAAAACTTATAGTCAGATAATAGTTAACCTCTTAACATTATAAATCAACTTAAATGACAGCTTAATGTATTTTTATATTTTTACTACATTACATTAAAAAATGCTTGTGCTGCTTTTTTGTCACTGGTGTTACCTATATTTTAGATGACAATTCAGGCTTCCCAGAATGTAATTTGACTATTTAATTTGCATACATGATCAAAGACAGAAAAAGTTAATGTAATATTAAGAAACTGTCTTGATTAGTAATAATTTACTTTAAACAGGCACGTGTAAAGTTCTATTGTGTGACATTTTTCTATTTGTACCATTGTGTTTTTTGTTGTAACATTAGAAATAATTGAGGTTGAGTGATAAAAATTGAATGATCATATCCTTAAAATGCTTACTAATGAATGCAGCAACAGTTAGGTACAAAAACCATATTCTATGAAACTGTGAACATAGAATGCCAGAAAACCAATATGCCATGTGGCGGTAACACCAGTGACGCAATGTAACACCAGTGACGCAAAGTGAAACCAATGACAAAACATAAGATTATTTCAAACAATTTTTTATACATTTATTATGAAATGCTAACAGGTCTTAATTAATATAATTGTTGAGGCTTTTATGAAACCTTATGTTGAGAAAAAAGTTAGTGGTGTTATTGATTGTCACTGGTGTTACCAGCAGCAACAGTAACACCAGTGACGATAACACCAGTGACAAATCTGCAGACAAAATGGCATATCTAAGATGGCGGCCACAGTAGCTCAAACCACACTTCTTAAATTGTAAATAAATCACTTAATCATGCAATTTGAAAAATTATATTAATAAAATTTCCTTTCCCCTTACTATAAACTGTAGAACACCAGTGACACATCTTAAGTCATCGCATGAAATTATCAAATTATTTATCAAATTGCTAAAAGATGAAGAGAGAGTGCACACTCACCATGTGCTTTTCAAAACAGCCACGCCTACAATGAACGTTTGACCCAGAAAGAAGTTGGCAAGGATGTTGATTTTTTTCAAAGTGGTGTTTTTTATAAATTGTAACACCAGTGACATGAAATTGAGGGACAGGTATTCCCTGTAAATTATTTATAATATTTAGTTGATATTTTAGTTTTTTAAGTAGTCCACTAAATAACTATACTACTTCCCTTTGTATTATGACATTTAAAGGGGGAGAAAAATATATTTTTTAACTCAAAATATGTCACTAAACCAGGACTCCTGACCCGAGGGACAAGCCAATTTCATGGTACTGACCGTGTTCTACAATAAAAAATGGTTTGCAATATAACTGTCTTACATATGTTTTATTAACAATAAAACACTTCAATTAAAACAAAAAACATATATTTTGTGTCATTATCTGACACTTTTAAATGTTTTTCTTGGTGGTTGAGGCCGGGACAGGAAAGCCACCATTTTCGTAGAATGACCCAAAAATATTGTAACTTCTCAGTAATAATTTCATGTTTAAGTGTTTAACTCCATTAATTTGAATGGCATATTTAATCTAAATGTTTATATCAGAAGCAAAACATAGTTTAAATCATTATTTTATTTATTTAAACTGTTATTTGCGTCAGTTTCACTAAACGGCTCAACGCGCTCGCTGGCGCGGACATTTAAGAAGGGATGGATATTTGTTTCATGTAACAGCTTGGTGAGTGAAATTATATTTGTATTATCTTTCTGTATATGTTTAATTTTCTTTAGATTTTCTGTCTAAAAGTGACCAAAAAGACATTTAACTCCAGCTCACCATCGGTGTCGCCAAACTGCTCCATCTCCAAAACGTTCGTACGCATGGGTCAGAGTTTGCGTGCAGGTGCGCAAATTTTCCCGTCAAGTTTGTTTTTATAAATCACAACTTATGCGTCGGAAGTGGCGTACGCCTCTTTCAGGGCCTGTTTTGTGCGTACGCAACGGTTATAAATGAGGCCCCAGGTCTCGTGATGTAAACAATTGCTTTACGGCCAAAAGAAATCTGCTAAAATGCTGTCATTATTGCGCTCCCTCACGCTGTTCGAACCCGAATGAAGAAGACGTTTTAAAGAATGTCCCATCTGCTTTGATGTCGTTAATCTACTAGCCTCTGGTGTCTGAGAATCGCCAACGAGTTTTTACAACAGTGTTGTCAAATATCTATTCCGAAGCTGTGGGGGAGCTCTAGAGAGAAACCTGCGAGCAAAAAGCGAGAATACAGCGAAGAAATCCCGAAACTATTGAGCCCTGCTTTAATTTAGTTATTATGCAATGGAAATGAGAACGATTTGAACTCAGATCGTCCACACACATCAGACCACATGCACTGCCTAAACTGTGCTGATGAATTCACTCTAATTTAATAACGTATAAAATAGCATTATATTGCTACATATTGCCATTACATATTTTAACCAGTGGTGGAGGAAGTACTAAATCTCAGTACTTAAGTAAAAGTACAAATAACCAGAGACATATTTACTTTAGTAAAAGTAAAAGTACCACAATGAAAACCTTACTTAAGTAAAAAGTAAAAAGTACCTGATTTTAAATGTACTTTAAGTATTAAAAGTAAAAGTACTTGCATAACAATTTATTCTCTTAATGTCTATATTCTAATAATTAGGGCTGTAACAATAGGCCTATGCAATCTGAAACCGAAATCGGTACACAACACTCGGATCCACGAACCTGTGTCGCGGTGAGTGTGAGAAGGCAGAATCGCGACACACCCCTTATTTGAAGATAACATTATACAATACGTAGATCTATGCCACAAAACTAGCTGAGGATAAATTCTTTCAAATTGGGCAATCCCAGCGTTATGGACGTGACAATTGCAGTAAAAACTTGAAATGTAAATTCTCAGAAAATGCATTTAATACCAATTTAAACTGTTTATATATCCATACTCCCTACTCCCTTAATAAAGAAGTCAAGACATTAGAAAAATATTAGTCTATTACAGACACATGCGTAGCCTAATATAAATCCGTAATGGACGTGACAAAAAAAAAACTTTAACTTTTAGGTGGCAAAATATTTTTTAGTAATTCTGTGAATTTCACTGCGCAAACCAAAAGTAATATAGGCTACCCACCGGATGAAGAAGGGTTGGCTCTCTCCACAGAACATAAAACATTTTATTTTTTGTGTTCACATTTATGAGGAAAAAACAATGTTATGGACGTGTCAGTTCTCCCGTGAGCACGTGAGCGCTCTGAAAGCGGCACTAAAATACTGCTTTAAAACGTTCACAGAGACCTCAAACAGAAAGCCCTTCTTTAAAGAATTTCGTTTTGTATTAATTGTATCTTAATTTTAATCAGTGTTTCATCAACCAATTGCCTGGCTGGATTTAATAAATAAGTAAATAGCAGCAGACAATAGATAATCAGGACACGGAGGCACGGGCGCGTGTACTGGTGAAACGCATGAACCGAAACCGCTACTTGCCTCACAGACCTGAGACGTAGGTAGCCTACTGTATATATAGAAAGCTTGAAATGTGTACTTTTAAACAGAACAATACAAAACGAAATAAAACAGACTGTTCTCTGCATGTAATTCGTATGAAATGTGCATTTCTCTCTGGCGCGTTCACTGCAAAGATCGCGCGTCAGCATAGTCATCTTCATCTTTGCTGCCGACACTGACACAGCAGGAAACACTTGTTTATTAATAAACAATTAAAATGTCTCCTTGTTATATTTTACATCTTCATAATCATTACTTTTGCCGGTTCTTTGTGACAGCTTTTAGGTGCTTTATTGGCAGCGCCACAGTTACATGTTACATGAACGCGTCAGCAGCGAAAACATGGAGATTTTTTTCAATACCTGTTTTGGCAAGGGGAAAACTGATCAGAAAATGTAACGAAACGTTGTAGAAATGTAGTGGAGTAGAAAGTATAATAATTGCTTCAAAAAGTAACGAAGTAAAAGTCAAAAGTATGCACTATTGATTCTACTTAAGTAAAGTACAGATACGTGAAAAATGTACTTAAGTAAAGTAACGAAGTATTTTTACTTCGTTACATTCCACCACTGATTTTAACACATTAAAATGTTTGGCGTTTTACCAAAATGGCTTTGTTTCTTTCTTTTTTGGCATATAGCAAGTCAAGTCAAGTCATTTTGTATAGCGCTTTGTAAACCTTAAAGCCCCAACAGGAATTCAAGAAATAAACTTAATTTAGAGTACTAAATTTGGGTAATTTGTGTAAAGACATATATTGGATAAAGAATTTAATAAGATATGGCCTTTTTTTAAATTACTAGTTTATAATCTTTAATCCTGATGATTAAATAATAATAATAAAAAACTATAAATAAAAATGGCACTGAACTTGCCAATGATCACAATGCATTTTCATTATGGAAAAGATCAACATGTTGAATCCTCTTGTGTTCCATGGGAAAAGTTTCACTCAACATGAGGGAGGGTAAATGTTGACAGAATTTTCGGTTCGAAGCAAATGATCTGTGGAAGGACTTTTTGGAAGGACCAAATTTAGACATGTGAATGGGTGTGCAATGGGTGGAAATTTCTCCAACAGCATTATAGACAAAGAGTTTAAATGCATAATAATTGTGGTAAGTATAACGTTTATTAAAATGCTTTTCTCCTTTTGTATATTTTTAATAAAAAAAAGTCATAAAGGAAATTCATTTGTGTGACCTTATTCAGGGTTAGTAATATTAAATAATTTCTTTGTTTAAAACCATCTCATTTATATGTTACCACAATAGGTTCAAATAGGTTTTACAGGCTGGATATAGTTCATGGATAGTTAAACTGATTAAAATATGAAATAAATAAATAAATAAATGTTAATAGAGTCTGACATTATTTACTCACTCTCATGGTGTTCTAAACCATGAATTTCTTTCTTCTTTGGAACATAAAAGAAAAACTATTCCATTAAGAAATGATGAGCTAATATTCAGTATGAATCTTTAATTTTTACAGTGACCTTAACGCATGTAAAGACAGGCATCTTAATAAATGCCTTCCATTCATATATAAGTGGCATCTGAAAAGAGTTATCAGTGCTCCTTAAAATATATCAGAGCACCTGAGGTCATATGAGGTAAAGACAAGAGTGGATCCTACAATCACCATCAACCATCTGGTGATTATCAGCTCAAGAGAACGAGAGAGAGAGAGAGAGAGAGAGAGAGAGAGAGAGAGAGAGAGAGAGAGAGAGAGAGAGAGAGAGAGAGAGAGAGAGAGAGAGAGAGAGAGAGAAGGCATGTTAACAGTAAGCTCCAGCTGTCTGTCTCACCCAAGCCAGACTGAGGAGTTTAATGGTGGTGCAAGTGTGGGAAAGAGACTCGGCCCTGCCACCTCAGGCCAGTTCTTGGGCTTGTGTTCAGAAGAGATGAGATTACAATGGCTGGCTTTACAACCGGTTCCCGTGTACACGGCTAGCCACCGAACAAAGTGCCTCAGGGCAGTGACTCATGGCATAAGCTTCCCTTCGCTCTGCGACAGAACGAAAGGCGGAAATTGGATCCAGATGCCGCAAGACAGCCAGAAACACATGGTTTGATGGCACTTATGTTGACTGTTCACCGATCAGGGTCTGACCCAGACAAATACATTTGTAGTGAATTTGGAAGTGTCAGCCTTACTCTGAGATTACTTGATTAGCTTAACAAGACCTGAAAAACCTGCTTGAACATCAACAAATTAAAAGAAAACACGTTTGGTGCTGAAATGAGTATTCAAATAGTTGCTGAATGTGAGAACAAGAAAAGCAATCCATATCCTTGTTGTGTTGAGAGCCAATCAGCACTGTTTTTCAAACATCAACCTAGAACCTGCTCAC